>NC_138149.1:3734900-4092400 GCF_964199315.1 Orbicella franksi | reverse complement strand
GACCAAGCTTTTCCAGTTTAATGGCAAGTGCACGTTCATGATACTCTTTTGCCTTCTCCAGGTCACCCAGGGTGCGGTGTACTTCCCCCACGTTATTGTAGGACGTTGCGACATCTAGATGATCAGGACCGAGATTTTCGAGACTAATGGCAAGTGCACGTTCATGATACTCTTTTGCCTTCTCCAGGTCACCCAGGGTGCGGTGTACTTCCCCCAGGTTATTGTAGGACCATGCGACATGTAGATGATCAGGACCAAGCTTTTCCAGACTAATGGCAAGTGCACGTTCATGATACTCTTTTGCCTTCTCCAGGTCACCCAGGGTGCGGTGTACTTCCCCCAGGTTATTGTAGGGCCATGCGACATGTAGATGATCAGGACCAAGCTTTTCCAGACCAATGGCAAGTGCACGTTCATGATACTCTTTTGCCTTCTCCAGGTCACCCAGGGTGCGGTGTACTTCCCCCAGGTTATTGTAGGACCATGCGACATGTAGATAATCAGGACCAAGCTTTTCCAGACCAATGGCAAGTGCACGTTCATGATACTCTTTTGCCTTCTCCAGGTCACCCAGGGTGTGCTGTACTTCCCCCAGGTTATTGTAGGACCTTGCGACATCTATATGATCAGGACCAAGCTTTTCAAGACTAATGGCAAGTGCACGTTCATGATACTCTTTTGCCTTCTCCAGGTCACCCAGGGTGTGTTGTACTAAAGCCAGGTTATTGTAGGACGTTGCGACATCTAGATGATCAGGACCAAGCTTTTCCAGTTTAATGGCAAGTCCACGTTCATGATACTCTTTTGCCTTCTCCAGCTCACCCAGGGTGCGGTGTACTGAAGCCAGGTTATTGTAGGACCTTGCGACATCTAGATGATCAGGACCAAGCTTTTCAAGACTAATGGCAAGTGCACGTTCATGATACTCTTTTGCCTTCTCCAGGTCACCCAGGGTGTGTTGTACTAAAGCCAGGTTATTGTAGGACGTTGCGACATCTAGATGATCAGGACCAAGCTTTTCCAGACTAATGGCAAGTGCACGTTCATGATACTCTTTTGCCTTCTCCAGGTCACCCAGGGTGCGGTGTACTTCCCCCAGGTTATTGTAGGACGTTGCGACATCTAGATGATCAGGACCGAGCTTTTCCAGACCAATGGCAAGTGCACGTTCATGATACTCTTTTGCCTTCTCCAGGTCACCCAGGGTGCGGTGTACTTCCCCCAGGTTATTGTAGGACCTTGCGACATCTAGATGATCAGGACCAAGCTTTTCCAGACCAATGGCAAGTGCACGTTCATGATACTCTTTTGCCTTCTCCAGGTCACCCAGGGTGTGTTGTACTAAAGCCAGGTTATTGTAGGACGTTGCGACATCTAGATGATCAGGACCAAGCTTTTCCAGTTTAAGGGCAAGTGCACGTTCATGATACTCTTTTGCCTTCTCCAGGTCACCCAGGGTGCGGTGTACTGAAGCCAGGTTATTGTAGGACGTTGCGACATCTAGATGATCAGGACCAACCTTTTCCAGACTAATGGCAAGTGCACCTTCATGATACTCTTTTGCCTTCTCCAGGTCACCCAGGGTGTGCTGTACTTCCCCCAGGTTATTGTAGGACGTTGCGACATCTAGATGATCAGGACCAAACTTTTCCAGACTAATGGCAAGTGCACCTTCATGATACTCTTTTGCCTTCTCCAGGTCACCCAGGGTGTGCTGTACTTCCCCCAGGTTACTGTAGGACGTTGCGACATCTA
Source organism: Orbicella franksi (assembly GCF_964199315.1). Classification (NCBI taxonomy): domain Eukaryota; kingdom Metazoa; phylum Cnidaria; class Anthozoa; order Scleractinia; family Merulinidae; genus Orbicella; species Orbicella franksi. The sequence continues at coordinate 4,090,645 of NC_138149.1, read as the reverse complement.
GATGATCAGGACCAAGCTTTTCCAGACTAATGGCAAGTGCACGTTCATCATACTCTTTTGCCTTCTCCAGGTCACCCAGGGTGCGGTGTACTTCCCCCAGGTTATTGTAGGACGTTCCGACATCTAGATGATCAGGACCAAGCTTTTCCAGTTTAATGGCAAGTGAACGTTCATGATACTCTTTTGCCTTCTCCAGGTCACCCAGGGTGCGGTGTACTTCCCCCAGGTTATTGTAGGACCTTGCGACATCTAGATGATCAGGACCAAGCTTTTCCAGTTTAATGGCAAGTGCACGTTCATGATACTCTTTTGCCTTCTCCAGGTCACCCAGGGTGCGGTGTACTTCCCCCAGGTTATTGTAGGACCTTGCGACATCTAGATGATCAGGACCAAGCTTTTCCAGACCAATGGCAAGTGCACGTTCATGATACTCTTTTGCCTTCTCCAGGTCACCCAGGGTGCGGTGTACTTCCCCCAGGTTATTGTAGGACCTTGCGACATCTAGATGATCAGGACCAAGCTTTTCAAGACTAATGGCAAGTGCACGTTCATGATACTCTTTTGCCTTCTCCAGGTCACCCAGGGTGTGCTGTACTGAAGCCAGGTTATTGTAGGACCTTGCGACATCTAGATGATCAGGACCAAGCTTTTCAAGACTAATGGCAAGTGCACGTTCATGATACTCTTTTGCCTTCTCCAGGTCACCCAGGGTGTGTTGTACTAAAGCCAGGTTATTGTAGGACGTTGCGACATCTAGATGATCAGGACCAAGCTTTTCCAGACTAATGGCAAGTGCACGTTCATGATACTCTTTTGCCTTCTCCAGGTCACCCAGGGTGCGGTGTACTTCCCCCAGGTTATTGTAGGACGTTGCGACATCTAGATGATCAGGACCGAGCTTTTCCAGACCAATGGCAAGTGCACGTTCATGATACTCTTTTGCCTTCTCCAGGTCACCCAGGGTGCGGTGTACTGAAGCCAGGTTATTGTAGGACGTTGCGACATCTAGATGATCAGGACCAAGCTTTTCCAGACCAATGGCAAGTGCACGTTCATGATACTCTTTTGCCTTCTCCAGGTCACCCAGGGTGTGCTGTACTAAAGCCAGGTTATTGTAGGACCTTGCGACATCTATATGATCAGGACCAAGCTTTTCCAGACTAATGGCAAGTGCACGTTCATGATACTCTTTTGCCTTCTCCAGGTCACCCAGGGTGTGTTGTACTAAAGCCAGGTTATTGTAGGACGTTGCGACATCTAGATGATCAGGACCAACCTTTTCCAGACTAATGGCAAGTGCACGTTCATGATACTCTTTTGCCTTCTCCAGGTCACCCAGGGTGCGGTGTACTTCCCCCAGGTTATTGTAGGACGTTGCGACATCTAGATGATCAGGACCAAACTTTTCCAGACTAATGGCAAGTGCACGTTCATGATACTCTTTTGCCTTCTCCAGGTCACCCAGGGTGCGGTGTACTGAAGCCAGGTTATTGTAGGACGTTGCGACATCTAGATGATCAGGACCAAGCTTTTCAAGACTAATGGCAAGTGCACGTTCATGATACTCTTTTGCCTTCTCCAGCTCACCCAGGGTGTGTTGTACTGAAGCCAGGTTATTGTAGGACCTTGCGACATCTATATGATCAGGACCAAGCTTTTCCAGTTTAATGGCAAGTGCACGTTCATGATACTCTTTTGCCTTCTCCAGGTCACCCAGGGTGTGTTGTACTAAAGCCAGGTTATTGTAGGACGTTGCGACATCTAGATGATCAGGACCAAGCTTTTCCAGACTAATGGCAAGTGCACGTTCATGATACTCTTTTGCCTTCTCCAGGTCACCCAGGGTGCGGTGTACTTCCCCCAGGTTATTGTAGGACGTTGCGACATCTAGATGATCAGGACCAAGCTTTTCCAGACTAATGGCAAGTGCACGTTCATGATACTCTTTTGCCTTCTCCAGGTCACCCAGGGTGCGGTGTACTGAAGCCAGGTTATTGTAGGACGTTGCGACATCTAGATGATCAGGACCAAGCTTTTCCAGACTAATGGCAAGTGCACGTTCATCATACTCTTTTGCCTTCTCCAGGTCACCCAGGGTGTGTTGTACTAAAGCCAGGTTATTGTAGGACCTTGCGACATCTAGATGATCAGGAGCAAACTTTTCCAGTTTAATGGCAAGTGCACGTTCATGATACTCTTTTGCCTTCTCCAGGTCACCCAGGGTGCGGTGTACTGAAGCCAGGTTATTGTAGGACGTTGCGACATCTAGATGATCAGGACCAAGCTTTTCCAGACTAATGGCAAGTGCACGTTCATGATACTCTTTTGCCTTCTCCAGGTCACCCAGGGTGTGCTGTACTTCCCCCAGGTTACTGTAGGACGTTGCGACATCTAGATGATCAGGACCAAGCTTTCCCAGACTAATGGCAAGTGCACGTTCATGATACTCTTTTGCCTTCTCCAGGTCACCCAGGGTGTGTTGTACTAAAGCCAGGTTATTGTAGGACGTTGCGACATATATGTGATTATATTCATCAACATGCTGAGCGAATCGTAGTACCAGGCTAAAGTACTTTATTGCTGCGTCGAATACATAATGAGTGAGGCACATTTTTCCAAGTTTTGTAAATGAAGACAGATAATTCTGAACATTTCTTTTACTGCTTTTGGGGTTTTGAGAAATATCTCGTTCACGAAACAAATGTTCAGTTTTTGAAATCAAGGTTCTTAAATGAGGGACAAGGTCCTTGCTGAATTTAAAAGAATCTCGGTCGAACCACCTTATCGATAGATCGTCTTCTACGAACTGGATGAATGATATAACGGCGACATCTACAGTTTGAAGTTGTTGAGTCTTTGGGAAGCCTCTAATCAAAGAATCTATGACATCACTCACTATCTGATGTACTCGAATGTAGGCACCACCTTCCTCATCCTCCCCAAATAATAGCAGCGAGCATCTTTGAATTGTCATAGCAATCATTTCTTTATCTTTAATTTCCTCATCAACATTGAGAATGTATCTGATCACGATGTCTAGACTTAATGGTGTTGTTGCACACACCGAGAGGAGACTGAACGTGTGATGTATCACTTTGTCGGACGTCATTGCCTTTTCAACAGCCAGTCTTGTTGCTTTGCTCATGGTGTTTGTATAGCTTGGATTAGTCGTAGCAAGGATTGTTTCAGTAGTACCTCGGTGGCCCTTGTTAAGCTTCTCCAGGTAGTCGTTCCAGCCAAAATATGACGTTGCCTTGTTCTGCCGAACCTGTCTGACATAGGTGGCGGCGCTTGCCAAGGCAAGAGGCTGGTAGTCCAGTACTTGCGCAACTTCTTTTCCCTTCTCGCTGTCATCTATACCAGAAAGCTTTGTTAATAAACGACTGGCGTCGCGAGGCTTCATACCTTTGCTAACTGAGATGTGTTCGATGAAAGAATTCGTCAAAGGGATAGACGCAGTGTCCTGTGTTGTGATTAACAATTGGCCCCTTAACCACTGCTCATTTCCAGACTCCGGTAAATGAGCATGCACACGTGATATGCTAGTGACGTTGTCGACCACCAGTAGCCAGGACGTGTAAAGCTCGATTTTTGTGCTAATTAAGGTCTTCAGATTAGTGATCTTCTCTTCTGCCCTACGATCCTTGGAGTTAAGGGTGTTTGTAACTGCATATTCTGGGCACTTGAGTCGTCGAGCGAAAGAGACGTACGATTCCAGAAGGGTATCTAGGCTTTCAGCATTCAATGTCATTACAAATGAAGTAGTACACGGAATTTCTTTACCTTCGTCAAAGAATCGCTCGGCTACAAGGCCGGCCAGTTGAGATTTTCCACTTCCAGGATTCCCGGAGAGGTACAGAACACTTAATTTGTTTTCATTACTGCTTTTGAGCTGTTTGAGCTGTTGCATAATTTCAGCCACCTCAGAATCGCGACTTGCGACGTCGTGTGAAGGTTTAGCAGGAAGAATGCAAAAGGAGGAAATTTCTTTGAGTAACTGATCTTCAAGGACCTGTCGTTCTTCTTCTTTTTCTTGAAGTTTCTTTGCTTTTTCTTCAAGTGCGTATCCTTTTTCTTGTAATTCCTTTCCTTTTTCTTGAAGCTTCTTTTCCTTTTCTTGAAGTTCCTGTCTCAACTCATCAACCTTTCTCAAGACCCTTCTTAGCTCCTCTGTTGGAAAACTTCTTTGATTTCTGATGTCTTGAATTTGCAAGATGGAGAGACCAAGCCCTTGAAATGCAGCATCAACTTTACCAATGGCAATTTGAAAGTCTGGATCCGAGAGGTGACCTTTAGCCATGTGAGCAAACTCTTCATTCCTAAACTTTCTGAGACCGTCTACGTTTGATTTGACCACTGGATTGAGACGGTGGCCGACACAATCGGAGTAAAGAATGGCGTAAAAAAGCATGGTACAATCCCATTCTGCTCTGTCTCCGTTAATCATGGTAGCTAGGAGTTTGGCATTTTTTCTCTGGTTTCCTGGAGACTCCCCGTTTTTGAAGGCCATTCCATTTTTAGGCTCATCTTTCCATTCTCCAAACGTCGTCCTATAGCGATTATCCCATTCTTGCTTGAAAATTGATCGGAGACCCTCAGTTATTATATCAGTGACAACGTAACAAATCCTGTAGTAGTTCAATTGCTCTTCCGTGAATTCTATTGCAGCAGCGGCCATTTTTAGCTTGTATCACCTTTTGTTTGTCTTCAGCCCTTCGTAGGAAACAAAACTGTGTTATTAGCCAATTAGAACCTTTTTGTGAACGGTTGCTAGCTGAAGGTTTTAACTACTCTAATTTTTGCTTTTCCAGTTTTTCTTCGCTTTTGTTAATTGAGAAACAGCAATTGGTACAATATGCCGAGAAATTCTAACTTGGCGCCGAGGCATAGAAAACTAAAACTAAAGAACTAGTTTGTTCTAGGCTCGACCTCAGTGGATTTTTGTTGTTTTAGTCCCGTAAGTCTCTGTACCATGCAAGAGTAGCCATTCTAATATTCGTGAAGTTGGCAGTTCTCAGTCCTTGCGAGACACAGCCATATAATAATATTCCTTAAGGGGGGACTTAACCTAAAATTCTGAAAGAAATTCGAAGTTTTTGTTTTTCACGGAACTCGTATCTTAAGGTATTGAAGTTTTATTTTGACAAGTACTGTTACTGTAAGTTTAAAGCTCTTTTTTTAAAAACGAGTTATTTTCGCCTTCGAGAAAAGACATCTTGAGAAGGATTTATTCAATTGAGCTAAAATTTTCAGGATTTGTTGTTCTGAGTACGTTCTGTGGGATAAGCATAGAACTTTTCCATCCAGTGCATTATTCTGTCGAAGTTATGTATATAAACGTATGCTAGATTTTCTGTATCAGATTTAACTTGTCATCATTTCACGTGTTTTTCACTTTTCAAAAATCTCTGTGCTTATCCCAGCAAGCTGTTTGTCTTCTTTTGTAAAATGTAAAAATTATTCCTTTTGACCAGTTCTTGTAGTAGTTATCTTTTTTCAAGTAAGCCCTGGCATTCCCAAGCAGGTGGTAGATTTAATCAGCCGGTGTCAGGTTACAATACAGTTACAGGGTACACAAATATTTTTTTCAGAATCTTTGCTCTTTGAGCTTTTTAAAAATGTATACTTTGCCATGGTTTGGAGTTAACTCTTAGCCACGAGAAAATTTTTGAAACATGGTGTGTTTTTAGGTTTTTAAGTCCCACCTTAATTAATTAAGAGCCAGCAGTCTGGGCCTGAGAAATAGTCATATGACGCAGTAGCCTCGATGTTGATATTTCGATTAAAGAAGTTCGTTTCTCGTACCGAAAGTTTACTAATGTGTAAGTGGCAGAATGTCTTGTAAATAGCTGTTTTGGTGGTCAGAGGACATCATTTAAGTCTGGCGATCGGTAAGTTGACATGCAGCATTCGAAGAACTGAATGTTTGCGGCAGTTGGCGATTCCAAGGGTGCTCTTAAGCGCCAACAGATCGAAACTTGGTTTGCGACTGTGTTAGGCCAAAACAGACCAAGTCTAAAAGCAGGTCACTTCAAGGGCACAAAAAAGGTATTTCGGGGAGTTACATGGCAAGCAGTAGGCACCGTGCCTACGAAAGTGTGAATGTTTTGAGCTGCTTTTAGACTTATAAAATGTGTTGATTTGGCGGGAAGGTGCATTCCGTGTCGCCACGGTATAGTTACCCATAAGGCATTGCAAGATGTATCTGACAACAATGGCTGCCGTACATATTGTACTGATCTAGCTGACAATAAAGGCTGTTGTTAGCCATGAACCAGAACAATTAAAGTCAAGAGTATAGCATATTTGAGGAAAGGCATAATGTCTTCAATTGCGCTGGCTAAAAGATTTCATCAGGATAGAGATTATCAACAAAAACAAAGCAAAATAGTTTCTAGACGAACTCAGCTGGCGCGGTAGATTTGGACGTAGCAAAATCCTTAACTTCGAGATTCCGTAGGATTTTCAGAGTTAAAAATAGCCGAAGAAGGGTTTTCTGCTGATGAAGAAGACATCGAAAAGACGAGAAAAACCGAACAAATTTTATGCCAAGGTAGACGAGTTTATAATTACAATTAACGCCACTGGACTATGGTAATTCTAGGACTTCAGAATGTGGACTGGACTTGGAAATCCAGATCATCACTTGTACTGCCTTATTTGGTTAACCCTTTCGATCTTTAAATGCGAGTTTCTAAGGTTCATTGGGCCAAACCAGTGACCACAAATCAGTTCAAGAGTTCAATTTCTTGTTCTGAATCATCTATCTGGGAGATAATTTTCCACAAATGTAGAGGAACTCTCACGATTGGTGGTTGAGGCCCCTCCAATATCCCCAGCAGAGAACGTGAATGTTTTCAAAAGCCCATTTTATCGAGACAAAGAACTACTGCGCTAGATAATTTGGACAGAATAGCTTATATTTCAACATAGCAGGCGCACAAAAATTAGTTCCAGGGTCACATGACACCTTTTGTGGTTATGACGTCACAAAACACATTTTTATAAATAAGCTAGTTTGCAAAAGAGCTTTAACGCCAATTTGATGTTGACATGTTTAGGCAACACTATTGTTGACGACATGACAAATTTCCCTAATCCATTTTTAATAGACTTTATGAACACGTTAACATTGTCACGTGACCTATTTCCTCTCATTGGACAGATTTTATGCGAAACGCGCAGAATTCAAAACACGTTGCAAGAAGATTGTGCAATCGCAAGTTGGAAAATTCATAGTTTTACTTATTATGTCTTGTTTTTTACGCTCAAACTGGGCACAAAAATTTTAGTTAATAACTAGTCACGTGACCTACCAATAGAGCAAAAACTTTATTGATATTGCTCAGCAATGTCAAAGCATTAAGGGTACAACTTTTTAGTTTAAGTGATAAAATATTTATCACTTTATTAGTGAAATAAACATTTGTCACCCTGTTCTGGCACTCAGCGTCTTTTGCCTGTTTTTCTTGCTAATGTGTTCATAAAAAAATTGTATTGTTTTCTTCTCCAAGTGAAGAAACAAGTATTTGGCTCCCTTAAGTGACGTGACTAACCTTTAGTGCCTTTCTCGTACTTAACACAAACACTTTTCATTGCTAATTAGTGAAATAAACGTCCAGTCCTTCCCTCAACTGATGTACTAGACCTAACCCTAACCCTAACCCTAACCCTAACCCTAACCCTAATCCCAACCCTAACCCCAACCCTAACCCTAACCCTAAACCCGAACCCTAACCCTAAACGTTAGGGTTAGGTTTAGGTCTACCCTAATGCATAGCTTAGTGTTAGGCTTAGGGAATAATAATCCTAGCGTTACCCTTGCCCTAAGTTTGACTCTCAAAACTAGCCCCAAAACTAAAATGTAGTATTAAATCTCCTCCGTTTACGTTTTGAAGACACCTTTTGCATTAAAATTAGAAAACTGCGTTGTATTGTATGTTTTATATACCTCAAAAGGTGATAGAGGATCTTTGCCATCAATAATCCCAGAAAAAGAGCTAAATTTCATTTCGTTATGCTTTTTTTTTTGAAATATTGTGGAATTTTATATTTATCATGCAATAACTAAGTGGGGGCGGGGGGGCAGTATGGAAATCACGCGATAGATTACATGAGAGCTTTGTTTTACTTAAAGATGTATGGTAAATTTGTTGTGGGAAATTTCTCTGCCATTTGTTCTGTTAGAGACTACTGACCTATTGGCCTTATAAACGCTGTAAGTCCCGCCTTAACCCATTCCTAGCATTAATGTAAAGTCTGTAAACTACATGCAAGAGTAGCCAATCACATTCGTAAAGTTGCTAGGTCTCCCTCCTTGCGAGACACAGCCATATCTCATATAAAATATTCCTTATTTTAATGTAAAGTCTGTAAACTACATGTAAGAGTAGCCAATCACATTCATAAAGTTGCTAGCTATAGGTCTCAGTTCTTGCGAGACACAGCCATATCTCATGTAAAATATTCCTTATTTTAATGTTAAGTCTGTAAACTACATGTAAGAGTAGACAATGACATTCGTAAAGTTGCTAGCTATAGGTCTCAGTCCTTGCGAGACACAGCCATATCTCATGTAAAATATTCCTTATTTTAATGTAAAGTCTGTAAACTACATGTAAGAGTAGCCAATCACATTCGTAAAGTTGCTAGGTCTCAGTCCTTACGAGACACGGCCATATCTCATGTAAAATATTCCTTATTTCAATGTAAAGTCTGTAAACTACATGTAAGAGTAGACAATCCCATTCGTAAAGTTGCTAGGTCTCAGTCCTTACGAGACACAGCCATATCTCATATAAAATATTCCTTATTTTAATGTAAAGTCTGTAAACTACATGTAAGAGTAGCCAATCACATTCGTGAAGTTGAGAGGTCCCATGCCAGTCCTTGCGAGACAGAGCCATACAGTAATATTCCTTAATGTTAAGTCTGTAAACTACGGAAATACAGTCAAACTCGTATTAAGCGGACACCCTCCATTAGACGGAGAGCAGTGCAGGTCCCATTTTTTTCCTTTTCCCACATCCATTGTAAAAAATACCTGCATTCAACGCAAACCTCTATTAAGAGGACGCTGACAGCTTAAACTTGACAATTATGGTCATTTCTATTGTTAGAAACCTGTATCAAACTAGCTTGTGCACAAGTTCCGGCTGGGAGGGCCAAAAAGGAACTGAATGAGAGTGAAGTGGCCGAGGGGAGAACGGGGAGTCAGAGCCTGTAGACGAAGATTGTATGCTGCCGTTCCAAGGCACCCGCTACCCGTAACGTGTTTACTGTTTTCCCTCTTTTAGCATCATCAGCCCTTGTCGCATCGTGGGACACATAAGGCCTTGCTCTTTTAGCACGACAAGTAAACGACTTATTACGTATTTACAAAAGTCGACAATGGGGATCGACCCGCTCCATTTTACTCCATTTACAAAAAGCTTGAGAAAACTGCGTATTTTCCCTCGAACTGTAATTTTCTTGTACGATCTATTCACATTCATATGCATCCACGCGGAGATTACGACATGCTGCTGACAGATTAATGACAGGTTAATTACAAGGGGGCTGAACAGTGGCTTCAATACTGGAACCTCCCCTTACGGACAACTCTCTAATACGGACACCTGCGCTCTAATACGGATAGTACCTACAAAATTCTCATAAATTTCCTCTAAAAAAACCCTCCATAACACGGACCCTCTCTAAAACGGATAACGGACATTAAATCTTGGCCCTAGGGATCAAATTCATACAAGTTTAACCTCTTTATGACGGAGACTCCGCCTTACATACGGCTGGTGCGCGCGCACGAAATTTAAATTGACCAATCAGGATTGTATGTATGTTAACAGGAAAGGCATTGAAATCAGGCAACTTTTCTCGCTGGAGATGGCATTAAATATTCACAAATTGCGTGATCTCAGTCACAAGATTGGTACTACACTACAACTCGTATTTATCAGCAGAAAATTGGAACAAGACCTCAAGCCCAGAGAAATCAAGCCTCCAATCGTAAATCAACAATGCCTTGTTTACTCTTTTACATGTGATCGTATGATTCAGATTATGTCGGTTTTACAGCTCGACACCTCCACCAACGTATTGTTGAACATAAAACCTCTGCGATCGGTAAACACTTTTCGACAGCCCATGGGGATAAAAGCCTCCTCAAAGAAAGCCAATTCCGCATTCTAAAAAAGTGCCAAGGAAAATTTGATTGTCTTGTCTACGTGATGCTTTTCATCAAGGAGCGCAATCCTAGTCTCAAGTCGCAGATTGATTCCATTCGCGCAAAACTCTTTGTTTGAAAGAACATTCCATCACCTATTGTATTTTTAGTATTTAAACATTTATCATTTACTCTTTGACTTGATAATGACGTTAGCCAAACGTCGAAACGTCGTCAACAGACTTTTAATTAATATGCTTTTACGAAATGTTTTGTCGCAATTTTTTTATCGTTAAATGTTTTAAAAAGCCGCTTCTTTTTCGAATATAGATACTGTTGCTATAAACTTAAAACGCTTTACCTCATATACTTGTCATTGTTTACGGAAATAGGGACACTAGCAAGGGTCCCGAGAGTGTCCGGCCAAATACAAGTTTGACTGTACTGATATCGAAGTATGGAACAGAAATACATTTAGCTAAGTTATATGAGTTTCAGTTCGACATGCATCAACATCTAATTTCTCCTTGAATTGTCTTAAAAAGGTGGTCATCCATGTCGTGAGAATACAGGAGTTAGTCGGGCGAAAAGAAATTTTCGGGAAATAAAGCTTAGAAATGAAATGAGATTCCAAACAAGAAGATCTTGTTACCCCGTGCCATCGGATGATTTATACTTGTATTTTGTTTGCACCCAGTTTGGCAGTTTCGTATTTGTACAAACGTAGATAGAACTGTTGTCTGCTGGAAACCGGTCTAGCTTCAAATAGGCTAGCAAATAGTCAAGCCTTGTCAACTTTGGCTCCCTTAGGAGCACGTAGCGTGACATTAGCCAACAAGAGCGAGTGGAATAATTATATTAAAAATAAAACAATAAAACGCCCCCAAAAATTTCGCATACGCTAACCGTATTTCTAGAGCATGGTATAATTGTTGAATATTTCATGATGACCAAGCCAATGAAAACTCTTGAATAACATTATCCAATGCTCCAGCCTTTGATAAAAACAGTTACTCGAATAAGTCTGCAACAAGGACTCAACTGCAGCAAGAGAAAATGAGGTGCATAATCTCTTGACTGCGGAGATTTCTTCACTTAAGGGCGAGTGTTTTCGGAAAACGGAAACAGTTATCGATAGAATTTAATTGGATATCGGATTTTTCGCTATAAAGGCTGGTTTTTACCAGCGTCGGAGTCGTAGTTGGAGTGGTAATCAGAAGCGTAGAGCGATATGATCTAGTGAAAATCAAACCAACAGAATCAGAAGCAGAACACCCATTCCGCTTAAGACTCCGTCGCTTATGATCTAGTGAGAACTAGATTGTCGGAGTCGGAAGCAGAAGCGGAAAATGATTGCTACAAGATATCATAGTCTCTTGTTGGTATTGTGATCGCTTGGTTCTACCGCTTCTGCTTCTGACTCCGACAACCTAGTCTTCACTGGTAGCGACGGAGTCGTAAATGGAATCGAAAGTACTGGAAACGCCGTTCTGATTCTTCAGACTCCGATTCCGTCGAGCTTGTGACTCCGCTTAAGGCCCGGTTCAAACGTCGAACTTTTTATGAGCCGAACCTAATAGCCCCAATTAAGTACATGACGATATCGACGTTTGAATCAATTAAGTTCGACAGACACCCTGTTCGACAGATATCATTTGGATCGACCCGAGAATTAAGTTTGACATGGCCAGTCGGTCAGTTCGACTACAGAGCGACTTTGATTCAAACGCCGAACTTTTCATGTACCGAACCTAATGAATACATTACAAATACATTAAATAAATTAATTTTTCCCACAGTTCTGTACGTTTCCTATTTTTGTCATGCGTACACAGCTTATTCTGATCTTTTGGAACAAAATGGAGGGAAGAGCGGGAAGATATGTGTTCCTCTTGCTTCAAGAGCACGAAATAAACTTGCTTGATGTGTATAAACCACTTCTGTATGCGGCGTTCCGTATTTGAAAACGATGAGAGTGTAGCAGGTTGGAAAGCAGGCAGTTCGGTGGCGTATTGCAAGTCATGTTTTTGAAAGAAAATGACAAAATAAATTAATCTTGAAGAAACCGACGACAGGAACGAACTGGACGAGGAACTGTGATGCTCTTTTGGGAATAAGCAATAACAAAAGGCAAACCAAATTCAAAAATCGTCTTCGGTTGTTTAAAGCTAACTGCATCTGGAGTTCGACTCTTTGATCATGTTGATTGCACTTGCAAGAAAAGCAAGCTCTTCATTTCCACAATTTGTCTTTCCCGAATTTTTTCTGCCCTTTTGCTCAGCAATGACCACCGTTTGCAATAGTGTCTCTTTTATTTTTGCAATTCGACTAAATCAGGTTCGACGTTTGAATCAACTGCCGAACTTATTTGTTTAGGTCGACCCAAATTGGTATAATTTAGGTTCGGCACATGTTAAGTTCGACGTTTAAACGGGGCCTCTGATTTTTGATTTATACTAAGTCATTAAGCGGTCTAATGAATCCGGCTCCGACTCCGTCGCTTGTGAAAACCAGCGTTATGTGAACTGCACTTTGAATTCAATATTAGTGACAGCCAGTGATCAGGTGCACGATTTTTATGAAATAAATTATACGTGGGCACGTCTGGTTCAAAAACACGTTCAATAAAGGATTCTGATTGTGTTCTGCATGCAAATTCCGTTAAATTGAGTTTATCTGACAAGACATGTAACACAAAATAGCAATGTAAACTATAGTATACTCACCGTTTGGAAAGATTCAGGAGGAATTCATCAAAGTAGCAACAGGATAAAGACCGTCTGCAAACAACAAGGAATTCGAAATCAGGAACTCGAAAGTAAAAGCTTGACCTCTCCCACACAGCTCGTGTTAAGGTTACACAGGATACATGGGCGGGTGTCCTTCAAAAAAAAAAAATCGCACCCGCGTTGCTTTTAGCAAACTATATATCAATAGAAAGGTTATGAACTGTAGCATTCGGAAAAAAGTATCCGCTAATTTGGTCGCCCCTTTCTTGAGAAGAAAGAAGGTTTGAAGCGGAAAAAAAGCCTGAGCAACAGCTGTTTCCTTTCCTTTTTTCAGGCGGAGAGATCGAACAAGCGAGACTGGTGTGAGCAAAAAAGTGGGCGAACTTGAGAGGGGGTGAGCGAGAAAAGGAATCGCCTGCAGTTAATCCTAAACATTTTACCGAACTCCGCTCACCCACGAACGGGGAACAATAGTGCAATTTGATTGGCTAGAAGCCCGTCAATCAAAAAAGTATTCGGCCGAATTAATCGGGTACGCAAGCGGTGTTAATCAGCATCAGTCTCTCAAAGAATGTTAGGGTATTTCTGTATTTTTATTGGTTATCTTTTTAGACCAGTAAAGTTATAATATCGAATAACTTGCCGACCCTGTTGCGTTCGCGGCAGTCACGAGAAAAATATCCCTCGATGATACAAAAAATCCCCGACACACTTTTGTTCCTCGATACTTTTTCTGCCAGATTTCGTGAAAATCGGCCGACAGACCATTTCAGCTTGGACGGTTTGTTGCCCCATTTCAACTCTCGAGAATTCTTTCTTTTAGATTTTCACATAGTCGCGTGTATATGAATGATTAATTTTTAGATGGATAAAAGAACAATTCTCCAAAGAATATCACGTGGTCTGTAATGTAAAAACAAACCGCCCATTAGCTAATAACTGGTTTTCACACGACGTCACCAAAATTCGAACTTCAAAACTATTGATCTTCCTGAGATTTTACTTAAATGATGTATAAGAGCAGCTGAAAACTAATACTCATGCAAATTTTCGTTCCGAATGGGTTCTTGGTTTTGAGATACACTACGCTTGAATTTCTAAGCTTTTGCGTCACGCGGCATTTACATGACGGCCTGGAGAGCTGTCAGGATGGTTAAAAAAGTGACTTATTTCGGGGAACTTGGCTTTATGAACAGTTCATGTCTTAGAAAAAGTATTATTTTAATGTTTTAGAGTTCCTCGAGGGATAAATTCACGCTTTTGTAGCAAATCTCAGTGACAGATGTTTCTGTTGGTTTCCGGCCGTCATGTTGGTGCCCATACGGATGGGCACCAGCATGGCATCTCCATTCAAATCTCTATAAATTTGGGTAAAAAATTTCTCTGCATATCTAGCATAAGAAAAATTGCTGTGACCAGAATTTTGGCGAGAGTCTTTGCATATTTACCTTCTTTCATTTCCCAGATTCTGGACTTTATCTAGTGACCGGTTTTGATTTTGATTTTGATCTATTTTGAATTACGTGACACTGAAAACCAGCAATTACAGAGGTCTATGGTACATAACCTAATTCACTTAAAGAGATGGTATTCTCGCGACAAACTATTGCAAGTTTTCGCCGTTTGAAGAGTTGTAAACATATCACGCCTTTACTCGAATGCATGTCAACAGAATATGTCGCCAGCCAATGAAATCATGGCACCCCCTAGCGTTCAGAGCGAGTGAAATAATTTTCGCGGGAATTCCGTTGTCCTAGTTGAACTTTAGCGTCTTCAGCGTGCATCTATTTAGAGCAGTCTTCCTTCCCTGCTTGTGAGAAATGGACCAAGAGAAATAAGTGGGGTAAGAGTACGGGTACGAGCACGCGCAATCCTTGACACTGTTGGACAAAGTTTCCTTCCCTTGCATACGGCGGCTGCGCCCGCAGTGCGAGCGGCAGGCAAAACTCAGCTGTCCTACCGAAACGACACGATAATACGCTTTTTCTTCGCAGCTAACAAACTAAAGACAATGCTCAAGTTGCTTTGGCCTCTTCTATTAGTTAACCTGAGAATTCTGGGTTTAATTTGACGAGGAACTGCATATTTCGTTCAAAACAACACAACTATTATCCTACCTGGCGACACCCGACGTACAACGAGCGAGTTGCCATGCCGGACGCCCGCGACCCATTTTTGGCGCCAAATTAGAAGCTTGGTGACACAAAGTGTTTCGTACATTTTACTTTTTATCATCTAATATGGTTTTTGGGATTGTAAATTCCTTTTCGTGAATATTTAATGCCATCTCCAGTGAGAAAAGTTGTCTGATTTCAATGCCTTTCCTGTTAACATACATTGCCGTCAGGACAGTAAAGTTTTTTCCCGCCTGCTGAATCCTGATTGGTCAATTCGGATTGTCGGCGCACCAGCCGTATGCAAGGTCTTGCCTTCGAGAAATTCCGGTTTTGTCCTCTTGTTTAAAAGGTCCTCGCTTTGATTTTTCTCGTGGTCCAGGGACTTTTCTCCCCTTTTTTAGCTCGTTTCATGAGCACAATAAGGAATGATGGATAGGATGGCAGAACAAAGTGATTCGAGAACCAAAACTGCGAAATCGCCTGTAAACAACCTCGTCAACCCCGCCAACCTTGTTCCCGCGAAGAGCCTGGGAACCAGGTTAATGAGGTCCCTGTAAGAATTAAGAGCTCCCAGATGAAACCGCTTCGCGCAATGAGGATTATGACACCTGACTGTTTTGTTAACTTTTATTCAAAAACCTCTTTTTCTGAATATAAATCGCGCGCGTTTTAAGATTTTACCTGCATTTTTTGGAAAATATTAGATTTTGTAGCAACCTTTCTTTTTGTTTAATACCTCTCAAGGTGTGGTGTAACCTTACTTGAACCAACATGTCTTTGAGTCTATATTGAAATCATTGTTAGTCTTCATGTGAGTTGACCAGTTAACAAAGGTCTGAAAAGCTTGCTGGTGAGTACTTTATCCCCAGTAGGATCTAAATTTCGAACAGGTTTCGGACGTTTCGCTCGGCGTTTGATGCGCCTTTGATATCTTGGCATGCTAGCGGTTGGTTACATGCAGAGGTTTGCGTGACTTAACAAGCTAGGTCTCACGCGATACACAGCTTAAAGGGAAAAGACGGCTCAAATAAATGTCACCGAGTCTAGAAATAATTCTAGATTTAAATATTGTATACGTTTACCGCGAGTTCTGCATGACCTTAACTCGCCATCCGGGGTCCAAAAAACAATGCTTGCGTGATTTAGTTTGCGTGATGTCATGAAGTGAAAACATACGTCACGCGAATCACCCGCATGGTGTCAGGCGAAGATAGCGTTTCAAAGCCAGAGCCAAAGAATTCTTTAGAGTAGTGAATTGTGGCCATAAAAATGCGGTCAAAATATTCCTAACATGAAGGCCGATTGCGTGAAGGAACAGGTTGTTATAATTATTACTCTTGGATATTACTTGTGCAGAATACATAGTAAGAAAGTTCAGGAAATGTCAGCCCCGGAATCTGCAGTGATTAAAAACACCGGGTTAGCATCATCAAATCATTAATACAATGTCAGTCTTGCATTTCACAAGATTTTACGCACCCGACCAACAAAGAAATGTTTTAATTTTCGCTGTAGCTAAATGACCGTAAGCCGGTCAAGGTTTTAAAATCACTAGATGACCGGCAGTCTGATATTTTTCTCAAATTATAAGGAATCGAAGGAACCCATCCAATTCAAACTACCATATGTCGATTAAGAACTGCCAAGCGATCCAGAAGAGCTGCATAGATCGCAAGTCTAACGCTTAGTTTACGCTCGGCTCAGAGAGCGAGACCATGGTTTGTGACACTACACGATTTTTTTGGGTCGACTGCCGGTCGCGGTTTTCAACTCACTAAATGGCCAGCAGTCTGATATTTTTCTCAAATTTTAAGGAATTGAAGGAACCCATCCAATTCAAACTACCATATGTCGATTAAGAACTGCAAAGCGATCCAGAAGAGCTGCATAAATCGCAAGTCAGCCACAGCGTTTAATTTTCAGACTCAATTACAATTTATCTAGGACCCACAAAGCTCTTTGCATTTCTTTGTATTTTGGCCCTTGTTCAATAAACAACAATGGAATTGCTGTCTGAAACAGATTGCTGTCTGTCTCATTCACGGCTTTCGGTTGGTTTCGGGTTTCACAATGCCAGTGACGGGTAAAATTACACTTTTTGTTTCTCAAGTCACGGTATTTCTCAGAATTAAAGTTTAGCCTGCTTTAATTCAAGAAGGTAAAAGATCTCGGAATTGCGCAAGCGATATAAGCGTACCATAAAAAATGAAGACGTAACCTATTTTGGCCCTTGTTCTATAAACAGATTGCTGTCTGTCTCATTCACGGCTTTCGGTTGGTTTCGGGTTTCACAATGCAAGTGACGGGTAAAATTACACTCTTTGCTTCTCAAGTCACGGTATTTCTCAAAATTAAAGTTTAGCCTGCATTAATTAGAAGGAAAAAGATCTCGGAATTGCGCAAGCGATACAGGTGTACCATAAAAAATGATGACGTAACCTACAACAAAATTCCAAAAACTTGAGAAAATATCGCGACTTTTCCAATAAATGGAAGAGGTCCCTTTACACCAGCAAAATTCGAGTCCATGGATACAAATAAAGGCAAAATGTAGCTGGCACTTAGCTGTGGTACATAATAGGTCAACCGTGCTGGGGCACCCAACGGATCGTTTCGGTAAATTATCTGTTCGGTTGGCTTTTAATCCCCTCTGATTTTCTGCAGAGAATTGTCATCTCGAACTTTCGTGACATGAGAAATTTAATGCCTGTTGTTTTCGGATTGTTGAAAATTTCGGTTAGGGTACCGAAAAAAAGGTCAGCTATAATTTTCGGAAAGGCGATAAGACCTAATGTTTTCAGGGAATGGACAAAAAAGCTCTAGTAAATTCGAGAATACTCAAGTGCCCCTCGAATAACCGAACAGATAATTTTTTTTAGCGCAACCTAAAATTAACCTACGGAGCTTTGAAAGTACTCCAGAGAGTCTAAAACAGCGTTTAAAAGCACTTGAGAGAAAAAGGTCGTTGGGTGCCCCTGACCGTGTTGAATTTCGAATTCTAGAACATTCTAGACCAAGTGTACGTTTCTCTCTCCTTGTACTCAGCGAGACAGAGATTCTCTTCTCTCTCTGCGTGTGAGAAACGACAGGGAACCTCTACCCGTAACCACTTGATTTAGCGTTAATAGCGTGCATCTCGTCGAGAAGAATGAGAAGGGGATCTTTGTCTCATAGGGTAATCTTTTTGCAAAATGCAACTAGAAGGAAAAACCTTTCATTACAATTCAAAACTACTCTGAACTTCCCCAATTCTTCGATACTTCCCATCCTCTTTTGATATAGTCTGGCTCCAGACGTTTAAGGAATGCTGTCGCTAACAAACTGGAACTCAAGTAAACTCGAGCTTGCGACAAGAGAAGACTCACAGGCACTAAAGGCTTAATTTTTTCCTCTAACTGCTTCGCGAATCAATTTGCTTGTGTTAAAATCACAAAAACAGAATGAAAAACGCTCTACCGGAGATCACTGGATTCGATTTCCGATCACATACCTTCACTCATGATCAGTCTCGTCCCTCTCTCGAAGTCTTTTCGGTCGCAGCAAGCGCTACACACGAGTTACCGATGGGATCTACTTGGAATCTTTTGTTCGCTATAAGTGAACTGTGCTTTAAATTCAATGTTCATGATAAGTCGCGATCAGGAGCTCTTAGATCAAGTAAATTATTCCCGGGCGCGTCTGGTTCAAAAACATGTTCAATAAAGGATTTTGATTGTGTTCTGCATGCAAATTCCGATTAATTTAGTTTATCTGACAAGGCATGCAACACAGAATAGCAATGTAAACTATAGTATACTCACCGTTTGAAAAGATTCAGGGGGAATTCAGCAAAGTAGCAACACGATTAAGACCAGTCTGTAATCAACAAGAAAATCAGGAACTCGAAAGTGAAAGCTGAACCCAGGGTAAACCACTCCCACACAGCTCGTGATAATCACATGACATCGTGTCTACTTTGAAATCATCATTGTGCGTTGACCCGTTTAGCTTGGCACACTATGTAGCTGTTTGCTTTAGTAGTACCTGGACATTTCATTGTGATGCAGAGGTTTGCGTGACTTACAAGGCCTCACGGGATACATAGCTAAACGGAACGAACGAGGCCACAGCCGATTAAATGTCACAAAGTCGAGTAATTCTTGATTTTATGCGTGATTTAGTTTGCGTGGGTAAGGAAATGAAACCATACGTCACGCGAATCACACGCATGACGTTAAGTGAAGATGGCGTTTCAAAGTTATTCAGTGTTTTGTAAGTGTGAGTATAAAATTGCGGCCAAAACATTCTTTACATGCTTGCCGATTGCGTGAAGGATCAGATTGTTATTACTGAATTTTTCAACTGACCTTTTAGCCAAGAATCTAAAGTGATTAACAGCTATTAACGCCAGGTTGGTCTTAAATCACAAAGAATTTATACGCGGCCGATCAACAAAGGATTGTAATATACAGGCCCAATTTACCAAGGACACACAAAAGCTCTTTTGAAAGCGACGTGCGCAGCCGTCGTTCTATAAACAAAGATAGAATTACTGTCTGGAACTGTGACAAGGCAAACATCAAGATTATTAGCAACCTGTTTTTCCTTCACCTCCGCCGAATGCTGACCAGAAAAGGGATTCACAGATGCAAGGTGTTTATCGAGTTAACATTTTATAGTCAAACCTCTTAGTAAGTGAAATACTGCAAATAAAGCCCTATAAACCCTATCATGGGGTTTTCTATAGTCTTTTTTTGTGTCTAGTGCGAAATTGTCTTGTCGTCATGCTCTAATAGTTTCAACGAATTCTCCTTTAAGACAACATGGAGAAGAACAACCTCGTTCCCAGGCTCTCTCTACTCAGCATCCCTCGGTTCCAACATAGGGAGGCAGAGGAGAGAGAGCCTGCGAACGGGTTTGGAAGAAGAAGAACCCCGCTCGCTTTTACTCGGGGAGAGGAGGGAGTGCTGAGAGGGAGTAACCTCGAACCCCGGGTAGAACTGTCTTTGACCGTAAACAGCAACACAGAATGTATTCCAACACAACTAGCTTTATATTTATTATCATCACACTCTATTATTTCACAAGTTGTTTTATTCCGTGTTTTGGCTTCGTGCCCTGAGTACAACAAGATAAGAAAACACCTCTCGGCTCAGCTTGCTGCTAGTTGTCCTAGCTGGGTTGTCACGCAATGCTGTTCTGTTTTAACATAGTGGCTACACTTAATGCGTGACGTCCAAGTAAACTATGTTCTCAAACTCATTAATAATTCATCAAGTTTAGCCAAAAGAAATCATGACCGTGACGGTGTTTGGATATCTGATCTTAATTAGCGTAGATTTT
This sequence comes from Orbicella franksi, assembly GCF_964199315.1. NCBI lineage: Eukaryota > Metazoa > Cnidaria > Anthozoa > Scleractinia > Merulinidae > Orbicella > Orbicella franksi. Next base: position 4,070,315 of record NC_138149.1, on the reverse strand, counting down.
ACGACTTTATTTCTCCATTTACTCCCTAGTTTTAGTTTCGATTGAGAACATATATCAAACTCTCAAGACATGCTTGACCACATTTCCGAACACCTCGAAGTTCGTCAAAAATACCCCGCTGCGCGTCTTATTTTCAACTCTTTCCTCGGTGTTTGGAAATGTGGTCAAACATGGTCTTTCTCGTTTGTTTAAGGATAAATTACTAGACCGTGAGAAAGGTAATTTGACACAAAAAAACCTGTCTCTTCTTACTGTTAAACTTTCTATCGATGAAAAAAAACACAAACATAGAAAGAAAGAGAGATCAAGATTGCTGGGAGAGTTGCAACACCGCTAAGTAACCGTGACTAAACTCAAGCAGTGACACTCGTTTGATTTTAGTCAGCTCCTGCAACGGACTCTAGCACTGATTGAAGTGTCTCGAAGTAATTCTGTAGAGAAAATAGAACAATTAAAAAAATGGAATTTGTTAATTCCCTCAAAACCGTTTAAAAAGAATCCAGTTCATTGGCTTGTCACGTAAAACTTCTCCCCAACACAGCACTACGTTGCGTGACAACTCAGAACAGCAGAAAAGAACAGTTTTTGACAGAATTCGAAGTGGTCACCTTGAAAAGTTGAGTCTCTTGGTGAATAATGGATGAGCAGCACATCTCACGGATGGAGTGCATAGCGAGCTGCGGGCCTCCGATATCTAGAAGCAGATTAAACAAAGAAGAATATGAACATATCAATTATCTTAGCTAGTTTCTATCAGTTCTAGAAATGGCATTATAGAGAAATCACGACTTGATCGTGAGTTGTATTCCAGGTGAAACGAGCTTAAGTTCACGTAAGTACTAAGAGGCAAGTAGGAAAAGCCTGAAAAAACAAAAACAAAAAAGTAGTTCCTCAGGGGAGTAACTTACTACTCTCTGAAGGAAACTCTCCTTGCTTGGCGATCATTCTCTTTATTTTCAGCGCAGAACGCGTAAGTATCTAAATCACAAACCTAAAGTCAAAAGACCAAGCTTGGCGGAGAGTATTGGTCCAATAGTGGATCCACAAGGAGAATCATTTCGTACACAAACTTCCTGTGATACAAGGACGCAAGAAAAAAAAAACACTTAAGAATCAATCAATTAATCAACCAACTAACCAACCAACCAATCAACCAATCTATCAATCAATCAATCAATCAATCAATCAATCAATCAATCAGTCAGTCAATCAATCAATCAATCTATAAATCGATCAATCAATCAACCAATCAAACAATCTATCAATCAGTCAACCAATCTAACAAGTGATCAATCGTGCCTCTATCCGTCTTGAGTTCAAACAATTAATCAATCAATAATGTTTGCTGCTGAGCACAAACAAAGTGGCCAGAAACTCGAGTTTTTCCTAATCCACTCGCGTGTTTGTCTTACATTTCGCACGCGTGCCAAACACTAATCTCTCTTAAGCTGCATGCGTCTTCACATGTATCCTCACGTTAAGTTGGTGGTCTCTTCCAAATTCATTGCCTTCAAAACAAGTAAGTTCTCTACCTGTATTGGCACACTGCTCTTCTCTGCGATCAGCCTTACAACACTTGACGACACAGCTGTTGTTGCATATCGCTGATTGCTGTTAATCTTTATCACTGGACCCTTGTTGGAATTGAAAATAAATCAGTTACACTAAACAAGTCAATAAGTTTGCTAGCATTCACTGTGCCAGGGCATCGACAAAAACAGAAGTTTTTCATTCCCTGCTAAACACCTACACACCACAGCTGTCTAGAACTGGCAAAGAGCAAATAATAAGTAGTTTATTAAAACTCTCTGGCAGTCTTACATCCCGTTTCTTATTTTAGTCTAGTTTTCTATATTTTGGGGGCGTTTTAAATAAAACGATTATTCCATTCGCGCTTGTTGGATATGAGATGACTGATTATAGCCATCTCAGTGCTATACGCGCCTCGTTGGCTATCTACCATCTCACATCCAAGGGGTACTCGTGGAATAATTGTTAAACAGCACTCCATTAGCAAGCCGAAGAAGCACTGAATCGAGAGTGCTTATAGCTCTCAATAGTAATAATTGATAATTAATGACTCAATGCAAGTGCGTGCTACGCAGGCTAACCATAGTCTCATTCAATCTGATTCGTTAATATCCCATATTAACTAACTATCTGCTATTTGTTATTCACGTTCTCTAGGCACCCACCCGCTGGCAATGCAGAAAGGTGTAGGACAATTGATTATCAGAGCCTTGAGCTGTACAAGTTTTTGTAAAGTTACTGTAATAATTCCTGGAGTGTATCCTAATCATATATCATTAAAGTTGAAACTCCATCTTACAACTGTCCAGTTGAACCTGAAGAAAAGTTCAGTCATTCAAATATTTGTATTTCTCACCTTGTGGAGAGCAGGTTTATGATTTTCTTCATGTTTATCTCTGAAAAAGAAATCATGATACATAAACACATTAGAATATGTCTTGCCAAAACATGACATACTGGATAAGTCTTCGCATAGCCTTATTTGTTCATTAATTTACTTTTCATTAATTTTAGAGAGGTCTTCACAAATGATGGAACCAAACTGTGCAATTATTGGTGATCAAATTCAAGACTGGCAGTGTACCTTTACTATTGAATAACGACCAGCGAGCTATAAAATCTTAAAAATTGTTGTCACTGACTTAAAAATCTTAAAAATAGACGTTTCGACTAAAATACTATAACCTTCTTCAGTGACGAAATGAATGTTAACGGCGTCTAAATGTAAATGAGATGTTTATAAGAATGTGAGGAACTCGCTAGGGATTAATTTAGCATTTTGTAAATGTCTGGAATATGCACGTGGTCATTAATTGAGTTCGGTTCGCGAATGGAATGTCACGCTTCCAAGAACAATCTACGAGCTAATACTGAACGTTTTCCAAGATTGAAAATATACAACATAATACAGGAACGAAAAAAAAAAAAAACATTCAAGAGTCACAACGAAGGATCATTTGAAGAACACCACAATATGTTTTGATAGATTGACAGTTGTATTAAGGAACTGGCAACTTTTCGTTCAAATTTGCTTTAGCTCTAACAAGTTGCCAAGTTCTGTTGTAGTTTAACAAGTTCCGGTTTTCATATTTATCGTGGCAAATGAAATACCCTAATACCACTTCATTGTCTGAGGGAGAGAGGGAGAAAGGAATAGTTTCTGCAGTCAACTTTTTATCAACAGACTATGACAAACTTCGAATCACCATACTGGAAACTATTCGTGAAATTTGAAAAGTAAGCTGCAACTTGTGGATCAAATTTTAGCACAATTCCCAGTTTGGCAATTTCCACTCAACCTGTTGCTTACAGGTTGAGTTGATGGAATCTTGTTCCCATGGCAATGCATGTACAAATATCGTGGTTTATGCATACGAGCCAAGTGGCTCATTAGGCCGGAGCTTATCCTGGTTTCTGTAGTATGAAGCGACTAGGAGTGTTTCTACTCCCCCCTGGATGGGATGCTAGCCCATCGCAGGATTACCCCCAGCACTGAATTCACCGGGACCCATACATACACCTAGGTGAAGAGAGAAAACGTGAGAGTAAAGTGTCTTGCCCAAGAACACAACGCAATGTCCCCGACCAGAGCTCGAACCCGGACCGCTTGATCCGGAGACGAGCGCACTAACCATGAGGCCACCGCGCCTCATAACTAATTGATGAGAGAACCAATCAAATCGCGGATACAGTCGAAGCTCTCTTAACGGACACTCTCGTAAGCGGACAGCTCTACTTACGGCCACCTTGTTTGAAACCCCGTTTTAACTCCCATACAAACTCTGTATTTTTACATTCTCGTAAGCGGACATTCCCGTAAGCGGCCGCGGACACTTTCAGAGATTACGAGCTGGACTTTTCCCTGTTTTTAAGCTTCCGTAAGCGGACACCTCAAAGAAAATCCTATTAACAATCTCTGTATCTTGTTTTTATCAATCAACTTCACATCGCCGTTCGTCACAATGATTTTACAGTAATTACAGTACCATATTTCAGTGTCTGTTTAGTCGTCATCCATATTTTTTTGTATTTCCAATACGGTACTGTATTTATTGTTAGCTGTATAAGCTCCCGTAAGCAGCCATCTATCCCCTACACCTCTAGTGGCCGCTTACGAGAACCATTCTCGTAAGCGGCCAGCTCCAGTTACGGACACTTTTTTCGCGTCCCGAGGGGTGTCCGCTTACGAGAGCTTCGACTGAATGCAGTACACCATGAGGATTGTCTGCTGCATGTTCATTAAATAAGAAGTAAATATTAATTATGACGAATCAATTTACTAGGAGCAAGCTACTGGATTATACAGTGTACATACGAATAGTTTGGATGAACTGCATGGGCCTGGTCCGCACTGAGAAGAAATGACTTGGGAATTGCTTCCTCAAAACTGGTTGAGTTTCCACCTGCATTATTGAGAACACAGTCATGAGTTATTCAACATCCAAAGCTTATACTTCCTTTGTGTGATCCCAATATTAATTCCTCCGTCAAAATGGTACACATATATGATTGGAGAAATGAATTACGATGAAATAATAAATGATGAATGTTTCAAACACATACCTACTGACAGACGACGCAAAATATGCTCTGTTAGCATGGAGCCTGCACCTTGAGCACTCTGTGAACCAACCTATAGCGAAGACATTGTACATGATTGACCAACGAAACAGTAAATAGTGCACTGCATATAAAGATTGAAGAACCAGAACTGCAAAGTTTCGGCACATTAGTTTAGGTATTAGGAATATTTCAAAATCTATTTACCAGCCACCTGAGCTGTTCTTGTAAAAATCTAACGTAGTTGCTCCTATTCTAACCATACCAGAAACGTCTAGACCATTTTACGGTTTAGTGAAATGTACCCTGGCCTCTGTATGAAAGTGAGGTTAGGGTTGACCATCAGGCACTAGTTAGTATGGTGATAGGATAATTTTCATTCAAAAAGTATCAACGTTAATTTGTATCATAACAAAGTCAACTCAAGCCTTGCTTTTGCTCAAAGGCGTGATCACTTCGCATGGAACTGCAAAATGGGTTCTTTCCTCTTGATGGCCAACCTATTGCTACAGAAAACCAAGCTGCATGTGCTGCTCAACATGGTCAGCTGTAATGGCCTATTCCCTCTACGAGACTCATCTGCAGGGCATCATGGTAGTTGTATTCATCAAAACAAATATCCAATCCAAGATGATGAATACTACTTCATGCACCATGATTCCCGGTATGTGCATCTCATAGAGGGAATTAGGAATTGTCTCAGAAACTTCATTTAATTTAATGGCAAGTTGGATGGTGATTATTGTAACAACAGAAATATTTGCCATTTATATTTCTCGAAAAACTTACTTGTTGCCGACAAAAACCCATACTATAACACTGGTTAACAATAATTTATTGTATACTTGCATTGAGCACTTTCCATTTGAGTGTCAAAAAGTAAACGGTTTTGCATCACTGGCTCACTACGCTACACGACTGGCTTAAATAACTTATGCCACTATTAAAACCAAACAGAAGTAAAACCAAAACCAATCGTGACTCACTTGCACATGTTTTCTGTGCCTTGGGTCTGCTACATGTAATACTAATTACCTTGAGTTTTGATTGGTTCAGTGGATTGTCTGTGTTCTTTGTGATTGATTAGTGAGAGTAATTACTTTGGTTTTGGCTTTAGTCAATCGAAAAGCACTCTATCAGCTTACCTCCTCATTGTCATACAAAGCTATAACACGAATGTTAGGATCTGTAGCCAGAGATGAGCCTTCTAGGGACTGAACAAGGCCCTGTAATTTAAAACAATTCCACAATACCAATCATCAATAAATCACAAAATTGCCCTGAATTGCATAATTATTACTTTTAAATATTTACTCTACATTTAGACTGGAAGAACTTCCACTGGCATAATACGACATGTTCAATGCTTGGCTAAAGTTAAGCTTGTTAGTCATAGCATATAAGACTTAGAGATTTGGATTGCATATTCATAGCAAGTGTTTCATTTGGGATATCTTTTTTAAGAAATAGAAAACATGTTCTCCGTGTTCCTATCAAGATTTAGTATAAATCTATTAGTGTTCTATCACGAAAGGTGTTCTCTGATTGGCTACGCTACTCACTGTAGTGAGCATTGTAGCAGAGAGCGCTTGTTAGATAACTGGAAGCTTCTTCTTTGTGAGGTCATAATCTAATTGATAAATAGAAACATGAGTCGAAGTTTGGGAGAACAGGAAATGCAGCTGTAGGAACATGAGCTGACAGGCAAGTGTTTCCACACTATTCTAGAGTTCTCCCGAACTTCCCTGAGTGGTAATAGTTGATGAGGCCAAAAACCAAATCAACTATCACCTCATAGAAATTGAGAGCGAATAATCTAATTATTTTTAATTAGTAGAATTCTAACTGAAATTTACTTCAGATAATGGTTTCCAATTACTTATCGATGTATTATTAAAGTTTGTGCCTTAGAAAGATTGCACAGATTGAATCGTCATTTGAAATTGAAGTTGTGCGTGCGCATTACTTTTTTTTTCAATAATTTCACAATTTTTAAAGCCAAAAAGCCATTTATGTTTTTCTTTTAGTCTTCTCAGGAATTTAATTATCCATTTGCATGAAAATATTCCTCCAAAACGTTGTTAAAAAGAAAAAAACATCACCATTTCGTAGATGACCTCCAGCCACTGCACTCTAATGGCTGATAGTATACAAGTAGCTCAGCCAATAAGATTGCAGCATTTACATTAGTACACTAGTAGAACCCTACTTAAAAACTCAATAGAAACACAGAAAACATGTTTCTATTTCTTTTACAAAACACCATGCGAAAAAAAGAAAACAGCTTGTTTACTTTGATCATCAAAATGTAAATCCTCTTTGCTTGCGCCATCATTATGTCACCAGCTTGTGCCAGTTCTGTGTTTCTATCAAGTTATAGAAACACAATTTTAAACCAATCAGCACGCATATCATCATAGGGATGTTTTCTAAATACAGATAAATCATGGATCATTAGCCAACTGGAATGAAGTTATATCTGATCAAGATGAAGGCTGGTGACCTTCAGGGATGGAATCATACTATTCAAAAGCAGCCAGCTGCTTTTATAGAAAGTTGAGTTTGGAAATTAACACCCAAAAAATGTACAATATGAACCTGCCTTAGCTTGAAGGACTGATTTGGCTCAAGGCAAGTTTTCATTAACATGTGGATTCTTGGGGTCTTACATTTGTACAAACTGTTACTGGAGTAAACTGTGATGGAGTCGCCATGCAGCTTGTCGTCCTACAGCAGCAAGTAACACTCGCAGCAAATTCGTGCTTTAGATAAGATACACTGTCACAATCTAGTGCAGAACAATGTGACATAAAGCCATAAAATATTAATATTTTGCTTGGTGCAGCATAGATTTCAAGTGCAATATCCATGTAGGTTGTACCTGAAGAGCACAGAAACAGCTGACTTGATTGTCCAGTCTTGGTGAGAAAATAAACTCTTCTAATGCACCTCCCAAGGTCTATAAAAACAGCAACGTACATCAAGGAAAACAACTATAAATGTTTTCAATTTTCAAGTGTTGAGCAAACTGGACAAAAAGACTGAGGGGGAGAGGAGGGTAGCATAACTATGATGTACACACTTCCCCTCCTGGAGTGGAGCCTGAGAGAATAGGGCGCTTCAAGCTACAGAAACTTGACAAACCATTCAGTGAGAACTATAAAAGAAGTTAAGACATCAAACTCTATCAATGGTCTTCATCATTTCAAGAATTATTAATAAAGGTTATTTGACTTTTAATGAGCATCTCAACACAAGTTAGAGAGATATCTATGTACTACACAGTTGTACTTACAGCGGGTTGGGTGTCGGCCAGGTGCAGGTCAAAGTCCAAGATGTTCTGTTTCTCACAACTAATCTCCTCTGTTAGAAGTTTGATCAACAAGGACTGGTGACTGTCACTCTGAAGAAACAAAGAAATAATTATACAGAGGCAGATTTAGGAAGGGGTGGGAAATTGGGTGGCTAGCCACTCCCTCATTGGAAGAGCAAAAAATTAAAAGAAAAAAAAATTTTAAAAATTGTATCCATTATGGCAGAAACAAAGGCAAACTCTCTGGACAGGTATCTCATCATAATTTATACTTTGAGGCTTTGCTAGTATTTCTAGTGTAATGGTTTTCAATTAGGTTCCAATTTATCAAATTGAAACATTTTGGGAGCATGTCCCTTAATAATTCTCAAACACCGAGATACCAGCCACCCCACACCCACTTGAAAAATCGTGGATCTGCCCATGTTATGTGACTGTATTAACCCCTTATTAATATCCAAGTTACATCCAAATTATAATCATGTTACTGCCAGGCCCTGCAAAACCAGAGAAACTGTTTGCTTAAGTTTATAAATGAATAATGACTCGACTTCTTCTATTATCATTATTATCATTATTATTATTATTATTATTATTATTATTATTATTATTATTATTATTTCCGGTTTTATTGCTTTTACTATTATATTTATATTTAATTTTTTTTTTTTTTTGTGGTTTGGGTGGCCATTTTAAGGGAACTTGTTCCTGTGTTTGGCTTTCCCCCTCAGCTTTATATATATGAATATGTATGTATTTCTGTTGAGAAAATGATTAAAGCAAAGTAAAGTAAAGTAAAGAGTTTATTGCAGGACTAGCTTGATCTGTGAGCGGCCAAGATGAATCAGAACATGTAGGAAAGATGGGGCTTAATCTTTCAAGGCTGACTGAGCTTGTTTGGTCAAGCTGTCTGGATACTGGTCTCATTCTTTCCTTTGTGTACTGAAGGCCCTCACCTGCATCCAGTGGCTCACAAACACACAAAAAAGAACTAATGACAATATCCCGTGCAGCCGTCTTAACCTCATGCTTGTTCAATAACCATATTTCTGGGTTGAATTTTTTTCAAATTAGAACAATTAAGGTCAGGACTCACCCTGCATGTGGTTTCCTCTGATGCTGTGTCACTGCTACCGTTCTCATCTGTGGTTGATTTATTTACTAACCCTTCATACACACATGTTGACAAGATGGGAGCACTGACAAGCAAATAATGAACAAAGGATAATCATCTCCATTCTGACAAAAATTCAAACTTTTACTAGTTATCATAAAATTATCTTATATCACTACAAGGTAAAGTCTGTGTTGAGCCAAATGGTCCATACTGCCAGAGAGCTTATCCCAGTTTTCATGGCATGAAGTGACTTGGAAGACCTTAGCATGGAGGATTTTTACTCCTTTGCAGGGTTCTCCCCATGCCAGTATATTTGCCGGTACCCATTTTAAACCTCGGTGGAGAGAGGCGCTGTGGGAGTTACATGTCTTGTCTAAGAACACAAGGTCATGACCTGGCATTGGTTGAACCTGGACTGCTCAAGCTGGAATCCAACCTGCTACGCTGCTGCATCTCTCACCATTATGATTGCTTTTCAGATACAAAATTCTTGCCACAACATAGGTTTTACAATTTCTCCTTGTCTGGAAAATTTGAAATCGTAATTTTATTGCAAGATGAGTGTTACAAGTTATTCCTGGTGAAATTCCTTCTGTATTTGCACTACAAGTAGGTATAAAGTAACCTAGATTAATTTAACATGCTGCTTCCTTGATCTTCCAACAGGTTTGTACAGTGCTGCATACATGTACTTGGTACTCTGGTACTCACATGTGTGTTTCTTTATTTGGTGAGAATTTGTCATTGATATCACGCTGTAGATGGATGGCCAGGTGTGGGACTCTCATGATTGGTCGGTTGACGTGAACAAGATGGTGTTCCAGTTTATCACCTCTCTGTGAATTTAAACCAAAAGATGAGAGATATCCAGTCTAAACACAAATTAATGCGTACAATAACTTCTTTATATAATTTTTATATAATTTATTAAGTTACAAACAGGGCTCGAAAAAAGTGCCGTCCCATTGCCCTGGACAAGTAGATTTTCCTTCTGGGCAAGTAACTTTACACTCTCACTTGCCCAATGGGCAAGAGACCAAGCAAGTCATCCGCCAACTAAATCATTAAAAGGGCAAACTAAGACTTGCCATGGGCAAGCAAACTTTAAGAGATACTTGTCCGAAGGGCAAGTTGGAATTCAAATTTTTTTCGAGCCCTGACAAAAATTAATGTGAAAAAACTGCAATTTATAGTCCACAATAATACCAACTGCAGACCCCTATATCAAGTTGATATTAAGTCTCTTCAATGTCTGGCCAACTCTCCATAATGGCCAAGATTTTTCATCCCAAGTTCCACCTGCAGATCCATATACTCTATTCTCTCAAACAACTAACTCTCGACAATGGCTGGTTAATTCTAGCCTAGGGAGGTCTTTGTGGAGAGGGTCAACAGCTGTACATACCAAAGACACTCACGAAACACACTGATTCAAATCATACTTAAATACATCACACAATATTGTAAGCAATTTCAGCACCTCCCAACTGGCCATGCAATCAATCAATTACTGAAATAATTCAGATGGCTTTATACAAAAGAAAAAAACAAAAAAAAAAGCCAAATAGTTGTATGGATGGGCAACACTGGAGAAGATTAATTATGTCAGAACTACAATAAATATATTGATGAAACTTAAAAACCATCGTCCTGACTTTTTCAAGCTTATGAAAGTGTTACTTATAAGGCTTAGAGAAGTCATTTAAGTCTTGTTATGTAGCAATGATTTTGCCATTACTGTTGCTCTGATGCCAATTTGAAGTTAAGAGCCTAGATTTCATGAACCTGTTTTAAATTCATATAGTCATTAACCAATACATGTACCCCCTTTAAAATAGTGATCAGAAGTATGTTTTATACCATTTGACCCCTTCTGAGTGACTGTAAAAAACAAGACCTCTGTATGTGCCTGTTTAAAACAAGAAATGGCAAAATGATGAAATGGCACTTCGAGTAGGAGTCAGTACATGTGGGATACGGATGTCTGTAAACTAGGGTAACCCTTACTTGTTGAGTAAGTGATATTTACATGTAGGCTAACCGTAATGCCATGTTGCCATTTCGTGTTTTAAACACACCCACCCTGTGATGTGAAGTATATATGAAATAATTCATATTTGAACTACAGTTGTAGATGAAAGTGAAGATTGGTCATTGCAGTAAATTTTCCAATTTAAGCAATTGGAAAGAAGAAGCCTGAAAAAATCAGGGTTTCAACAGGATTTGAACCCATGACTTCCTCAATACCGCTGCGATGCTCTACCAACAGAGCTATGAAGCCACACATTAATTAACCCCGCTCCCAATGTGTGGCTTCATAGCTCAGTTGGTAGAGCATCACACCGGTCTTGCGGAGGTCACGGGTTCAAATCCCGTTGAAGCCCTGATGAGTTTTTTCAGGCTTCTTCTTTCCAATTGCTTAAATTGGAAAATTTACTGCAATGATCATTCTTCACTTTTACCCTGACCTTGTATTATGTACAATACCTTGATCATGACTCTGCCTGCGAGTTTTAAATCCCTGTCAAACCATGTTGCCCAGATTCCTCCTCCATAACACTCCACGCCCACCTGTTGGTAGCCATTGCTGTTCTTCTTGGAATTGGGCTTCACCTGTTATAAATAAAACAGCAGACTTAGAATAAACAGCTGAGTACATACCATATTTATTAGTAACAAATCAGCCTAAAGGTTATTCATTATAAAGTACAGTGTTCACAGAAAAAACTTTTAGGACCCAGTAGTTAATATATAATATTATATTGTGTAACTTAAAAATAACAGTTTGGTTCATAGGGGTTATAAAACTCTACATGTAATTGTTACAAATACTCTTGACTGCTCATTAACAGATTAAAGAAGGTCATCCAAAATATGTTGTGCAAAAGTTTAAGCTTTTTCTACTGTCCTTTTGTGGACAAAACTTGAACGAAATCAATTAATTAACTGAATTTTGTTTTCAGCATTAACTAGTAGAGTCTCCTCATTTCCAGCAACTTCTTGAAATTTCTAGCATAAACTTGCACCTTCTTCTAAAAAACAGCATTAAATCATGTTTAGAGTTGCCAATAGTATTAAGATCATGGTTTAAACCCTGGTTAAAGAACATTTTCAAAATGAAAGATGACTGAACATCTTTTTTATGTACAACCATAAGTTCAATGACTTTCATGCAAATAATAATATAACATTCATTAAAAAAACTAACTCTGACTATAACAAAATAAATAAATAAATGTCTTGAAACGCGCGGCCAAAATAATCAATGAAGGCAGTATACTGGTACATGAGCAGTGTACGATTTATAAATATGTGTAAAATTACCCGCTATTAATTTCAAATTAACTATTATTCATAGGTTAAACATGGATAGATCTTAACTCATACCTTGAGGCATGGACTATCTGTGTGCGCACCAACAATACTAAAACCATTACCAGGAGTGTACTTTCCACCCACGGCAAATGCAATGATTGTTGATTGATTTCTTGTCACAAAATACTGATTCAGAAATGAAAAACAAAACATGTAAGAATAAAAAATTCTGAGCTGTGGCTATGTCGAAATGCAAATCAGCAAAAGCAACTCAGAATAAACAGGAGGAGGATATTTGGATTGCAAGATGTGATTGACTCCAGTGGTCAAAAAAACGTTTCATTGACTGCAACGGAATGTCATTTAATAGTTATGAGGAGAGTCAGGAGAATCAGAGTCATGAAAAGGACGTACATGTCATGCTTGATGTCCATCACATCATAAGAGTAAGTTAAACACAATTTAAGCAAAACCTACCAGGGGCATGGCCAGGATTTTTCAAAGTGGGGGGTCACACTGTGTCAAAGTGAGGGCACTCACCAGATTGTCATGTCATTTTGGCCACCTGTTGTAGGTTGTTTGCTCAAAAAAGGGCTTACAAAAGAAGGGGTCACAGGCACCCCAGGATCTCCCCCTTGGTACGCCCCTGCCTACTGGTGGGGAGAAAAAAAAATCCCTATTATGATTTTAACCCATGGCCTCCCAATTGTACCAGGTGGGTGATCTATCTGCTGAGCTAAGGAGAGTCCCTTAATGAGCAAGACTATCATAATGGAGGTGTTCCAGTAGGGACAAAATCGTCAAAAAATATTTAGTAAAACTTTTTTCTCAAAAAAGGTTGTTCTTCACAAACAACAGGTCAAAACCATAGAATACTAAGTCAATATTGTAAGTCAATGTTGTAAGTCAATGTTGTAACTTTGTCAAATAATTTTTTCACTTTCTGTTTCAGTTAAAAATTTTGACATTTTTATCAGAACACCATTATTGACACATATGCTGGATAAAGCTAGGATTTTCAATGTTGTGAGTGTACTGTTTGGTGATAAATGAAGAGTGATGGTTCATTTAAGCTTCATAGAAGATGCCATGTTCATCATACCACACGCATGGGAAAATGAGAAATTCTCAGAGTCTTTTTTTTAAACTAATTATTAAACAAATGCAATTTATTGAATTTAAGCTATCATAATGTTGACCATACTGTTATGGGATTAATTATTGTGTATAAGTAAGTAAATTTATGAATGTACATTCTAGCTGACAGCGTGATCTCGACATAAGCCTAAGGAGTATTTCACCTTATCAGAAGGTTTAACATCCCAGTGATCTCTTTCCTTGAGCTCTTTAAAACCTGCTAAAGTCAGCACCTTTCTGCACTCATTCACAACTGAAATAAAAAAACGCTGGCAATATTGACTGAATAATAAACACGGTTATTACTGACAAAAAATTAACAGGTAATACTTAGGATTTCTCCTCATGGAGAAAAACTACATTTAAGTGCAAAAATTATGTTATTTAATATAATTATAGTTTACATGTCACTTATAAAAATTGCATTGTCCTGGCAGAAAATATCCATACCACAATGCTCTTATGAAACATCTTCCTGGCTTGAACTCCCCACCAAAAATTCCACTTTAAAATAGCATACACCTGGTTGTTTCGGGGGTTTGGAAATTTTCTGGAGCTGTATATTGTGTTTGAAGATAGTGTTATTTTTTTACCCTTTCATTCCCACCAGAGAGAAAATATATTTTTGTAAGAATTGTGTCAACTACAGTATATCAATTTAATAGTATACCATTTCTAAATGTTGTAATTTATTTAATACCTGTTATCATTATTTTTGTCTACTTTATGACAAGAACTGAAGACTGCAGATACTGTACCATGATATGGAGAAGGACCATTGTTGACAAAATCAACAAACTTCTTTGCAGCTGACTTCACCACTTCAAGAGAAGAAACCTGTAGAATGATATAAAAGAGAAATAAGGATTTTATTTGATGAATGGTATTAACATTAAACTTTGGCTTAGCTTTCAATCAATAGACAATTTCATGCAGTTAGAATGCACGAGTTCAACGCCTCATTTAAAAAAATACATTCCTTAAAACAAAGATCTCAGCATGGTCTAAAGGATGCCTATAAAAAAGCACATTTGACATGAGCCCTTTGGACTTAGGCTGAACTACAGAGAGACCCCTGAGCTATGGGTAAATAGATCCACTGCCTTGTGGCCCAGGAGGGTGAGTAAAGTAGCAGAAATTTTATCAGAGGCAGGGAAGAGTTCCACTTATTCAAAAATTGCAGAAATGTCTCGTTTGGTAAAAATGCAAATGGAATCAGACATTCTTCCTGAATGTAAATTTGTAGCCAAAATTTCTGGATTTTTGTTATGTTGGTCAGTGGAAACCGCCAAGAGAAACATTTTGCAACATTTGCATGAAATATGCTAGAATCGATGTGCTAAAATTCTCATTTTTCATAGAATTATAGATAAATGGAATGAACTGCCATTGGACACTTCCTGTGAATCCAATCTGAGAGCTTTCAAGGCAAAAGCTAGAAAATTATTTTTGTCATGATTTAATGTGAAGGGTGAGAGGATTTTATTTTATTTATTATTATTATCATTATTACTATTATTATTATTGTTGTTGTTATTAATTTATTTATTTTCTCATTTTTCTTCCCTTTTGGTGGTCTGTTTTTAATTTTGACCCCTTTACAGATCGTCCATACATGTATACAGTGTATGGCTTACATTTTTTATTCTTTGTAGTAGTCATTAAATTGTAATAAAAATATGTTTGCAGCTGCAAAAAATATCAAGAAGTGGGAACCATTAAGGGACAGGAACCTGGGGTAAAAAGCACGGGAAGGGCAAGTTTAGAGCCCACTGTACCCTCAGAGATATTACGCCCACCAACACAGAGAGCTGGTCAAATAATAGAATAGGATAGGGTAGCATAGGGTAGGGTAGGGTAAGGTAGGGTAGGGTAGAGTAGGGTAGAGTAGGGTAGGGTAGGGTAGGGAAGCGTAGGTGGGGTAGGGTAGGGAAGTATAGGGTAGGGTAGGGTAGGGTAGGGTAGGGTAAGGTGGGGTAGGGTGGGGTAGGATAGCGTAGCGTAGGGTAGGGTAGGGTAGTGTAGTGTAGGGTAGGGTAGGGTAGGGTAGCATAGTGTAGGGTAGGGTAGGGTAGGCTAGGGTGCGGTAGGGTAGGGTAGAGTAGGATAAGCTGGAATAGGTTAGGGTAGGCTAAGCTAGGGAAGTATACCTGCCAATTCTCACGCCTTATGCATGAGTTTCGGATTGAAAATTTCAATCTCACGCCAGCTCACACTTACTACACATATCAAAATAAATACATAACCTATCTACGCACTGTTAGAGGGCATACGTGAAATAGCCAAGGTCCACAAACACATAATGAGGTCATTACATGTAATAAGTTTACAATTTAAGCCTGATTATAATGCTGTACAGCATCACGTTAAATATTTTTATCGAGGTGCTAGACTTCAAAACGAAAGTGATTTTGTCATAGTTTCTCTCTTTCCTTTATCTTATTAAAATAAACATCGACTTAAGCTCTCATTCTGCCAGATCAAAATTAATTTACAAGAAATTTCCGGGTGGTGTTAACAATTCATTTAACAGATTCAATCCAGGGAACAGCTGAAACGACAAGTCACTAACACAACCTCACCTGAACAGCCATTTTTGTTTTCTGACTAGTGTTCAATCTCCTTACAGCCGCCCCTGACCGGTTTGACACGAAAGTGATGATCAAGGCGTATAATTCAACCTTACGAATAATTAATTCAAACGAAAGTATGCGGTACTTCACTGGCAAAAGTTGATTCCAATTTTCGAAAGTTGAAGGTGGTTCTTCTCGTTGTAACACTCATTTATCGGCGGAATCAATGACCCGCGGGGGTGGGGTGGGGGACTCTTAGATGAAAAGGGAAGCTCGTGTCGGGGGCGCTTTCCATTCAACCAAAAATTGGAAATTTCGAAACGGGGACAAACGGTACGGAAATTTCCTGGGAAAGGTTCCAACAAATCCGGACTGAATTATTGAATTTCCGAAAAACGAATCATTAACCGAAAATTCCGGAACTTCTAAGATTCCCGATTCTACTACTGACGATCACAATACAAACTAAGTTCGTGCCACCATTGAAGAAAGACATTCAAGGAAGTTTGCAACGGTTTATGATAAATTTGATGCTAGCTCAGACCATCAACAAAGATAACTGGATTGTCAATTTATCAAGAAGAGCACTCATGATCACTTCTGCTAAACGCTTCATTCTCGAGAAACCGGTCCGTTGTTTGCACTTACTCCATCGAAGACCAAGGATATTATATGCGAGATTGAGGTTGCAACAATCTTTTGTAAATAATAATGTCGTTTTTCCGGCCGAGGCTAAATATTCCCATTTATCTGCCTATTTTAAGCTGAAAATATTCTTGTGAACATCCTCAGATTTCACGGCATGTACTAAAACCCGAAACAACGAAACGAAACCACCGAGATGACCGAAACGACCGCAACGAAACGACCGAAACGAAACCCCCGAAACAAGCGAAACGACCGAAACGAGTAAAACAGTAAGTAAATGAATAAAAAATTTTTTAAAAAAAACCTTGATCTTTAGCACGTTACTATGGCAGCCGGATCTCGTACCCAGATCCTGCTCTTAAGCCACATGTGTGACATCGTGACGTCACAAACCTGAAAGGTGGATGAGCGCAAGCGTGTCAAGCAGGAAGACATCGCGAAAAAGGTGGGTATTTTCACATTCTAAATGGTATTCTAGCTAAAACAAGAAATCTAATTTCAAAGAAAGGTTTTCTGGTCGTATCGTAAATTCGTAGACGGTGGCGAATCGAATGGTCTTTTCGAGAATGACTTTGCAGCATTCTTCGTGCGAACCAGGACTTTCTTTAATATATATCTCTAAAGAAAAACGAGGGCGACTTGACAGGCTTTAATCATATTAACGTCAGGCCTTCGTGACTCCTGCAGTTCTCAAAGTAATTTCTTATTAGGCGCTCAGCTCTTCACGGATATTCTTGAGATTGTGTTTCCGTACATCCTGGGCTCGGCGCTGTGGATTCGCCACCACCTAAGAATCCACGATACGACCAGGAAACCTTTCTTTGAATTACATCTCTTGTTTTAGCTAGAATGCCATTCAAAATTTGAAAAATACTCACCTTTTTCTCGATGTCTTCGTGGTCGTCGTCGACACCCTTGCGCTCATCCATCTTTCAGGTTTGAGATGTAACGATGTCACACATGTGGATCTGGGTACGAGATCCGGCTGCCATAGTAACGTGCCAGATATCAAGACTGTTTTTTTTTTTTTTTTTAACTTTCTCATTTATTTACTTACTATTTTACTCGTTTCGGTGGTTTCGTTTCGGTGGTTTCGGTGGTTTCGGTCGTTTCGTTTCGTTGTTTCGGGTTTTAGTACATGCCAGATTTCACTTATGGGTTGTCTAATTGATTACCCGTGTCGGTGAAATTTCGAGTGTTACACCATAGGGGGAAAAGGAGAAAAGGAAATGCTGGGAGTGGAGTGGGGAGAACTGGATAGCCTGCGTAGAGAGCGCGAGCAAGCGGCGAGAGCGGCGATGCCGCGAGGAATCGCGGCTTCGTTCTCGTGAATCACGCATTATACGGTCCTATACCCCGACCAACTAAACCGCCAGCTTCGTAAGCTGAAAACTGGATGGACTTGAATGGGGAAATGATTTCGTGGAATATTTAAAGTAGGGAGAAGGAGAAAATTGGCTCAAAAAGTGGGGAGAAGGGAGATTTTCCCCCTCTTTTAGATAGGACTGACTGCGATCACAAAATGGAGCCCACCACGAGAAGAAGCACAAAACGGCGGCACAGCTTCCACCCTCTTAAATCGGGCGAGCAACCTCTCAAGTACAACTGAGGCGAAATTTAAACATGTTATCCCTACGAAAGTGAAGAATGATCATCGCAGTAAATTTTTCAATTTAAGCAATTGGAAAGAAGAAGCCTGAAAAGAAAAAGCAATCAGGGCTTCAACGGGATTCGAACCCGTGACCTCCGCGATACCGGTGCGATGCTCTACCAACTGAGCTATGAAGCCACACATTGGGAGGGAGGTCAATTAATTGAGTTCATATCTTCCCGTGAGGAGTGAAATGATGTGACTTTATTTACTGCGATGATCATTCTTCACTTTCATCTACAACCGCAGTTCAAATATGAATATAAAGTCACATCATGTTATCCCTACCTTGGAAAAAATGGTTAACCCCTTTCGACCATTACCAACATCTTGAATAAACCTGGCGTGGAAACAATTCCTCAGAGGAATTAGTCGGCGTGTTTTTCAAGTGCGCCGAGCCATCTATAACCAGTTTCGATTTCGCTTGTCTGCCTAGCTTGCGAGCAAGCTCACGTTGGAGCACAGGCAAGCGCGGGCGGCATACGAGAAAGTGGCGCCTCCTTCCCGCCGGATCGCTATGCTCTTCGCCGCTCTACAGTCTGACGGATTACTCTGGACCGTAGGCCTAACCGTAGAAATAAAGCTGTATGTGTTTTTAAATTCCTCCGGCGTAGTGTGGAGGGAGTCTGGAGCAAACCACGACGTCAATGAGCACCACCAAACAAAAGGTTTAATGAGCAAAACAAAGGCTGTACAAGTGTGTTCAGTAAACCTTCGTGAAAGCGAACGATGAGTCGAACTGCTAATTTTTCGTGTTTCCATTTAGAATTGAAGGCTGTCATTACATATTTAGCCTGAAGGAGGTTTTAGAGCCATAGGCATCCTGGACAAATTCAATTTTACATGGCGTTGTCCTCGGCGTCGCCGTCGTCGTTGTCAAGATCCCTAAATTTGCATCTCGGATGCTGGAGGTCGATACACTTGTTTAACGAGGGGTCTGTCATCTTTAGTGGCTGCTTTCAGTGTGCTTTGGTCATGTTTTATCCCAAGACCAGTCGAATGCAGATGCGAGTATCGTGTAAAAACCGTAAAAAATCACTTAAGTTGCAATAGTTTGCCAAGGTTCTTTTTAATTCAGCGATTAAGTTGTCGAGCGTTTCGGTAGGAAGTTTTTCCCTCCTGCTAAAACAATCTCGTTTACGTTACTTCGCCGATGCAACACCTTTTCATCTTCATGGCAATCGTTTGCATCTTCTTCTTCACTATAGCTTTGAGCACTTAAAGGCCATCGTCATCTATAACGTCCTTGAACATGGCGAGTTGATACCCGGGGCTTTCCCGCTCCAAACCAAGTAATTATTACAGTATTTCTCTTTCCATAGCTTCCAGTTCTCGGGGATTTCGCTACTTAATTGACCTCAAATCTAAATGTTGTGGGGACAATGATATCTTGTGAAATAACATTGAAAATTGTGATGCTTTTGGCGGCGAGGTGAGGTTGTTTTCACTCGTAGCATTCGTAGGCGGTAAACGTTCTCGACGAATTTGAACTACCCTTTCGCTGCAACATGTAATATTAGATGGCCGAGAGAACCTTAAACGAACCTCATCAATCAAAGTTTAACCTGGCTACTGTAACCCAAGATACACAAGGTGAACGCGTATTTTAATATATAACTGTATGTATAGCATAAGTTACAAAGCCGTTACAGAACATAAGCGTGCATATAAAGAATGTTTGGCAAATTAGCATATTATAACCTTAAATTAAGGTATGTCCGCCATTTTGAATAATCAAATCCAGCCGGTGTCAGAAACTCGTTTGTCCAGTTTGGCTATGACGTCAATGCTTTCTCATTGGCTCACAACCAAGCCTTTTGTTCTTTCGCTTTATAAGTGCGACACCACCCGGATGGTTGGGCGGCTAGTTAACTCCACCGCAATATACATCTCTCTTAATCTCTCTTAATCTCTCTTAATCTCTCTTAATCTCTCTTAATCTCTCTTAATCTCTCTTAATCTCTCTTAATCTCTCTTAATCTCTCTTAATCTCTCTTAATCTCTCTTAAAACAATACCTCCTGGATATACCACCCCCCTAAATATCCCCCCATTATCCCCTCACAGCCTGCATTTCATTAATCGCCTACATATACCTACATAACTACACAGCCTACATTTCATTAATCCCTACATATACCTACAAAGCCCACTTCTCATTAATCCCCCACATATACCTACACTTTATTGATCCCCTACAAATACCTACACATCCTACATCTCATTAATCCCCCACATATACCTACACAGCTTTCATCGTATCAATTCCCAACATATACCTACACAGCAATACATCTCATTAATCCCCCACATATACCCACATAGCCTACATCTCATTAATCCCCCACATATACCTACACAGCTTTCATCGTATTAATTCCCAACATATACCTACACAGCAATACATTTCATTAATCCCCCACATATACCTACAAAGCCTACATCTCATTAATCCCCTACAAATACCTACACATCCTACATCTCATTAATCCCCCACATATACCTACACAGCTTTCATCGTATTAATTCCCAACATATACCTACACAGCAATACATTTCATTAATCCCCCACATATACCTACAAAGCCTACATCTCATTAATCCCCCACATATACCCACACAGCCTATATCTCATTAATCCCTCACATATACCTACACAGCCTACATCTCATTAATCCCCCACATATACCCACACAGCCTACATCTCATTAATCCCTCACATATACCTACACAGCCTACATCTCATTAATCCCCCACATATACCTACGCAGCAATACATCTCATTAATCCCCCACATATACCTAAACAGCATACATCTCATTAATCCCCCACATATACCTACACAGCAATACATTTCATTAACCCCCCTCATATACCTACACAGCAATACATCTCATTAATCCCTCACATATACCTACGCAGCCTACATCTCATTAATCCCCCACATATACCTACGCAGCAATACATCTCATTAATCCCCCACATATACCTAAACAGCATACATCTCATTAATCCCCCACATATACCTACACAGCAATACATTTCATTAACCCCCCTCATATACCTACACAGCAATACATCTCATTAATCCCCCACATATACCTACGCAGCCTACATCTCATTAATCCCCTACATATACCTACACAGCCTACATCTCATTTATCCCTCACATATCCCCCACACAGCTTTCATCGTATACAACGTTATTACAAAGCAACAAGTAAATTGACTATCACTATTCAAATTATCTGTTCACTTGTAGCCTGGGAACAGGCTCCCGGTTGGGTTGATGGGTTTAGTGCAAACTAACCAACTGTGGTCTAGGGCGAGCGGGGAGACCGAAGGGTGGTGGGCGGACGAGGGGCGGGGTGAAGAGGGGGAGGGTAATTCGCGGAATTTTTTTGACACGCTTAACGGCTTGCTTCACTTGCTTGCTCTCCCCTCCGCCGGATTTTTTTCTGCCCTCGCTGGGAGTCTGTTCTCAGGCTAGTTCACTTGCCGTGCGTTCAGCCGTTTGAACAGATACCGTAAGGCCACATATTTGGCGATATATCTTTGTGATTGAATCGGCAGAGTTCTTCTTTTAACAACGCCTTTTGGGTCGAGAAAGTAAAGTTGGCGATGTACTTACTTCTTTTTAGGTGACGCGTGACCGGTGTAAAGAATTCTCCGTGATGAGTGATTTAATAGAAAAATTCAGCGTGATGCGTGATTGGTACCCCACCTTTGCCACACCCTTTGTCTTTTGACCTCGGCTTGCAGACTTCTTTTTATTAGTAGCTCGACAAGCAATCCGTGACATACTCTTCATGAACTATATGCGCCCTTTCATACGTGCTACGACTTTGGCAAGCGCGATGAACTCTGGGACGGACATCTCCTCTTACTCTGCAGCTTCCTTTAATACATTATTCACACTTTCAGAGGGATTTGTTGTCAGCCTCTTCTTTGATTTAATTTTCAAACCAGCATTCGTAGAGCCTCTGCGGTCAGCGTTGTTTTCATCATGGAGTCATGTTTTCCAAGCCAAGAAAAAAACAGCGGTTCGCTTCCTGGTGGCCATAGATCCAGTTCTCTTCTATTCAATTCTTCTTCAGAGATGGTAAAAGAGCATCGAACATTTCGGTTTCTTGAGAGTCTAAAAGGCCCTCGTGAAAAATGCCATCAACAGCGGTGCCAAATTAATGATGTCTATGAAGTATTTCTGATCGTTACCCTTAATGCCGAGAGATTTCTATATGTCTTGGCAGTTTTCTCTGAAGTGACGGCTGCAGCGAAGCTGTCATGTTTGTGGATAGAACACTTTCATCGCTTTCATCAGCCCTGCCTCGCCATCTGTAACAATACCTCTGAGATCTACCATACCACTGTCCACCTCTGGAAGCTTAGATTTAGCCAAGTGGCAGTATGCACTGTAGGAACCGCTCATATGAACGAGAGTAGATCCAATAAAGGTTGGCGAGTTCCCGTCCCTGCTATTTTCGAGAATCAGACTTCTGTAAGCAATAGGGATGACATAAAATTCGTCCAAGTTTAAAGTGGTGCCGATTCCTAACGGGTGGTAACTTGACTAGAATTAGAACAAAATCGTGAAATATCGTGGAACTGGTATTGGTAACCTAGGATACACACTGGCTCTGGTCATGCTGTAATGCTGTGAAGGAATTCTCCTTCGCCGTCGGTTCCCTGCTCCTGTACTGCCATTATCATGACACTATGGAGCTTATCTTTGGAGTTCTCTACAGGGATTCCTCTCTCCTGGTTTTCTTGATTCTTCAGCGAAGCTCGTACATTCCAAATCTGTTTCAGATCTCTTGGTGCATCGGCAGAACGTTCAGCTGTCATCATGGTTGAACGTCGAGGCAGGTCTCGCGTAGCCTCTGCAGGTTTCTGGTTTTTCACACTCATTCTGATGCGTTTTTGGGTTGCACTACTGACTTGAAGAAAAGGACCACTTTTGTCTTTCTTATTCCAATGTGCTGTAATCTGGAACTGTCACTCTTTTCCTCTTACAAAAATATATTGTAACACCGCCAGGTTGTTGTTGGCAACATTACCAGATTATTCAGCGAACGTTACCACTTGGTGAAAGTCCTGGCAAGAATTGTTCTTTCGGTATGTTCTTTTTACTTCCAGGTACTGCTTTCCAGGGATTCTTTCGGTTGATGGTAATTTACCTTTGGTGTCGAGCTTTTTCTTCACACTTCCATTTGGCTTTCTGGCGACCCCGTACGTCCAAACACGTGTTCCATTGTTCCGGTAAGTACCGTTGTCATCAGCAGGAAGATCGTGAAGCTTGACAGAGACTGTACTGATAAGGAAGACAGCGTTTCGCTGGACATGTTTGGGTTGTCGATGGCACATATACTCCTCATTGTGGTCTTAAGTCAGGATATCTATGCAGTCTTCGACTGTCATATCTGGAATGCTACCTCTTTGGTACAAAGGCGTGGCCGGATTTTCTCTGTACAGTGGAGGGTGTTCTCTTTCAGCTGGCAACCGTTCTTCTTGAATGCTGCTACAAGAATAAGTGATTAACTTGTTAGCCTAAAATCCCATCAAAAGAACCATCGCACTGCTGTCCAAATTACCAATTACCAATTCCTGTGTCGGCGCAGCAGTTTTGAAAAGCAGTGGTTTGCAAAATAGCAGTTGATAGGAGTATTTCGTTTAAGTCGCTCGACAAACATTTTTATTTTCATCTTATTTCTGTAATATCGAATATCAGCATCATTAAATTTGCTGAGACCTCCTTGTATGAATGTTTATACCATAAAGCAGTCGAGTTCTGGCTACATTGACCTTATGATAACATTTTTTTTAGACTTTTTGCTAGTATGAACAGTATATTTAAAACGTAACAGGGCAACGTGATTGTCCATATTAAAAATAATTGGATTAAACAAATCTCTGGTTGCGAAAATTAGACTCGGTCTTACTAGGCCTTGTAGTTCCTGGCCTCACAATTTTCCTCATCAAATTATTTCCAAATTAGACGGCATATAAAAAAAATAAAATTAGGGGAAAATACGAGAGAAATCTTCTACGTACGTGTACGTAGACACGTGGAACCAGCGAAACTCTTCTTTCAGTTACTTTGTCCACAAAACTTACGTGCTCTAGACGACAAACGAAGCTAAGTCAATAATCCTAAACCAAGGGGTCGAACAATTAAGTCTTCCGTTTCGAAACGCAATGGACGTACAATAAGGGCAAATTACACAAAGCATTTGTGCATTGACCTTTCACCGACACACATGCCACTAAATACAGGAATTGCGCCCTATCAAAGAGCTAACCATTCCCAGACACGAAAGGGACGCCATGATACGAGAGTCCCGTCGCCAGATGATGACGTCACGGAACATTTTGATATATAAGGTTCAGTCGCAATGCATTATGGGAAGACATTCTTCCTCCTCTGCATGCCTCGCAAACATTGCAATCAATAAAGAATGACTTAATAGTTTTGGCATATATAATTTCTTGTCGCTTTCATGCGCTTTCTGCGTCATTTCGCCATGTTTGTTTTAGAAGAGAACGGCACCATGTGACTTGATACCATGTGACTATCGCATATATCCTGGGGTGGAAGTATGTCTACTTGGACGTCAATGACGATAAAAACATTTCTCTTTTCTTTGTACCCGAAAACAAAATTTCGAACAATGTTGAGGTTTTTATTTTTCTTCTATTTTTTATTTTACTTTTTTTTTTTTAATTTGATTGCCTCATCTACGAGATACTTTCCATAAAAGAACGAAATCCCAGCTTCAACACGCAGACTAACTACATTCATGCGAAACTCTTTGTTTAAAGGACATTGTTATCGCTTCATTCCCTTTGTAACTGAACCATTGTTTAAATTAGTATTACACATTTTACCTTCACTATGATTTTTGACTTGATAATGACGTGAGTTCAACGTCGAAACGTCGTCGGTTTTAATTGAAACAGTTTCTCAATGTCTGTAGAAAGTATTTTATCGCAGTCTTTTTAAATTATAGTTAATCACGTCTTCTTCGGATACGTTTTTTTGGACAAAAAAAATATAGGTCTCGCAGGTTCCGCGGTCTGCAATCCTCAGTTTAGTATCACCCGTCACCGAACCACTCTAAAGATTACTTTGTAAGAATAGAATTCGAGCTATTATCAGACCTTACTGACAAAACCTTCAGGCCACCCATGAAGCCACAGTATGAAATTACTCTAAGAAGATCGAACCTCAAGCGTCGTCTCTTCAAATGTATGAAACGTTATCAAATCCCAGCACCTCAAGTGCACTTAGGCGTGATCATCTCGATCAGACTTATTTATACTCATACTGTAAGCCCAATTTTTTTTTTTTTCTTACAATATGCCCTTCGATTCTAATATCGCATGTGTAACTTTAACTGCACTCGATAAGAACGCACCTAAAAGTGTAGCCCCAGACACCCCTTTGAGTGCCTAATTGCGTTCGTAGAACGCAGTCCTAATGCCGCGACTTGAGTCAAGTTTCATGGGACGGTTCACCTTTGTTCACCTTGGATCTTGCGACACCGATTTGGCCGCCCCGCAGCAGGGGCAAAAACGAATGACATCATCGCCAAACCATGTGCTTGTGCGTACATTTCGTGTCCATCTGCTACGTCATTCTTGTTCTCTTTTGTGGGTTCTTTTGTTGTTTTCGACGTTTTGGAGTCTTCCTTGAACTGGTTTTTCACTCTGATTGCATTCGACAAAATAGGGAATGCAGTCCCAATGCAGACTAGAGTGTTTTTGGTCGGGCGAAAACAAATTACATCATCGCAAAGCACGTGTAAACAAGATGATTTGCTTTTTAGATCGTTCGCGATCGCTTGTTTGTTGTTTTGATTCTGGACCGTGAGTGGCCTCTTTTGTCAGGATGCGACATGACGTGCTTTCATTACATAACTGGGACAACAATTATTTATTCTGTTCAAGACCACGACTTTGAATCGCCTTGGCTTTGGGATGTTAACCGTGGGAACAGCTATATTTCATTGTCTATATTTTGAGTACGTTAAACAAATTTTGTTGACTTTAATTACTTAGTGGCTAAAAATACAGTGAAAATAGTTCAGTATTCAACGAAGCTCAAAATTGAATTGATGGAAGAGTACTCTGAAGCCAAGATCTATAAGAGTAAGCCAGAACTAAGGAACAGCAATGTAAATGCTGACTATTTCTATTCATCATCGGAAATATTCGAATCAGTTGCCAATATTAGCAGATTTGCACGTTGTCGTCATTTGACTACAACTACCAGAATTCCTTTCGTTTTTTCTTTATTATTTAAATTTTGAATTTCCCGTCGGGTTTAAAAAACAATTGTCCTAATTAGCATAAGAAACAAGAAAAGTGAAGCATTCTGGTAGTTGTAGTCAATTGACACCATCATGCAAGTCGCCTATTGCGCAGAGTTCGTTTGCGATAAACCACGGATAAACCGGCACGTGAGTGCAAATGGTAGCAGATCTTTGTGCTTCCAGCTTAGAATACTAGATGTAACACCAGTGTACTTTTAAGAGGCCCAGCGCCTAAGAAACGAACGATGATTTCCGGCTAAAAAATAAAATCGGCCGATTTTTATCTCCCAAGTAGAGGTTACCGAATACTATTTAAAAATGAATTTCTTTTATTTCAGTTTCGCTTTAAACCAAAAATATCGAGCTGCAAACTTTTTCCGTCTGATAGCAGCAAAATCAGGCCGAAAATAAGGCCCCGCAAAAACTGTTTGGAAATTACTATTGCAACGCAAGATAATGAGAAAACTACACAGTGTTGACGAAAAAGGCCTTTTAATGCAATATCATTGGATAAACATCAAAAAACTGCCGAAGCGATTAAAAAATAAAGTTTCAAATGTTGCATACTAAATTAGATGGAGCGTTGGAGCTGATTTTAAAATAATTATTTCTAAAAAGTTCAACGTTTTTGAAAGCAATCACAGTGATGAATCAGATATGGAGGGATATACATCACATTTCTGAAAAAAACATTTTTCGGCCAAAGTATATTGACCTTGCACAAAGCATTCAAAGTTACCGTGTTTACCGTTATCCTGCTACTTCGGCGAAACACTTCTCTTTTGCTAATACGGCCGTGGATAGCGTGTTAAACGCCACTTTAAACCTTGCTAGGCATTCAAAGACCATCTTAAGTAGAAGGACGTAGAATTAAAAGAGAAAGGAAGATGAAAAATACGCAGAAAAAGAAAATAACTCGAAATTACCATCTGCTAACGAAAGTTGAATCTGGAAAATGTCGTCGCGTGACAGCGGCCATTGACGTCATTTGTATAAACAGCGGCGGAATCCAAACGAATGCACAAACAGGTAAACAATTTTTCCCGGCCAGAAAACGTTTAGTGGAACAATGTTATGTTATTTTTCAAAAATGATGGTCACTCAGAAAGAAAAACTTCCCCAACCGCCACACCGTTTTGGCCGCAGCGTGATCTGAGTTGTGGGGTCACGACTGGATCCCTAGCCGCTGACCGCCTGAAGGACATTGCAGACTCGTTTTCCCACGCTCTTGTGACTTGACGTGACAAATGACGTCAATGGTCGCTGTCACGTGACGGCATTTTCCAGATTCAACTTTTGTTAGCAGATGGTGATTTCGAATTATTTTCTTTTTCTGCGTATTTTTCATCTTCCTTTCTCTTTTAATTCTACGTCCTTCTACTCAGGATGGTCTTCGAATGCCTAGCAAGGTTTAAAGTGGCGTTTACCACGCTATCCACGGCCGTATTGGCAAAAGAGAAGTGTTTCGCCGAAGTAGCAGGATAACGGTAAACACGGTAACTTTGAACGCTTTTTATAAGGTCAATATACTTTGGCCGAAAAATGTTTTTCCAGAAACGTGATGTGTATCCCTCCAATGTCTGATTCATCACTGTGATTGCTTTCAAAAGCGTTGAACTTTTGAGAAATAATTATTTTAAAATCAGCTCCAACGCTCCATCTAATTTAGTATGCAACATTTGAAACTTTATTTTTTAATCGCTTCGGCAGTTTTTTGATGTTTATCCAATGATATTGCATCAAAAGGCTTTGTTCTTCAATACTGTGTAGTTTTCTCATTATTTTGCGTCGCGATAGTAATTTCCGAACAGTTTTTTGCGGGGCCTTATTTTCGGCCTGATTTTGCTGCTATCAGACGGAAAAAGTTTGCGGCTCGATATTTTTGGTTTAAAGCGAAACTGAAACAAAAGAAATTCATTTTTAAATAGTATTCGGTAACCTCTACTTGGGAGATAAAAATCGGCCGATTTTATTTTTTAGCCGGAAATCATCGTTCGTTTCTTAGGCGCTGGGCCTCTTAAAAATTAGCCTTTATGGTTAAAAATTGCCAGTAAAAGTAAAAATGAGATTTTAGCATGAATCAAAATACAGCCGAACCTCTATTAAGCGGGCCCGTATTAAGGCCGCCGCACATTAGCCGAATTTTGGTCGGCCGACAAAAAATCTTCACTTAATTCAGACAAGTCTGCGACAAGATCGGGCTTGTCGGGCGATATCTGACAGTGCTAGATCTCAAAAAGTCTTGTCGGGTCGACTAGTGTGTGGTGGACCAAGATAATTTGTCGGGGCTCGCTCGCGCCTCAACCAATTAGGAAATGTCATGAGAGTCACGTGAGTGGAATAGGCGCCATCTTGATTTTGGGTGACTCGGCCCCAAGCCTGAACGCGGTTAGTCGCGACAAAAAATCGGCTAGTGTGCGGCAAGCTGACGGCCCGACAAATTTTTACCCGATTTGACCCCGAATAAAAATCCGCAGTTCTACGACAAAACATCGGCTAGTGGGCGGCAGCCTTTAGCGGCCAACTTATATTTGGCTGCCAGCGGCCAAAATCCCGGAAAAAATTGCCAGCTATACACTGTAAGCTGTAATAAAAACCTCTATTCAACGGCCACCTCTATTAGGCGGCCGCGGTCGGCTTCTTGCCGTCCCAAGGGTGATTTTGTTTTGTTTTAATAAGTCAGCATTGAAAGTAAGTAGCTCGTAGAAATTGCTCAGCGTGACCAGAATACTCCAGATCATCTGTTACAAGGAGACGATTTTCACGGCACGCAAAAGTCTTCCACAGTGTTCCGACATGAAGTTTATAAGGTTAAGTCTTTGTTTTTCATTCCTGTTAGCCCTTGCTTACATTATCATCATCCTCAAGGCTTTTTATGCCTCGGAACACTTCAACAACCAGAACAAGTTTATTCAGCAGGTGAAAGTTAACAACAGCTTGGATTTTTATGACGCAGCACGAAGGCGCACATTTAAGAAGCCATTCATTTATCTCACAGGAACCGAGCAATGCCTCCCCGTCAACTTGGCAACTTCTTCTCAAATCGGTGATCCCAAGACTTGCGCTTGTGATGTAATGGTGCTGAGTTTCCGCGTCAAATGTCTGACTGCACAAGGCAATCAATCACACATCAGCTATTTGTTTGATCCGAAGACCGGCTGGGCATCGGCAAGAAATGTGCTCTTTTTTGCCGCACTGAATAGAACACCAGGCTACCATTACTACATATTCCTTAACGACGACACGGTTCTTAAGTACAATCACTTTACTCCTGTCAACATGCGAGAGATATCGCCGTTTCGAGCTGTGGAAAAGTGGCTGTTGGATTACGAGCCGGCTGTGGGAGTGTTAGATTATAAGCGTCACAATGGAGCAAGTGTCGTGCTTCGCAAAAGGAGAAAAAAGTGTGGTATAAAGAAGACATCTCTAGTTCTACCTACTGTGTTTTTTGATGCAATCTTCAACGCTTTTCATCACAAAGCTGTTGAACATATCCTCCCGTATCCGACGCGATACGAGCCCCACAACTGGTATTGCATTAATCCACACACCGTAACCAGAGTCCAAGTCAAATTTCCCGGCCAAGCACTTTTGTTTGCTCCAGTTACAGCTGGTAATCCTATTCACCGCCCTCATAAGAAAAACCAAACAAATGTATCAAATATATGGCGTGATTATGTCGAAGAGATCATACAAGAAGCCCCACCGAAGCTACGAAAACATGTTGTGTTCGAAGAATTACATAAAAATGCAGTTCGCCTCTATGGATACCTTAATCAACCTTTACGCACGTTTTGCTTGAATGTATCTCGACACCAGCCTATCATTCCATACAAACATTTGCTAAGGAAAGTTTGATTTCTCTATCACACATTGAGTTCACCCTCAGCTTTTTAGCATTCTATCCCGAGACCTCCCGAGGGTTCTGCGGCGAAAAAAGTTATCGGCGCGGGGAGCTGCGAGATTTTTCACCCAGGACGACACTCAGCTGGCTTCTTTTTATCCGTCCTTCCACGTAAACTAACCTAGCTATAATTTATCCTTATGATATGATGTTCTTATCTTGCATGCCCGAATAAATCTTCTTATATTCAATATCGATGTTGTTGTTTACATTTGCATGCATACTTTCTTTTGAAAGTGAAGAATGATCATCGCCGTAATTTTCCAATATAAGCAATTGGAAAGAAGAAGCCTGAAAAAAATCAGGGCTTCAACGGGATTCGAACCCGTGGCCTCCGCGATATCGGTGCGATGCTCTACCAACTGAGCTAGGAAGCCACACATTGGGAGCGAGGTCAGTTAATTGAGTCAATATCTTCCCGTGAGGAGTGAAATGATGTGAAGTTTATATGAAATAATTCATATATGAACTGCGGTTGTAGATGAAAGTGAAGAATGATCATCGATGATCATTCACTGCGATGATCATTCTTCACTTTCATCTACAACCGCAGTTCATATATGAATTATTTCATATAAACTTCACATACTTTCTTTTATAAAGATAGTCTTCACTGTCACGCAAGAAAAAATAAATCGAAAACCATTCAGTGGATAAAGTCAAGAAAATGTGATCTTATAGGAAATAAATAACGAAGGCACTTCTCCAAGTTTTAGGTCTGTGCGTTTTCCCAAACTGCAGATATTTGTGGAAATGTTTCGCTGAAATTTACAGAGCCCAGTATACTCAGTATGGAAACGCCATGTTCGTGCACCTGTGTGGTGAACCAATATGGCGGCCAGAAAATAGTGTAAACATCTGGAACTTACTTTGGTTATCTAGGCGACTGATTATCTGTTCTGAAGAAACAATTATTTACATAAGCACTGTTTCTAATGCTCCAACTTCTAAAAAAGCTGAAAAACATGAGATAGGCATATATTTTTCGACAAATGCGATCGTAGCTTTGTGTCACGCACCGCCATAACTCTGAAATTCAAAATATGCTGGTTGCCAAACGAAGCACACTATTGAGCCGTAAAATTGTAAACAGATACAACTTTAGCCCCTCTTATGCCTGATGAGGATAAAAACTTTGGTGGCGTGGAAACGATCTATAAGCAGATGTAAGCTCCGCCCGGGGCTCCGCTCACGATTTGCATTTTAATTAAAATTAACTGCTCAGTTCCGGGACCTCCTTTTCAGACTTAATTCCCTTGTTACAAACGGGTTGTTGTTAAAATCTCGAAAAATCTCTCAGAAAACAATAATCAAATACACGTTTTTTCAGCCGAGTTTCTTTTATATTTTGTAGTGGCCCCTCCTGGGGATATTTTCTGTTGTACTTTAGCTTACTTTATGTGACATGAGTTTTTGGTCTCACTTAGGGTATTCAGCGGGAAACAGTGTTATTTTCTGCCATTTACTACGCCTTTCAATGACATGCGGACTCTAAAATTCAAAGCTCAACCGACAATGCATTTTTCGCTACCGTCAATCAAATGTTCGGCGGCTCCTCCAAGCTTCCGACTACTGCCGAGCACTGTGTCGTTGTCTGAACTGTGCTCAACAATTTGATTACCGCGCGCTCGGCAGTAGCCGGAGGCTGGGAGGAGCCGCCGAACATTTGATAGACGGTAGCGAAAAACGTGTTATTGCATGTTATTGAAAAGCGCAGTAAATATCATTTGAGCTAGGGTACACTCGAAGAAATAGTAATTATTAAGGCTGTCATTTCCGTTTGGTATAACAACGCTAAAGCCACGTCCAGCGCCCAGGTTTGGTCACCTTTAGGGGCTAGGGGTTTAATTCAAGTCCTCCGGCGAGCGTCCCCGACCTTTTCATATGGGAATACCACCCCCGCCCCCAGTCTTAAAAGCAATTATGCAGTAGACTCTCGCTTTACGAAGTTGTAAGTAACAGTAGATTTATTTTCCAAGGGAGTGAAATAAAATTTCCAACCTTGCAATCCTCCCTTCCTATCACGACATTCAAGCAACTGATTGACGGAAGATTCCCAAGGCTTGAAAAAAAGCTAAAGAATCCCGGGCCTGAGAACGTGCCCACTTCTTTGATTCCTCTTTTTTTTCTTTCTTGCCTCGAAACGCTTTTACAGTTTTTGCGTTTACAAATCGAGGACAGTTGATAGCACGAGCCATTCATTAAGTCTTGGTCAATGGCCAAATACTTCATCCTTATTTGGTGAAATACATTCCAAGTTGTGTTTGACACTGATTATACAAAGACGTTTCGACCGAACAACTTCGGTCATCCTCGGTTTAAAAAGCCAACTGGAATTACTGGTTACCTAACATCGTTCACAGTTCTGAGCGTGCTACGCCAACTAAGAGTAACGAGCGAATGCTGCGCGACATAACCAGGGCTCGTATATGGCCTTTTTCCGCCCTGACATAACAAATCACGCGAGTGACTTGTAAATACTCGGAATGTGATTTGAAAGTGATTTGTTGTTATGAAAACGGCATAACAGGTGTCATTTTGTTTCTTTTATGATGTAAATTTCTGGTGCCAAGTTTGAAGAACACCGCTCTAATATTTCTAGAGATATTCCTGATTCAGTGTTAGCTAGTATTTTACTGTTAACGTTTTAGTGGAACAATTTATGACATCATCAATTTCCTCATTTGCATAATACAAAAACGTAAATATATCTAAACAAAAGAAGATATTCCAAAAAGGAAAACGACTTTCTTTTTTATTTTGAAAAGCCTTTCAAATAAGTAGCAATTATTTTTACTTCATGGGCACTCCAATGTCTTTCTTTTACTAACTCGAGGTTTTCTTCAATAACGTTAGCACGCTATGCCTGCCTATATTTTTCGTGTGTCTGACAAAGTCTCGGCCCAGTCTCCACCGAACTAGTGGAACATGTGCAAGTTGCTTTGAAGCGGGTTGACCTGTCATTCTGCTGAGTTTTAAGTGTTATTGTGTGATTTCTCGCAGAGATATCTCGTCATCTTGATTGTGTATGGGTCATTCAGGCCCATGTGGTATCAATGATTTCAAATTGACGTGTTTTACAGAGCAAATGGTGTAAAAAAACCGCCGTGATGTCGAGTAATACAAGTTGGAGAATCGACGACATGGATGGTGGACTTGATGGCGGTCTAGCCTCAGAGTTGTTGAATCTGTCTGGCTTAGGCAATGAATATGGAGCAGACGGTGCATATAACATGAGGTTCGTACAAAAACTTTGTCAATTAATGATACAGAAGGATTCTTGTTTTCTTGGAACTGTGAAAGGTACGGTTGCACTGTGAAAATGCAAGTTCGTGTTGATCATTTTCTGCAATTGCAAGCTTCAGCTAAATTTTGTTTAGCGCTGTTAATCTTTTCAGTTAAGGAATGCGGAGAAATTTTTGCATTCGAAAATAAAAGCCTCTTATTGGATTACGCTTGGAAGCATCTGCATAAAAGGCATAACTAATTTTGAAATTTGTTTATTTTATAGGGAAGATATCTGTTTACAAACATTGTGTTGTTGTTATTAAGTTAATGTCCAAGAAGCTAATTAAAACGAAAAAACCTCATGTTTGACTAGCCAATAGATTTCTGGTTGGCACGTCAATAACAGTAACTGACATCACTGATATCGTTGCTGTTATAAGGTCACAAAATTTAGGACATTCAAATCTTTTAGCTTTTATATTATCACATAGTATGTTATTTGTTTACCCAATCCATTTCCCAACATTCGCACTCTTCTATTTTAAATCAAATTAAATTATAAATAAATTTAAAATAAGATTAAATGAATAATGTAAAGAAGTCTATCATTTAGCAAATTATAGTAAAGATTAAAAAAAATAAAAATATACTATTCACCATCATCGAATTTTGTAATCTGCCAGATTATCAACAGTATTTGTTTCACTTAAATGTATAAATTGTCAATGTTATATGCCAAATGCACTGTACAGGATACTACTTTCCTCTCCGAGCCCTCTCCTGCTACTGCCATGTTGATTGGTACTATAATATAATATTTGAAGGATGATAAACACAATAGCCTCCATTTGGTGCAAAAATATGCTTGGATATTCGTCCTGCAATTGGACATTATCTGTTGCATAATTGAGCTATGCTCTCGGAAAACTCTTTTTCTCTCAGAACAGATCATGTCCAAAGACTTGTATAATATCCAGACAAATTTTTGTGCTAAATGGAGGCTATTGTTTATATATCAGGAATATAGACAGAGCTTCTGATTGATCAATTGCAAATAAGGGTATGGTAACAACAAATAGAGGTTCACTAGTTAAATTAACACAAAGAACTTGAACTATACAATAGTTATGAGTGGTAAATAAAAGCCAATATTTATTGGTGGTTGACATTTTCTCTTTCTCGATCAAAGCAATGTGCTTAACTTGTCACTCTTCAAGGAGGAGCCACCAGGTGTTCACCAGAATATGGATACAATTGGTCCTGATCCATCATCTGTTAGAGAGTAAGTACCTAAAAAGGTAACGTTTGCATACGAGCCAAGTGGCCCATCAGGCCAGCTTACCCCAGTTTCTGTAACTTGAAGTGACTAAGAGTATTTCTTCTCCCCCCTGGATGGGTGCTAGTCCATCGCAGGGTTACCCCCAGCATTAAGTTTGCCGGTACCCATTTATACACCTGGGTGGAGAGAGGTACTGTGAGAGTTAAGTGTCTTGTCTAAGAACAGAACACTGTGTCCCCGGCCAGGGCTCGAACCTGGTCTGCTTGATCTGGAGACAAGTGCACTAACCATGAGACCACCATGCCTCCCCAAGCAAGTAACAACAGGCCAATAAATGTATCTTATCCTATACACAAGGACTGTACTCAGAGTTCTGCCAAAACCTGTAGCACCTGTTGTGGCTGAGCATGTTTGATGTCCAGACCCTTGGTCATATATGAGGACTGCCTCGTCATTGACGCAATTCCCACAGAGTAACAAGTTTATTATGGTTGTGAACGTTAAGGCTACATGTGAATCAAAACTTAATGACAGCCCTGGTACTGCAGAGTACTGGGAACAAAAGAATCACATATTAAAGAAAATTATTGATAATGAAAGTTTGTTTAAATGCATTTAAATCCAACTTAACAGAGTTAACAACAAGGAACATTAGTCTTGCCTTCAGCGACATTTAGATCTGCGCATGTGCCAGGATTCCACATGTTCTTAGACCCCAAGGGTGACTGCTTTTCTCCCTTCTGGGTGGGGTTCATGGCTTGTTTGCCAGGATGTGCCAGCCATGGGAGCAGTCTACATCTAGGAGCTGGCTGCCAATAGTGCAAGCTCCTGGATGTCTCAGGCATCCAACCTCCACTTTGTGAGGCAGTTGTTAAAAGTCTTTATCAGTTGTTGCCTTCTATTTCAGCCCTCTTATTAATCACATGCTTCTCAGAACCAGACCAGACTACATGACTGGGAATGAATTTTTGTTGGTTGCTTTTAATATGGGTAAACTAATAGAGGAAAGCCAATTGGTAATGCCACCTGTGGCCACTGAATAGATACGGCCACTTCAAGGGGAGTTTATTTGCAGTATTACACTGTGTATTACACAGTGCTGCAGTATTACACAATATTGCACCGCTGTCTGATATGACTCTACACCTAGCTATTGCCAGGAATGCTTGAGCAGTTTTAACTGGAAGGTATTGTCATTCAAAATGATCCTGACCCTTTGCTTGGAAGGGGAATTTCACATGCATTATTTTTTAATTACAGCTATTAATGTGTGCAGTGATCTTATATATTTTGTTGCTTCATCTTAGAGTATCTACGGAGGTGACTTCTTTGGATTCTTCTTTGCAAACAAAACAGGAGACGTTAATGGCTTGTGGGATGTTGCCATCTCAACCATCACAAATGTCATCTTCCGAGAGTGTAGATGGGACGAGGTAGGCGGTGTTAAATTACAACAACTGCAGTCAAACTTGTGTCGAGTACAGTTTCACATCAGCAATAACAAAGAAAAAGCCATGATCATGAATCAGCTGTGTACATAATTATACATATAGTATACCATATATCTTGCAGCTAGACTTCAAGTTGACCTTCACATAATCATCGCTCTCAAGCGAAGCAAAAGGCAGATCTTTGAGCAATGAAGTTGCAAGATTATTTGGAAAGGACTTTTAGAAAGTCTACACCAAAAGTAATGGAATGTCATAATAATTAATATTTAATCAATATTAATTATTAATTAAATTAACTGGTAGAAAAGTTGGTGTCTAGAGCAACAAAAATACCTTGCCTACAATTTAGTTTTTGCCATCTTTTGCAGCTTGAGTTATGGATTTATTCATATTTTGAAAGCTCCGACCTCCCCAACAAAGAAGCTCGAAGAAGACTCACTGACATATCTCAACCAAGGTATTGTTGTGGCCTCTTTGAAGGCAGGCACCCAATAGACTGAGCTAACCCAGCTGCACAATGTGCACTTTTAGCTACTAAAAACAGAGCTAATAATAATAATTAAGCTTTGATCAGTTGAAGGCCAACAACTTTGAATTGCATTTACCTTACAATTAACTAATATTGTATCTTCAGGGCAGCCTTATTTGCTGGAGATGCTGTATCTTCCAGTGGAAGGAGCAAAGTTTGAGGGTCAATATATGAAGGTAAAGATATCACAATGATATATTGGCCAGACATTAATTTTTGAATGAATGAGAAATATCAGATTACATGTACTATCTTTCATGTGCATTTTAAAATCTACTGGTATTTTGGACATAAACATTACCCAAATTCACTATTAGCCAAATCAGTCAGAAGTTGTGCAGACCTGCTTTCCTGGTACCGTTCAATAGCAAGTCACTGACCTGATTATATGGCTATGATACCATGGTCACTAGTTGCAAATGTCACATGGGTACAATAAATACCTAATTACAGCTTTTTTGGTACACTTCTGCGTTATACCAGGCTTGTTTGGACTCGCCTTGGGTATTTTGGTACAACAAGTACATCTTCCCAAAATATGAACCATGGCTAGCGCTCGGCCAAATATGCGTGATACGTTGTCAAAGTTTACTAAAGCATACAATTGGGTTGAAATAAGTATTAGGTATATGTATCATCAAGTGTCTTGAGCTCCCAGATTGAGAAATTTCTTTCAGATTATTGTTAGCAAAGGGCAGTTCAAACCAAGATTATTTCAGGGACCAGTAGCCTGAGTGTGTTACAGAATAGGTGGCAGCATTCCTTACATTGAATGTAAAATTTTCCAGGCTAGCATATATTACAGACTGCTGTCACTTCATGATATAGAAACTGAAGCTCAACACAGCTTAGTTTTAGTTTCTGGGTCCTGAAAAGACTTCATTGTGCAAACCTACAGTCAGCTATACTTAACATACATTACTACAGTGCATTTACTTTATACAATGTCTTCCTTGACTTCACAGAGTGTTGTAAAGCTCTGCTTTTATGAGAGAAAGCTTCAAGTTCAAGAATCTGAAAAATATGAGGAATGGAAAAACAACCGACCAGCTGACAGAATTCTTGAAATAGGTACTCTTTTAAATATGTAACTTTCTGTGGGTAAATTAATTTTGCAGTGTCCAATCTGTAAATTTGTGTTGTCCCAGGAATTACTCATGGTAACCATTTTGGTTAAATCCCGCCCAATCCCTCTAAAAATTCATTTTGTATCATTCTTTTCTTTTCAAATTCTCAATTTGAGACCCCCCCTCCCTCCCCCTTACAATTTCCAAAACCAGAGTGTATTGTCTTGGTACACACACTCGTCTAAAGGCTCAAAGCCTTATGGCCTATTTCAAGTTCAGAAGTAATAGTTAACCACACAGAGCTTTGTACGACCAGAGTAGACTATAAATTAAAGGTTTTCACATCAAGGGGTGATCTGCATATAGATATACTCAGACTTCAATTTGTCGGCTAATATTTTTATTAATTGGTTGGTAGTACTGTGTTGTAAATTTACAAGCCCTGGGGGCCCTTTCTCGAAAGTCCTGGTAGTTACCGGTCCTGAAAAGCTGTCTATTTGTTTGCCATGTTTGCATTCAAGATATTAATAGTTTTGAAATTCAGCCAATAAAAATATTAGGAAATGAAACAAAATGGTCTGGTTTTTGAACGTGCACTAGTATTCCTTAGGTTTAATTAGATCTTAAATATGGCTTTGGGTCTGTAAAAATACTGGGACTTTTGACAAAGACATGCCAGGTCTTTTTATATTTAATTATTCTGGATTTATTCCCTTTTAGATGTTCCCATGTCAAGTGGAGTGTCAAGCATCAGAAGTAAGGGAAACTTACTTAATTGTTATGAATTTGAGTGGGATCCAAGCAAGGGATCAGAGGTTTACATCATTGTAAGTGACAGAAGCTTAGACTCTATATTTTTACTATTGTTTATTTGTTTAATCGTATCTATAACAAAATTTTTGATTGTGATTGGTTCTCTGTGCGCTTAGTTAACACATAATTGGTACGCGATCACATGCATGTCCAATTACAGGTATCCAATGTCAACTTTTTTTGTAGTTGGATACCGAGGTGATTCACGTGTCGTACACATTACTGTGCTCTAATGGCTTCTCTCTCAATTTTTCCTACAGTTTTCAGAGCTTTTTCACTCAAACAAAATTCTCAAAGACTTTGCCAATTTTGAAATTTGTTATAGACACGATTATTATTATTGTTAGTAACTGGACCTTGTGTTGTACAATTAAGGGAGTAATCATCCTCGAAATTTCGAGTGGGCCTCGTGCTTTGTGCTCGTCCAATTCTTGCATGATTACTTCCTGAATTATCCTCCACTCAGTCCAATCACTATTCCTAATTGTTAGCACCTGCATTGATATTAGTTTTAAACTTTGTATACACTGAATGAGAGACCCTGGTTAAGAAAACCTTAGGTATCTATCTAGATCTACTTTGGGCACCTAATGTTAATGGTATATTCTTAATTTTACTCACTTTCTCTACAGATCAACTGTGTCAGTTCAGAATTTACTAAAGGAAAGAGTGGTGAGAAAACTTAAAATAATTATATTCTGTAACAAATGTATTATGGACACAATAAACACTTATGTTTAAGTTGTTATTAGTCATTCCTCATTTGGTCACTCCTTAGTATGAACTGTTTTGTTGTTGTTGTTGTTGTTTTTGAATTTGTTGACATTTGCCTCTGTCAGAAGTTGGTATGAGTCTTCATTAATTGTTATTATTATATGGCTTGTGTATGTAGCCAATATAATGTACGTTCTGATTGGCTAATGCTAGGGCATTATTCTGCCGTGGTGCCCACGGGTCGATTATGGGCCTCCAAAACCAAAGTAGAAAGCCTTATAATAAACAGCTTATTTACCTTGAACGTTTGGTCTTTATGGGAAAATCTCAAACCTCGGCTTTGCCATATTGACCTCGCTATCAATTGTTCAATACGGCAAGGTCTCGGTTCAAGATTTCCTGTAAAGACCTCAATCTTGGTTAATAAGTAGTAAGTAATACTTTGAATTGCAGGGGGTGAGAGTGGTGTACCATTCAGGCTGCAAGTGGATTCTTTCTCCCCCAATTCATCAACAGATGCTCTTCCAATCCACAGTGCAGGCTGTCAAGTCAAGGTGTTTAAAGTGAGTAGATGATTCAGGGCGTTGTGGTCATACACTTTAGGACAACAGGGGCAATGATGCTGACACCAATGACAATGGCAACCATCATGATAATGGCAATGACAGCTAGAGCATCAATCATTTTTAATTTGTAGATTTTCTTTCCTGTTGCTGAAGCTTTCCGTGTATTGTGGTCATGTGCTGATGACAATGACGTTGACATCTACACTGGCAAGACAATATCACTAATGCCAATGATGACCTACAGCAACACCCACAACAATGACAATGACATCAGCCATTCCTATCACTGCTCTGTCT
Organism: Orbicella franksi; assembly: GCF_964199315.1. Taxonomy (NCBI): domain Eukaryota; kingdom Metazoa; phylum Cnidaria; class Anthozoa; order Scleractinia; family Merulinidae; genus Orbicella; species Orbicella franksi. The sequence goes on along the minus strand of NC_138149.1, from coordinate 4,029,812 downwards.
TGATTTGTTCTACGTCTTCAAGCTGTGTTTCCTTGTAATGACAGCATTTTTTTGTCTTCTTTTCAGTCAAAAGGTGCAGACAGGAAGCTTAAGGTTGAGATGCAGAAACTTGAACACAAAACAAAAGAAGAGTTGGTGAGATAACAATTATATTTTAATGTCCTTAATAAGTAGCTTTTACTTTTCCAGGTTTAGGATTCAGGAAAGTTGACCAGTAACAAAAAACAGCAACAACAAAAAACAGAGAAAATGATAGTTATTGCAAGAGTAGTCAGATATTAGTATTACTGAGAGCTCTCTGAACTTTCATAAGGATGTAAAACCCAACTAAATCTCCCCAAGATACTCCCTCCTCAACTCCATTTAATTTGTGCTTGCCCCTCCCCCCTTCCTCCCCCCCTCCTATTACCATCACTACCACTAGGTAAAGATAGTGATAGCTAATGGTAGATTGTCTTTAGTTAGCAATTAACTTTCAGTAATAAGGGGCTAACATAAATGAGTTCCTTGATTCCTTGTAGGACCAGTTGAGACCCACTCTGGCATACACAGAACTCACTGAAGTAAGCTGACCTTTAAAACATTGTTGACATAGGGTACTATTGTTTTGAGAGTTAATGAAACATGACAAGCAGTTTGTAGTGTATATTGGGAACATTTGGAATTAGATATAACTATATTTAAGACTGGTTACAAGGAGTTATAACATTTGAGAACAATGTGTTTTCAGTTGTGTGCTGTCATCTTCTCAGGGTGCAAATAAAAAGCAATTTTGGAGCTTGCTGTTCGGCAATTCTTATTATGATGCACTAGGTCAAAAGTCATTGTCACTAGTCCTCCCCCCTTAAAAAATTCTTATTACCATGATTTAATAATTAATATTTAACAATAATTTAAATCTCTTACCAGCCATACTTCTGTAATAAATTTCCTTCGACCAAAACCTTCACTTGCTTGTGAGGCAAGGAAAGGATTTGATTCCACTAGCCCTACTTGCAGCTTCTACTAGATCTGGACTATTGGACTTGACTTTATTTTCACGCTGCTTCAGAGATCTGTTTCATACAAGGGGAATAGTGTAACTCAGGAATGACTAAGCAGGCTAATTAGCAGGCTCAGCTGTCTTTTCTGGCCTCTATACTTTTAAAAGTACCCGTAGTCTTTTATTTTTGGGGTGAGATTTCAGCTGGCAATAATCTCCATTTCAACTGGTGTATTTAGCTGCATCCCTGCACTCAGAATATCACTGTTTCCAGTTCCTCCTTGTCGTAACTGCCTTCCCTCTTTTTGAGCGGAAACCTAGGGACAATTTTCTCTGCAACTTTTCCTTTCAGCTGCCACTGAATTTAGAGGATGACAGCAGTTCTTGTTGGATGTCTCCAGGGTAATTTGCTCTTAGTAAATTGATATCCAGTTACTGTATAACTTTGCAAACAAACTGGTTGCTTTTGTTGTAGTTAAGTTAGTGCTGTGTTATGGTAAGTAACTTAGTGTGTAATTTATCAAACATGAAAGACCATGTTTGACCACATTTCTAAATACTGAGCAAGAGAGTTCAAAATATAACATGCAGTGGAGGTTACCGGTTTCAAAGTTGATTGATGGCATTACAATCTCATCAGCTCATGATAGCCATGAAGCAAAAATTTATCAGGATTTATATTTCACGCAAAGCAGCACATTAAAATTCACTCACAACAGAGAACAGCATCTCATACTTGCTTTTCATGGTCAGGGAGAATACTTCATTCACACCACTCTGCCCAATATGTGAATATATTTTCTTCCAACGAGACATCAGCTTTATGTGGTAATTCCATCCCAAAATTATGTTAAGTTTATATAAAGTTGAAATACAGGTGGTGACATTTCATGGCTTGCATCATATCTGACATGCATTACAATGTTCAGGTCAGTTGCTGGCTCAATGTCTTCACCTTCTTCAACTTGCCAAGTCATGTCTGGATCCTTGTCATCACCTGTGTCAGCTTGTCAAGTGATGTCGACTCCTCCGTCAACGGTTCAGGCGATGTCGCCATCCAGTAGTGTATTATCCAGCCCATCTTCAACTGGCATAACGCACTGCACTGTAAGTGAAAGCTAGTCTAGACTGAGTTGTTTTAAATTTTGAGTATTATCATTCAACGAGAGTAGTCTTGGGAAGACTTGTTAGTGATTGATGTTGTGATTAGACACCAATAAAGAAACTTGACAAAATGTCAAGATTGCTCTCATGCTTTTGTAGATAATTGTATAAACCCCATTCTGTTGAATACCATAATTTCTGGTAATCATTCTTTCAGGGATTAACTTCAGAATCCTCTGTTGATGAAACAAGACTCTGGTTGCAGAATAACAGATTTCAAAACTATCTCAACATGTTTGCCAATTACACAGGTTGGTAAACAGTTCCATTCTGTGTATTGGGACATAATTTACTTGCCTGCTTCTCCTATTTCAATGCATTGCCAAATTAAATCCAGCTCTGACCACTAAGCTGGAGTGTTTTCTCAGTAGACCCTAGTTCAACTCCTCGGTCATACTTGTAAATAGCCAACTGGTCTTCCTCCTGCCAGTTGTGAGTTTGATCCTATAATTATGTGAAGTTGATATATTTGTTTCTTCCAGTTTAAGTGGCATGCCTGTGAACTAGCTAGGTGTAGTTAAGTGCATTGACCACCATCAAAAAACAAACAAACAAACAAACAAAAAACACATTTGAACAACATTTTAACAAAATGATATGTCAATTTTAAATCATCACATGAACAACTTAGTGAACTTTGTGTAACTATGTGTTAATTAGGAGCGGATCTTCTAAGATTGACTAAGCAAGACATGATTCAGATCATGGGTCCAGCAGATGGTATACGCTTACATAACTCATTACAAGCCAGGTAATGGACATGTGCTATCTTTCCTTATCTTAAAAACCTTTTTTTAGTTAGTAACCTAACTTTCTTGTAATTGTAATTTTGTACAGTCATGTAATTCCAGAAAATACCCATACCTCCCCCATGGAAGGAATTTTATCTAAGTCGATGTTAGCCTGAACATTACAAAATTTTATTGAAAGCAAGTTTTTAATAATATTTTCGTAGTAAGTTCAGTTATTATCAGCCAGGAAACAGGTGGGGCAAGATGGATGGGATTGAATCCTCACTTGTAATTAAAATCTCTTTAATCATGTAAGCTTTAAATTGTTTGAAAGTAACAGTACAATACTGTGTCATGTCTTTATTTTCCTTAAGCTTACCATCTCTGTTTTTGTTCATTAATTTTTAAGGGCTGCTCGTCCACTTTTAACAATGTACGTTTGCCTGGAGTCTGCGCAGCAGAACTCTGGTATGAAAGAATACTATGCCATGTTCCTTGAAGCCTTAAATCTTGGTGAACTTAGAAAAAAACTTGCTCTGAAATGTAGCCTCCGTGTCGAGCAGATTGTAGCAATATATAGGTGAGTCTAACTGGTTTTCATGCATGATATGGTAGCCAAATTGTGGTTTGCATGCCAAAAGACTGTGCAGTTATCTGCATTTAGAAGTCACTTGTCCCATGTGGGTCATTGTGTTCTTAGAGCAGTAACGTGTGCTCTTTCACCCATGAAAAAATGGGTTAAGGGATATGATTTGGTGGGTTTGGATGAGAATTATAAATATTGTAAATTAAATTACTGTTTTTTAGTAAGCTCAATTGATTTTATGGAATTATTTTATAGAGATAATATTATAATAATATTCTCTCCTTTCTGTCATACACAGAAAAAGGCAAAATTAACCTCATTGTATTCTTTATTTCATATCTTGCTCACTATTTAAAGCAGTGCAGTTTACTAAATCTCATTCAAAAGGGCATAAATAAATACTTTGCAGAAAAGAAAGGTTGCCTTCATGGAACAAAAATTAATATTTATTACTTATAAAACATTTTCAATTGATTCATTAGAATTTAGCTAAAAAAGTTGAAACATTGAAGAGAAACAAAAAATACTGTAAAAGCACTCTGTTGTTTGAATTCGATGTAGCAAAAAAAGCATCTTCCTTGCCACATTATGAGGAAATGTATCCTAAAAGCAGCTACAGATCAAACATGATGAGAAAGTCTAGAATTAATAAATGAGGATGTGTACATGTGTAGCTCTTTAAATAATCATGATGTGATAGACAAAAATAATGAGGGTTGGGGATGATCTCAGTGGACAATTTGCATTAATTATTTTATTTAGTTTTATATTGTATTTATTTATTTAATATTTAATATTTATTTACCTTAAGTTTTCTTAAGATAATTAAGAGCTTTTAGAATAATTACACGTATATATTAAATGATCTAGATATTATTAGTACATGTCATGTCTTTGTATGATTGAATTTATTTAATATGTTTAATTTTATATACATTTGTTCTCTTTTAGACAAGGGCCAACAGGAATATATGTACTAGTTGATGACGAGGTGAGAAGGCACATGTAGCAATTAATCTTTGTTTTTAAATACTCCCCTGAAGCAGATACAGGATTTTAGTGAAGTGGGCTCATGTTACAGTCCGCCAAAAGCGATTCCCTGAAGTGACGTCTGGGTGCACCCCGCCCCGTAAAATTTTTAAAATTGAGGTCCTTGTAAATGGCATTTCCGACATTCTAAGGCTAAGTCAGTGTGTTATAATGTCTCAATTTGTTTTCAATTAAGGAGTTCAACCAAACCCCACTGAATCTCCCTAGGTCTGTCCCAGCTCCCATACCGGTATTTAAAGAAAAATAGATGCACAATGGAACCCCTGTTAATTCGGTCACCACCAGGCTACAAAATTAAATCTGTGTGTATTAATGGGTGGCTGTATTAAAGGGGTTCTTTTAATAAGAAAATGACTGACTGAGCTGTTGTTTAGGCTAGAATAAAGTGTCCATGATAACGAGGTGGCCGTATTAATGGGGTGGTCCTAAGATGGGGTTCCACTGTAGCTGACTGTTTGACTTGACAGAACTATTCACCCAGTCAGCTTCTTTCTATCAGACATTAAGATAATATTGATCAATTAGGTTATAAGGATTACAGCACTTGCAACAATATTTAATAACTGAACAATAACAAACTAAAGATATATTGAAGGTTCCGGGCTAATTCAGTGGTAGGGTTGAAAATTGTGTAACATTTCCCAGTACTTTTTAAAATTTCCCATCTGTAACTGGTTAGAAATTTATAGTTAACTTTATATGCTCACTTTGAAATTGTTTTAGATGGTGAGAAATTTTGTAGACGAAGGTCATTTTATTGTACAGCTTCTCAGGGGTAAGTGCAGTCCTTTACTCAGATCGTACACTAAATCAGTCTTTTCAAAAGGTGCCAGTAGATGGCAAGTCAAGAACTGTAACAACAAGGGCTCTGACATTCATAATGCATAGTTCCAGAAAATATCTGTACCTCCTCCATTTGGGGCATTTTTACCAAGACCCCCACCCCCCCTGGAAATTCCAATTAAGCTTGATACATTTCTTTATTAAATGTTTTAGTCTTAGAGAACCCCTGCTATCTCCCAGGAAATTCCAATCCTTTCTTAGAGGGAAGTATGGAAATTTTCTGGAACTGAACAATGTCCACTGATATGTTCAGACGAGAAAGCCAAAGACCTTGCAAAGCAGGGGCATGCTCCACCCCTGCACAAATTTCATTCTGACAAATGAAGTATCGTAAGTAATGTAAAAGTAATGCTTTAATGAAGTATATTACAATAAATAATGGAGAATTTGATCTTATCTAGATAAACCTCACAAGGTGCAAGATATCAAATAATGGGATCCCAAAGTTGTACCACCCCTGCAGGCAATACCATCAGAGCCCCATGTATAAGAAATAGATTCCAGAGAAGTTATCCTGATATATTTTTTGAAAGCATCAGATTTCCATCTACCCAGTTGCCTAAGTTTTAGGTTTGGCTGCATAAGTAGCAGCACCAATCCTGAAGCTGTGTCCTTCATACCTCTTAGGGTCCAAGTTGCATCATTAGCTGAATATCTGAGCAAAGCATCTTACAAAATTGCTTTGCAAATCTGGCAACCACTCTTGATTAATAAAGGGTGGGCCTGGTACTGTACCACGGATCAAAACGTGAACTAATGCCCCATTATCAGTAAAAAATGTTTTTTAAGAACTGTCTCTAGGAAAAATTTAAATTTTAGTCAGCATATCTTTCAGGCTGAGTTCGAGATGAGCTCTGTGGTTTCAATGTATATGCCATGAAGACAAAAAGTTTAAGATTCCACAAGTATCTATTGGTGAATCATGTCAGAAATTAACTAACTGCAATTTTATGCTCTTGTAATGTTAACCCACATCCCTTTTAGGATAACCTTCAAGGTGTAGAAGAAAATATTTCGCCATGTTTTGCCCTGAAGTATATTAAGCAGACATTGAAAACTTGGTATTTGTGTATCATAAGCTTAAGTGTAACAAACTGAGTTTGTATTTCCCTTTTTTTTTTCAGAAGAAGACAACACTTATCAACTCATTTTAAAGTAAAAGGTGGCTTAACCGTATTCTTGTATGAAGGAAGGTGACGCATACTAGCAATGCAAATGCGCAATGCAGAAGACAGTGGCTGTCATGGTTTCAGCTCTAGATGGCTGGTGCATTTTGTTCCACCCAAATCTTATATAATTAAATTAAGATATTCCTTCCAAGATGGATACTTTCAATATCTTCACATCTATCGGCGCCTATGTTATAGCTGAAGGATTGTTGAACATCTGTTGCTGCGAAGCTACTTGATGGCATGCAGCAGAATTATTAGGGGAGACCATTAAAGCTGTGTATTGCTCGTCAGTTTTGGCTATACTGAGGTGAACATTGTGAGATAGCCAGAAACTTATGTACACAACAAAATGAGATCAAGAGGTTTCCCTGGCAAAATTTAAACTGTGACAATATGGAGCAGAAAGAGCAGAAAGGATTATGACTGTGTTAAATTATTCAGAAGAACTTCCATTATTCAGTGAGCTCAAAGCTTGCCAAGTTGTGTTGTTCCGTCATGACAGAGATTCAAGGGCCTTAAAGGCAGTGTAAAATTTATCAATCCATATTCTTGAAAATGACAATGATTTTAAACAGAATCATTTAGCTCTAGGAATTCTCACTTTTTAATTGGAAAATGGTGCAAAGGTATTTATAATGTAGCCAAGGTGATGTTAGTAGTGGCCAAGTCAACGCAGTTAATGAAACAGTCATACTGATACTTACTGGATTGGATAAACATACGTATAGTCAAGACTTGTAATTAATGGACGAAATTCAGAGAAAAAATTCATTTCAAGTCCTACCTCTTGTGAAATTCGAGGAAAATTCATTATTAATATATGGCTTACCAATTCTGCACTTACATTCATTAATATATGGCTCACCAATTCTGGCTTCCATTCACTTGGAAAACCAGTGTTACAATTTAAGGTCACATTGCTTGTCAATTCATCTAGTGTTGTACCCAGAAATTTGGGGTGGAGGTCCTTGTTACTGAATACCCTGGGAGCAGAGTCTCCTAATTCAATCCTCCTATTCCAGATTTTTCTTGGAAGATCAAAGGAGACTCTGCTCGCAGGGTACATTACACAACAGATTTTACAGCAGAAGGAAAAATGACTTCATAATAATTATTATGCTCCTTGTGTACATGTGTTATATGTAGGTAGGAAGATCAGAGTTTTTAGGAAATTAAGTTCAAGCAAACGATACAATGTAAAAGACTGTTTTCATTATAATTATTATTTAAATTGATCTTCATAGTAAGGCCTAGAGGACACTAACAAAGGAAACTGAATGTTCAATTACATTCATTTCTGCTGCTTGTGTCTGTCGGCCTCACTATCAAGTTGAATTTTAATGTTTTTATATCAGTTTAAGTAGTCTATTGATTTAATACAATCTGGGATCATTTTTTTCCCAGGATGTTGTCAAACTTAATAGCTAATGAAAAAGTACTTTTAAATTTAACAAACAAGGGTAAAACTCATTAACTGAGGATTACTTATAAAAACAGTCTGTGGTGATAATTTCCTGAAAATTATGCATATTGAAAAATAGCAAGTACTTTTTGTCAACTTTTTTATTATTATATTTACTTAAAAAAAACTAATAATTATAAGAGGCTATTAATTAAAAGTCATTGGTACACTCCAGATGCATCGTTTTCTTTTATAGCCTTGACTTGGTTAAGCCATCAGACAGTGCTCACTACTCCCTGATTTTTCCCTTTGAACCTCAACAAGAGAAGAGATTGAGGTCTCACTTCTCTTCCAGTAAAGTACGAAGACAAGCAAGTGACCTGTTTACCCTGTGAGGGCTACTACAAAACGTGAAACTACAAAACGTAATCAATAAAATTAATACTATTCTAAGACATCGAATTTTAAGATATTTTTCATTAAAAACGTGTTGCCTCCTTTGAATGGATTTTCTTTTTACCCAGTTCTCTGACTGTCTCAAAATCTACATGTTGATTCAACCAATCAACATATAATACAACAGCATGTTATGCATTTTGAACAAATCATGTGGCATTTTAGCTCCTAGATTGCCTGGTGTGACTGCAATTTCCCAAATTCACCTCTTGTTCCACTTGTGCATTTAGGCTTTTCTGCAATCTTAATGTGAATTAGGAAACACGAAGAATCGATTTGTTGAAGTGATTCAAGATGTACATGCGAAGAGGTTTTATCCCTGTTTAATATTTGGCTTATGCTTTGTGAACAGGCAAGATGAACCAAACAGGGAATATAGTGCCGCAAGAAAATGGTGTTCTTTTTCCATATAATGAATCCTTTATTGACTAAGCTTGTTCCATCAGAATGGTTGGATATTGGCCTCATTCTTTTTTTGCATGTTTATAGACCTTGACGCTAAATACTCAAAAAAAGAACTTGGCCAATATCCAGCCATCTTGACCTCCCACTTGTCAATAACCCATATATCTTGCCTGATAATGTACTGTGTCCCGCAAGAGAAATTTGTTTTTTATAATATCCAGTTGATAAATCCTTATTGACCAACTTTGTTTGGTCAAGGTGGCTGGATATTGGTCTTGTTCTTTATTGCACGTATATGGACCTTGCCTCTGTCTCGGTTAACAACTACACGAAAAAGGAAGTTGGCAAATATCCAGCCATCTTGACCTTGTGCCTGGTCAATAACCCATATGTATAGACTTGAGAGGAATCCTGATTGCTCATTTGCCAAACCCTTGGTTTCTCAAACCTTCCCATAACTTGAACCAAAAGTCGTCTCCCTCCGCTCAGTCTAACACTACAGACTCAAAAAAGTGGGAGTCCAATGTAAATATCAATGAAAATTCTGCCACTGGTAATTCTACAACAGTTAAATTTGCTCAAGGCCTTGTTATTCAAATAAATAACTACTGGCACTTCTTCACATATTCCCTGCAATACTTAAGGTGATATCTGTCATCTTATATATTATTGCAGTAATTAATATTAAAAACTCCACAAATACACCTTCCTTTAAAAGTTTCATTTAATGAATTTTTTTCTTTGTTTTACTCTTTTTTTCCTCGTAAAATGGAAGTTCTGAAACTACTACAGACTCTACTCTCTTTGGATGATTTATCCTATACTTAAGTTATAAAAACAGTTTTAAACAAATATTTAACCTATGAATAATTATTTACAAAATTTACAGTTAGTATTTTGTAGAAATGTAAAAGTGTGTTTTTCTTTTACTAACGTAAACAAACACTTGTACCAATACAATATTGGCTACTGCCTTTTCTTAACGTAAGACAGATCTTTAACATGAAAACCTTACCATCCAGGAAATGTACCCCTAGCAACAAGTCCACTAGCTAAGTTTATATTTTCTAGTGTATTTGAAAGATGTGATTAAATTGAACATCATGATTTGGATGAACTTGAAGTTCTGGTTGAAACTTGAAATTAAAGTGACATATACAACAATGAGACAAAATTCTCAACATAACTTTTCAACGATGGCTACTTGAACTTTCCTTTGAAAAATCAGTTCCGAAAATACCTCCATCAGCTAAATAAATACAGAGTTCCTTTTTACAAGTGGTAAATGTGCGATGTATTACTCAACTTTTGGCCACTGAGAAGTAACAAATTCTGGCTCAGGGTATTTCTCCACGAATACAAACAATTCAGTGTTCTATGACATCTGTAAACTATGAAGTGCTTGGCACCCCCACTCAAATTCTGAAGTAGGAGTCTTCAAAATCCTTTGAGTGTAACGACCTGAAAATCTGTGCTCAAACAACATTCAAGTCTGATCATTTTACACCACCATTCTTACTACATCTGTATTACTTCTTATTACTAGGTTTCTTGCCTCTTGATTCACTATCTATGTTTTTTCCTACATATATACTACCATTAGCACCTTGGAAAAGAGAGTACTCTTTTGATGAAAGTGGTCGGCCACTCTCATCTCGCAAACTTTGAAAGAGGTGATCCTCTAGTTCACTTATTTTATTCCTATAGTAGGCATTTTCAGCCTGGAGTTTCTTTCTTTCCTTGACAATGTCCTCCTTCTTCTTTCGCAGAGTGTCAATGTCAGCCTCGATGTCACTGACGAGCTCGATCTTTCTTTTGCGACACAATCGAGCAGCAACTTTATTCTTTCCTCTTCTGCGTATGTCCCTGGCCTTTTGTGCTTCAGCATCTGACAGTGTTTCCAAAAAGCTGCTGAATTCACTGATGCTCATGTCAACTATTTCATCTTCTGATGCTGGGAACCGTGATGCTCCAGAAGCAACAAATGCTGGCTTTGAACCAGTGAAATCCTTAGGAGCTTTTGTGGGTGTGAACCGAGTGGGTGTACTTGTCGATGGCCTTGATAGGCTTCCACTCTCTGGTTTTTCTTGCTTTATTGTTGCACTTGTCAACAGAGGAAGAGTAGCTCTCTGCCATTCTCCATTCACGGCAGTAGTTAAGGATGTATCTAAGTACAAGATACAAAATAGCCTGTTAGCATGACACAAATTAAATTTTAAAGACGTTTTACACAAAAAGAAAAAAAAAACAAACAAAACAAGTTTAGCGGCAGAAACCAAATCTGTTTGCTTGACATTTAATTTTGACAGAGCGGAATCTACTGCATATGTAATCTGCCCTCCTGCAAATAATGCCCCACCCAGCTAGCATAGCTCCTGCGCTGCGCTAATCTCACATTTGGCAAACTCCCATTTCCTTTATTGCTTGAAAGTAGATCACGCGATCTGACAATATCTATTGACATGTTCACCTATGACGAACGAAGAGGTTAATTGGTACAGTAAGAACAACAACCGCATCGAAAGTGCAATATTGGTTCGTTGGTACAACAATAAACTGCTTTAATTAACCAGCTGCAAGTCACGAAAATAATCGAAAGAGAGTATTTGTCAAACAAATAGAAACCGTTTCTAAGGAAAACCATCAAAGCTAACAAAGGTTCCACAGCTTAAACTTACGGAACGAGTAACGATAGCTAATCGCAAAGAGACAAAAAAAAATTTTCGAAACAAAATCGATCACGAAAACAAAGTCACGAAAGCGGAACATTGTTCGCAGGCAAGAATGCGACTAAACGTGCTATTATGTAACTAACATGTACGTGTACTAAGGATTTTCTTTCGCAAGATAATATCTAAAGCAGGAAAATACGTACCGGTAGAAGGAAATCCGCTGTCGTTTCTCGTTGCAGTGGCTTCTGAAAAAATTGGCAAGGGCTCCTGGCCAAGGGGAAGCAGATTGTCATGTTTGCTTTCCACTGCTTGTGTTTGCCCCTGCGGTCTTGGGTCAAACAAGTCGAGGGGTAGATCGGCATTATAGTCGATATTATCTGCGAACGAGTCAAAATCGAACACTGTGTCCGTCTCAGTTCCTGGTTGTTGTAATTCCTCGTTCGCTGGAGCGAAATCGATCGAGAACGGGTTATAGAATTGCTCTTCGAAGCCTTCGAGGTTGAAGGGTTCTTCAAAGGGGTTCTTGCGGTTGGGATCATTCAGAACATGAAGATCTTGCGGAGAGTTGGGAAACTTTCTGCCATATGTGTCATCGGGGCTTGGTAATGGCTCAGTCTTGATATTTGGGTAAGGGAGTTCTTCAGGTAAAAACGCTTTCTTCTGTGGCGGCCCTTCGTAGATAGAGTCTAGATCAATGTAATCTTCCAGTTCAAAATCTAATGATTTCAACAGATCGTCTTCCGTTGGGGTAAAACCAGTAGCACCGAAGAAATCGGCTTCAGGGGTTTGCACATCTCCAAAGTTTGCTTCGTGTTGAGGGGAACCTCCCACAGACGACAGAGCAGACGGTGAACGACCTCCATCCGAACTGTAACCACTTTCCAATTCGGTGCTGAACGAAGTCCGTGCCTCCCTTGGAGCATGGCTTTCTCCATTGAAGAGCATGGCTATGGCATCCGAGTCGAACTGATTTTGGCCCGTTGTCTGCCAGTCTAAAAACTCGCTCAGAGGATTGTTGTAGTTTGCAGCGGCTTCCTTCGCGGCGAGGTGGAAGTTCGGCATGTTGCTGGTGCTGCTTGGAGCGAAAGCCACTCCAGTGTAGTTTTGTGGATAGCCCAGATTCACCGGCATCGGAGGCGTTGTATTTTGTCCGACAAATCCTTGAAGCTCTGGTCTCATCATAGACAGAGCCACTGTAATTTGGAGCAGGGCGGCAGAGTCGAAATATTTCTTTCCCACTGCCATGTCTGTTAATTGTTGCTTTTAGTAGAAGTTCTTGTATGTAATCTTAAAACAAATTTCTGTCAAGGTCCGTTATCCAATCCTTTCTCTTCGATTCTTTTGCTCGCGTTCGTGGAAATTGTAGAAAACTGTAGCGTCTTGAGGGATGACTTATTTATACAGTCTTCCAGCTGGAGTGAATGTAGCAGAATGAAACACGTTTTGTTTCAAAGGAGATGCCAGAGAAGTACAATCACAAGCTATCTTTTCCTCGTGACCCGATAGAAGAAATCGCTGAGTCACTCGGGTTTTATAGCGGAACAAACTATTTTTGTGTGGATGATGTCACAATATAATAAGAAAATAGACCAATGAACAATCGCGAAATTTCCGGAACTGTTGATATAAACTAATATTTCATTGGTTTAAAGCCAATTGACGTCAATGCAAATTAGTCTGAGGGGCAAAGTCACGCGAAGCCTCGTTTTGATATTGCTATTTGGGGTATAAAATGACGTCATTTTATGGGCCAACGTACTCCACGAGGTTGGTCAGCGTGAAAACGCATGAGACGCGTGCGATTAATTTTCAAGATGGCGGACAAAGGAGAACAGTTCACTAAAGCCGAGAAAAAGCAAATGGAGATGCTTAACGAACGGTTTACCCTGCGTCAAAAGTACATGGCAAAGATCAAAAGAAGAAACCTAGCTGCATTTGCTTGTCTCTTAGCCTCAGTTGGGGGAATTTGTATCCTTCTTTGTTCAAAACAAGCCGAAAGGATCGCGGTGGTCTGCGATCGCGCATGCAGATCCAGACGCTCAACGCGGAAAAGCTGAAATAACGTGTTGCTTTCTACGCAAAGTTTCTATCCTTTATACCAGCCAGGCCGAGCCAGTTGAGTTTATGGCGTTGGGAAAGCTTAAATGAAATCTCCTGTCTGATTAGGTGCTGTTTTATTACTAAAATATCATGTGTCTCCAGGCTTACTTCATGGCGGAATCACACGTCTTTCAGGCCTCAAGTTTGGAGAGGGCTTTTAACATGTACTTGTAACTTAATTATATTGAATTCTCAAAGACCTGCTGATGCTAAATAAGTAACTACTTTAGTGCGCATGCTTGTAGACTTAGACATTGCATAACATTCGGTGAAGTGAATAATATTGGTGTCTGGGCATGCATTGATGTGTATTTCCCTTTCCTGTTACGTACAAAAATGATGCCGCCACTTGAAAGTCGTCCCTGAAATAAATGTGGATCTACACTTCATGGAACATGTCAATTAAACCTTTCGTGTGAGTGCTAGAAGTACTCAAATTATTCCTAGTGTTTCATGGTGAGAATTAATGTATATGGGCATGCAATCAGTGTAAAAGTACTTCCCCTTTGTTCTTAACAATAAGTTTTGTGTATTTTTTTGAAGTGTGGCAAGTATGCACGTAGATGGTGTAGCATGCTTTTCCCTTAATCTTCAGATTTACGGCACACTTGAATTGGATGAGCGGATATCAGTCCATTCACTGATATGAGATAAACTTGTCATGTAAAGCCCAGTATTCATTTACCCGGAACAACGTTCAGGAATAATATATTGGTTTTGTTTGGAGAGCAGAAAAGTGATTTAAGTCCTTCTTTAGACTTGTTTGTATGGTCTAATACCAGTAACTAGTATTAGACCCCACTGCTAGACTGTTATTCTAAATAAGTTCAGAACTGTAGTTTTAATGGCCTTTTCACAGTATCTGATGCAATGTTGCCTAAGGGGACAGAACACGGCAAAAATTACAGTAAATGGATGGGAAAAGTGGAGAATCCAATGTTTAGCAACTCATGGAAAATTCACGTTCTGAAATATATGAACTAAAAACTAACAGAATTCGCCAATTAACTTAATTGAGGGAAATGGCCTTGCTAGAAACTTTAGCCAGAATTAAAGTCTTCATGTTTCAATACATTTGTCTGTAAAACCGAGTTGTAGTGCACAGGAAAATTTAGAGACATTTGTATGAGAAATAAAAAGTTCAATTCATCTTCTGCTAGCAAATCTACATTCTTAAAATTTGATCAAAAAACCTTCTGCTGGGTTTCTATTCCTTGTAACTCGGAAAATCAGAAAACCAATCACTCTCAAATTATTGGGCATCAAACTTTTAACTTTTCCTATACATTTACTGTAATGTTTGCTGTGCTTGCCCCTCAATCAAGATGGCATCAGGAAATTGTGAAAAGGTCTCTTGTTATGTTGTAAAGTGAAGTTATAAGATTTGTTTACCGGTATATTCCTTAACTCTTGTTAGATGGATATACACTAGTTGCAACAAGACAAGAAAAGTTAGACTTTGATGAATAACCATCACAAGTGTTTTAACATCATCATGCCAATTCCTTTTAGCAAGGAGACATGACAACACAAGATGTTATGAGTGACTTAAACTTGCCAAAAAACTGAGGACACTTGCAAAGAAAGATGAAAGGAGGATTACGAGAAAAATGTTCATATGGCTGCAGCTGATGGACGAGCATGTTTACTGCGTGAGAAAAAAAAAAAAATTGAAAATAAAGAAATAAAAATACTGCCACTTTTCTGTTCCAGCCTGATCAGCACTGTGTTCTCTTAAAGTGGGTCACCAGGGAATAATCTTGATTGAGTCCAAAATTCTTCTTACCAGATTTAAAGAAAGAGTGTAGATACCAGTAAAGAGAATTTATCTTGACTTCTTGGCATAAAGGACTAAGATGGATTTTCAAGTGAGCCTTTTAATTTGTAAACAGTAAGATGATCTCAAAAAAAAAAAAAAAACTTGGAGGATGATAGTGGAAAAGTGTTGGAAATGGAAACAGCTCAATAAACTGCGTAAAGTCCAATTTTGAGCCTGCTTTTATGCAAGATTTTCATGTATATTTATAAAGCTGAAACAAATCTTGCACAATCATGTATTTTTATCTTTTTACTTGCCTACCCTTCACCAATAGCTTTATAGAGCAGTAACTGCATCCAGCTTTTCAAAGAGTCACATTGCACTGTCGTCATTTTACTTAAACTACCAGAGTAATAGGAATGAGTTTTTTGTTCATTCCTACTGACTACCAGAATGATATTCAGTCCTCGTTTATTATTTAAATTTTTAGACCATGGTAGGGTTTAAATGACGATTGCACCAATTAGCATGAGAAAAAAAGGATTCTGGTCATTGTAGTCAAATGATATCATGGAAATCACCTATTGATGCAAAAGTGTGTTGCAGTGAAGTGTTGAAGTACTGTTTGACTTAATTTTTGACACAAAATTTTCATAAAATCATAGTTGAGTCAATAAATTCTACCAGAAATCATGAGTCAGTAATTTTATTTCCTCTTAAAAAGTGAAACAAGCAATAATCTTCATTATTTTGTGATTTACAGCAATCTAAAATACAATGGGCCTTATGCAGTGTAATCCAAATTTCTTGAACCCCTGATTTTTTAACCTTGCAATAACTCAGACCAAAAGTCCATTCCCTGCTCCCCCCCCCCCCCCCCCGCACAGTGAAACACTGTAATTTTACCCCTGACTTCTCAAACTACTGGATTTTCAATCCAATTTTGGTTTCCCTAAGAGGTTTGAAAAATTGGTATTCCAATGTCTACAGCCTTGTTATCACTGGTCAACAGAAACAAATTTTATCAAACTAACTTTACAAAAAATATAACAACAAAGGTGAGAGGTAATATTTTTATTGAGCACTAAGTATGCAAATCGCCATGTTCCACACTTTTAACCTCATAAAAAGCATAACAAGTGGAGTATACATCAAGTGCATTTTAGAATTGTACCTGGTTTCACAACCAACCACCTGCTCTTTTTATTAGTTGACAGCTTTAGAGTTGTGTTATGCTAACATTTTCACAACACTGAACTGAGGAAACCACACTTTTTAATTCACTTGGTTTGCTCTATTTTGGTCTTATACAAGAGCAATTCCCTAAACACACAAAAAGGTTCCTCATTAATCTTGAAGTTTGAGTTCAATTTGAACTCAGTATAAGAAAGCCAACTTTTATTTTATGTACAGTATCAGCAAGTGAGTGTTGGTTACTGAATTCTCTCTCTCTCTTTTTTTTACAAATCATCAACCACAACATTTGGATGGACAACAAGGAAAGGGTCGTCCTCATCTGACGGCACATAATCTTCCTCTGTCACACCCCATTCCTTCAATGCCAGAATAACATTATCCTGGAACAATAAAAAAATACCTTTGATGAACCATTTCCCTCATGGAGTCAGTCACAGTTATGCGATGTTGTTTTAACTATTGCATCTGTGGATGAAGCCCTTGTCAAGTGTACCAAAGATAGTTCTTAGGCCCCATTTATATGGTCGCAGTTACCCAAGACAACCCTCCCACCAAGTTACCCTAGCCGAGGTAACTTTTTAATTATTTCTTTGCAGCAAAATTCAACCAACCATTTACAAGACGATTGCGAACCTGTCTCAGGGGGAGGATGGGAAGGGCCACAACTTGGGTGGGCGAGTTGTCTTGCCTTGGCAGGTAGGGTAACCCTGGCAGGGGGTCAACTTTGCTTCATATAAACACTTTGGCTCGCCTAACCGAGACAATTCTAAGCATGGTGAGTGTCACAAAATGTCTAGATTTAGGACTTAAAGCAGAAATTCATATAAAAGAAGTGAAAATTAACTCCGCAAAACCCACTTTGATCAAATTACTAAGGAAATCTCAAAGAAAGAGGGATATTTGCACATTTGATTATTCAATAAGGACTATGAATAATCATGCAGGGTCAACTTTGACTCGGCCTACAGGGACTACATTTTCACATATAAACACTTGATAAAGTTGCCTCGGGGGGAGGCTTGTCTCAGGTACCTGAGACCATATAGCTGGGGCCTAAGTCAACTCTGTAGAGGAAAACATACTGCAGTGTGCGACCATTCAAATGAAAGCTATTGAGCAGTACCTTCCCAAGTGGTGTAAACATGTACTGCTAATTAAGCCTCACAAGGACAATTCAAAAGTCGATGCATGAATGCTAAATATGAATTTAATGAAGGTGCAATTCCAACTTACATGGGTGATCAGTCTGTCCAGTACTTTATCCACAATAATTTTCTTCTCGGCTAACTCTTCCTCCGTTTCAATGTCTTTCAAAATTGTTGTGAGATACCAATTCACAATGTCACTTCTTCGTAAACCAGCATCATCTGTGAATTAGAATAATGCAGCATCACAATAATGCCCTTTGTGCTTATTACAATAATAATCATAATTGGCCTGGGTTTCATGAAATGCACAGTTTAGATAGTGATCCCTACATTTGTTACTGTGTACAAATTCTGTTTATCACAGGATGGGCCAGTGGATAACTTGTTTCTTTTTTTTAACACCTCTCAAAATGTACCTAGTTTATTGGTATAGCTCAAATTTACATATTGTAGAAGATAGCATGCTTTTTATTGATGCAGTCCATTTTGCTCATTGGTATGCAACGCGCAAGATATCTGTGCATTGTGTAGTTTCAGAAAATATCCATACCTCCCCCACGGAAGGAAATTTTTCTAAGTCCCCCCCACCTCTCTGGAAATTCTGATTGAGCTTCATACATTTCTTTAAATTTTTTGGTCTTACAGAACCCCCCACCCCCCAGGAAATTCCAATACCTTCTGTGGGGGGAGTATGGATATTTTCTGGAACTGAACATTATGTTGAACCATCAAATAAGGTGTATACAGGGCAGGAAAAAAAATTGAAATCCCAATGTCCAGTGGGCAGATCAATTTCAGTTTCCACTTGCCCCCACTTAAATATTACTTGCTGACGTGGCAGCCAGTATGGCAATCAGAGGACATATGTGAACAAAGTATGCTTGGATTCCCAACTAATCCATGCTTTCAACTCAGTGGTTAACTAATCTTGCATTAAAAAGTTTTCAAATAGCTTCTGACGAAATTATCATTTATCAAGCTAACATTTTTTCAGACTCACAAGACTACTGAGGCTAATTTCACTTGCCCATCAGGCCACTGGACTTCTATTTGCCCAAGAGCAAAATCTGCTTGCCCTGGGCAATCGGACATGGGTTTTTTCCTGTCCTGGTATATATTCATGAAATGCCAATTTTTTAAACCACCACTGCAATAAAATTTGTATTTT
The DNA here is from genome assembly GCF_964199315.1 of Orbicella franksi. NCBI lineage: Eukaryota > Metazoa > Cnidaria > Anthozoa > Scleractinia > Merulinidae > Orbicella > Orbicella franksi. Next base: position 4,010,977 of record NC_138149.1, on the reverse strand, counting down.
GAGCTTGTGACCGAGAGGGTCAGACCATCCCTTGGTGATCAAATCCTTTCTTCTCAGAACCTGCATATGCTTTTAATATGCATATGCTAAGGAGAAATAAAATGCTGATCACTTATAAACTTTAGTCAATGACTTACCATCACCAGCTCTGTACTCCTCAGCCCTTAGATGCCCCGCAATAGTTCTTGCCATGGACCTGTACTCTTCAAACGACAAGCGCAGTTTGGATTTACTCTTCTGATCACTGTCTGTCTTGGTAGTGTCTGTGTCTGTGTGACCATTCACCATGCCACTTGGGTGGGTGTCGCTTTCTGCATCCACATCCATATCTTCAAACAAATAAGGACAAAATGTTATAACACCACTGAGTATATCAATGAGACATTTTAATATTTTTTTCTTCCTTTCAAGTTGCTACCTTCTTGTGGCTCTTCCTCGTCATCATCGTCAAACTGTACATCTGGAGTTTCCACCCTGATAATAGACTTGTTCAAAAGACGAAATGCTTCTTTGACATGTTTTGGTTGCACCTGTAGTATAATATGAGATTACAGTCACCAAAGATAATTATATCAAGAAAATTATATCAAGAAAATTGCAGTTGATAATGCATGATTTGTTTAATAAAAACAATATACCACAATGTATCTAACTTGAATAATTATCATTATATTTTTCCATATCCTCACCCCCAAGGAAGGTTTATTTAAATTTCTCTTCCCCCTACCCAATCAAATCTGGAAATTCCAGTTTAACTTAAAACTTTCTGTTGAATAGTTTGGAATTTGAGACACCCCACCCCTCGGAATTTCGAATGACTTCCAAGAAGAGGGTATGAGCATTTTCAGTAAAGTCTACACTTCACTAACCTCATCCTGGCAGTAGAGTCTGGCCATACCCTCCGAAAGACGGATCATACTCTCCAACTGTCGCACTGTGATGCGCCAAGCAGACCTCGCCACACCTGTCAGCGGGAACATGGAAGTCAGAAAGCAGACTAACTTGAAGGTAAAAGAAACCTCTTACAGCAAGTTTGTTTTAAACGTCTTTAAAATGTTCTACTCACTTGTGTCCCTTTCCCTCAGATGTTTGTACTGCTCAACAATGAAATCCTGGGCATCTTTGCTTATCTAAGAGAAAACAGTTCCTGAATCAATTGCTACACATAAATAACCGACTTATATTTATAACTAAGTTTGGATGGTGCCACCTAGCTTAGCTTAGACAGTGTCAATTGTTTTTAAGTATCAAATTACTACAGATGCATCTACCTTCAATAGCAAAAACTCTAAGTAAACAAAATTGTAAACTTACTGTGGGCTTGAACTGCCTGGCAAACGTTATGTACCTTTGCACCTCATCCTGTGGAAAAATATCAATAATAACCAGCACTTAATAGGTATCAAAACTCATGGGTACAACACTAGCATGATATACATTTAATGTATGACCTACGGCATATCACTTTTTACAAAAGAACACAAACCCACCACACTGTAAATCCTTTCCACAGCTTCTCCAAGCCTGCTGTGTAGATCAACTATTCTCCGTGCAATGGCATAGTCTGTTACCTGCAAGGAGGTGAGAAGAAACCACAACAAATCAATACAAAACCATTTAATTTTTAAAACACTGTCTTCCTCAGTTTCTATGAAACTGTTTAATAAGTCTCAATCTTGAAATATCAATTCTCCCAAATTCCAAAATATTCTGACTCTCAATTTTAGTTTTGATAATCTGGCTATACATCAAGACAATGTTCTCATGTAAATCATTGTGGAGTCCCACAGATACAGAACAAATCTTCCAGTCTTTTGGACAGGTTTTTTAAACTCCCATTTTGGCAACAAGAAGTACACACCGTCATGCAAAATTGCTGATCTGTACATTTTTGTGTTTTTTTTTTTTTTTTAGATTGGCATCTCTCATTCTCATCCCCAGAGGCCATGCTCCTTTTTGTCAGCACCAAGAATTGTAACCTCTGAGCTGGCCCAACACTGGAGGTCCGTGATTCACAGACTCTCCATCAAATCTGAAAATCTGATTGGCTGGGAATACAAAATAAAAACACTGCGCATGCTCAGAAAATCGGGTCCAGACCAAGGTCACGACTCTTGGTGCTGACCAAAAGGAGCGTGGCCTCTGAGGATGAGAATGAACATCTCTTTGTTTCTTAGTTGATGGTTTCTCCATTTTTGACCGCTGTTTGCTTGGTGATATATAAGTTTTGAGCACTGTTGGGAGTTTGGGGTGTTCTTTCAATTGACTGTAAACTAACACATGTAACAGCCACTATACCTCGTTGCAATCATCTACAAGGATGAAGAAAAGATCAAATCTGGACATGATGGGAGCTGACATGTTGAGATTGTGCTGCAAACATGAGAAAAATAGTAAACATTAAATGCATCCATAATCTCCCAACTGCTTTTCATAGTTTTTGCATCATTTAAATTAGGAGAATTTTGAAGTTTACCAAGAGTAATCATATTCACTTGGTCAAGGTAAAAGATAATGTCACACATGTATACCATTTATACATGTATTTACTGTGACCTTAACTTACCTTAAGTGATTTTGTTCTGTCATATCGACCACCAATTGGGTTTGCTGCAGCTAGAATGGACGTCCTAGCATTCAGTGAAGCCTAGGGAAAGAAAACCATCTTCCAATCAACATTGCATGTACTCGACTTCAATATTTAATTAATTATTCTTAATTTATGTACTGCATTCCAAGAAAAAACCTTAATGCTTGAGAAGAAGTTTTGTTTAGTAATGTCACTATCTTGCATCCAAGGCTTGCAGCATGCTCGCATGTCAAATAAAATGAACTTTTTGTAAATACCTTCACTCCAGCCTTTGTTATTGAAATAGTTTGCTGCTCCATAGCTTCATGAATGGCAACCTGATCCTTTGGATCCATCTTGTCAAATTCATCAATGCAACATACACCCTATGATAAAGAAAAATGTTATGATTCTCTTTTGCAGAAACCAACTTAGGGCCTCTCCATGGGTTCCACTAATAAGACTTCATTTTCATCGCAATTTTTTTTTTTTTTTTGCAAATATTTTTTACATCATTATTTTCTTTCCCTTTCTTCTCAAGTTTACTTTTAAATGACCACACAAACATCTTTGATTTAATCTTGAGATTCCTAATATGTCTTATTTTAAAAAACTCACATTATCAGCCAACATCAGTGCTCCAGCTTCAATTACGAACTCTGACGACTCTTCGTCCTTGACAACAGCAGCTGTGAGACCTGCGGCACTAGAAGCTTTCCCAGAAGTATACACTGCCCTGACACTGAACTCTTCTATGTGCCTATCAACAAAATTACACAAAGAGAAAAATTCAAGTACGCAACTTTGAGGGGATGGGTGTATGGGTGTGGTGGCCTCATGGTTAGAGCCCTCTATTCCGGATCGAGCAGTCCAGGTTGGAGCCAAGTTGGCCTGGGACATTGTGCTGTGTTCTTGGGCAAGACCCTTTACTCTCATAACCCATCTCTCCAACCAGGTGTACAAATGGGTAACGACAAATATAATGCTGGGGATGGGCCTGCGATGGACTAGCATACCATTCAGGGGGGAGTAGAAATATTCCTAGTTGCATCATGCAACAGAAACTGGGATAGGCTTTGGTCTGATGGGCTACTTGGCTTGTATGCAGACTTTACCTTTACCTTACTTTGAGGGGTGCGAGTGTGCACCAAAGAGAAAGCAGAAGTCATGAATGTATCTTACTTGAGTATTTGACTCTTAGCTGTGCTGGGATCTCCAACAATACAGACATTGATGTCCCCTCTAAGGTTAGTTTTTTCTGTCGTGACTTTCGGAACTCCACCAAACAACATAAGAAGCACACCGCGTTTGACCTCATCATTTCCTGAAAACAGTGAAGCTTTATCAGCTTGATGTAAGAAAGAATGAAGACTTAAACTGAAGGTGCAATGACCGTGCAAATGCAAGAGGACAAATGATATGCTATATGTAAAATCATTAACATTGCTGAATTAGAAAAGTTGTTGGTGTTCATCTCTAAATACACACTGTTGATTTATAAGCATTTATATTTTAAAATCACTATTCCAACTTTTTTGGCCACCACCAACCTAGCCTGTTAAAACTGCTAATAAATTATTACTGACTTGATTGATTTCAATAAAATATTTCAAGAAGTTTCTCGATTCATATTTTAGTGATAATACAATAGAATCAATGTGAGATCCTCGTTAAGACTGTAAAAGTTAAATTTGTCGAGTCAAAACTATCTATCAGCTTACCATGAATTGTAGGGAATATGCTGTTGATCAAGTTTTGATAAAGATTCTTGTCTTTGCTCATTTGATAGATCTTTTGCCACTCCTGGTCTGTCATCTGTTTTTTGATTGTCTCTGCTGTGACATCATCACTATCAAGATCTTTACCACCAAACTGGAAAAAAAAAAAAGATTAAATCCACTTTCAGTCCAGTGCAACTCTATCAAGAACTGCATAAACTCTTCTTGTCGGAAAGCTAAATTATTCAATAAAATAACCTTTACCCTTGGATTTGTTGCTTGGACACTGCACGCTAGGAAGGCAAGTCTGTAGGTCAAATCTCGTACTCCGAGAGCCTTTAGACCCCTATAAATAAATTAACTGTGATTTAGTAGAACTTCACAAATTAATGTAAAATTGCTGATCAAGTTAAAGACAGTTGTTTTCAAGCAATTTTTCCTAATTATTAAAATCTTATTTAGAGATTTTCGGATTCCTAATAGAACTCTTAAAATTACTAGGTATAGTGAAACCACAAACAAAAATAAATAAATAAATAAATAAATAAATTACCTTACACCCTCTGCTTCATAGCCTTCACCAGACGTCTGTCTTCCAGAAGATTCAGCCCTTGCACCTAAACATGCATGATCACCAGACAAAATAATGAGCAACCTTTCACCATCTACTCAAGGTATTGATAAGTGAATAAAGATTTTAAGCTTGGTAATGAAATGCGAAAGGTGAATTGATCAACATGACATGAATATGGGACAAAGAGGTGTTGTTACTGAAAATTTGACTTAATCTATCTCAATGCAGAGGTAAACTCTATCATTATCTCAACTCCATGTGTATCTCAGCGCACAGTGGAACATTTCAGCAACATTTTTTTGTACCTACCTGGTGTAGAAAGCTGTGCCACATCTGGAACAACTATCAACGTCCCAGTGAAGTCACACTTGTCTCCAGCTTGCGCTTGTTCGACTGCTTCGGCTCTTAGGATTATTTCCACGCTAAAAAAAAAAAGATTATTAATAATAAACTTGGCAAGTTCATCTTGTTTCCTTCCAATTTAATAGCAAATTACAACAAGGCATACCAAAGCGGTATAATTAGGTATAAAACCACAAAATGTTATTGACGCTAATCAGGAACAACTGCATTGTTGATTCCACCATCATATTACTAAGAAATAAAATATACATATCAACAAACCTTCTGGGAATGCTTCCTCTGGGTAACTCTGCTTGTGTTTCTTGTATACGAACTTTTTGAAAATCCACATAGCGTGAGTTGTTGATGTCAAGCATAAATCTTGCCCTGTTTTGACAGACTGGGTTGCCGCACACTGTGGGCTATCAAACATAACAAAAATGACAGATTTGGATTGTGATGGATTTCAACTAGAACTCAAAACTCATGATCAATATGATAAAACTCAACTTACTGTAAACCAAAACGAATCATGGTAGGTAAAATATAGAGTCTACGTTGTACAGTGTACTCAGTTCTTGAACATATGAAAAAGATTAACAGCATTCATGCATACCTGAGTATATTTAAATTGTTGTTCTACATCTTTGATGACTGTCTGACAGTCAAGACAGATAAATGTTCCAGTCACTAGCTCAGGATGTACAGGGTGTGTCCGCACAACTTGTCCACTTATTCTGAGTAAAGTACCGATCTTCTGACTGGTTAGCTCTCGAATCCTAGATTACAATCAAAGGAATATAAAGTAAAACAAGTTTCATACAAATCAGTCAGGGAAACATTTTTACTGCACTTTTACTGCACAAATATTACATCATAATTATCTCACTTGTGTCTTGTTGGAAGATCAGTAAAGCTGACATAAAACTCTTTTGTTGGTGGTACTTGGCCTCTGTCTCTTGCAAAGTTTCTTACAGCTCGGCACAGATATGGAAACACTCTGAAAGACAGCTCATTTGATTAGATAATTTGTAGCAAAATCCATGCAGACCCATGCAGTCAAATGCAGCTTCGTTAATTGAGATCATATTTATTTCATAACTATTTTCAAGAATCAAAAAACCTGCTTTAATTTGTTGTGAAATGATATCTCCTGCATATATATATTTCTTTTCCAATGCACTTCACACTTTACCATAAGAGCTTTTTCTATTACTTTCCAAGTTGCATTTGATAGTGGATAAAAACACTTTGGAGTCCATTTTCACTTTAATTTGATCATTTCTCACAGTATAACAAAATTCTGGAAGGCAATAGGTTCATCGCATGCTCTACTGGGTTCTGAACATTACGATGGTAACTATGTTTTCCCTGCAGTACAGGCACGATGCACACCTCCCCTACCTCCCCCCCCCCCACCCCCTACACAGTCATCCCAAGTATTGCACTATGTGCCAAGCACGTTTTCATGTACTAGGATGAACAGGCTGGAGGATTTTGTCAATGACTTATTTGATATTTTACCTCATCTTATGACTATGGACTCCACATCGGTCGGTTTAAAACCATTATGATTGTATTCCTGGTCTGCAAAGTCCCAAAATAAATTTGTTACGTGGTTGTCCTGTGACCATCAGTGTTCTCACCTGTAATATTCCTCCTGTATAATTGTTGATAACTGAGCATTGTAGGACTCCACATCTTGATAACTGACAGTTAATGTGTTGCGCTCAGGTCTGATAAGTTCTTGAACTTCAGGAAGGTATTTCTCTTCTCCATCAACTTGAAATCTGCAAAAGATATTAATATACATGCATTAATAATGTTATTTGTTGGAGATAATAGTAATGACATTTAAGGACAAGGGACGCCCAAACGTTTGTATCGCAATGAAGTAAACCTTTTTGCACCATCACCAGCCAATACAAGCCTAGAGCTGACTGAAATATTCAAGCAGACATGTTTTAGAGCGACGAACAAACATAAACTTCATTATTGTACTACTTATTCCATTAAACTCTCCCATTGCACTCGAAAATAGAGAACCTTTCTTTTATCTTCCAATCTAGAGGCAAGCTTGATTCATTTAACACCTTCTACCCCAGTAGTCTAGATAATTTGTATTTTCCCGTTAAAGAAATTTAGAAGTTCATCTTCCTATTTTGAATAGAGAGAAGTGAATCATGGAGCTTGGAAAGCTGGGGGCATCCTTATTTCAAATTGACGAAAGAAAGAACATATTCAAGCGTATTTATACCCACAAGGAAAGCTAAGAACGTTCGATTTCCTAGAAACAGGCAAAACTTAATAAAAAATTTGCAGGTTTCAAACCATGTGCGGCTCGATCGGACAAATTATTCATGTTGAATGAAGTGTACAAGATTCGGCACATTTGCTGAAGAATGCATACATCTCTCGAACCAGTGAATCAAAATTGCACTTACTCTTCGAGAAAGTCTTGAAATAACTTTTGGCATCGCTCCGCGAGGTCATCGCGAACGTGGGAAGTTCCAGTAGTGCGATCAGCGACATCCATTTTCTTCGAGGTTCGCGGCGATCAGTTGTCTCACGTGAAGAAATTTGGCGCGAAAAGTTCGTAGCAACACGTTCCCGGATGAAGAGCAACGATGGGAGTCAGGGAGGGGAGGCTAGGCTCATCCTCCTGATTGGGAGAGGGGCTGGTAGGGGACTAGTCTCCTTTACAGCCGTTATTAGGGTCGCGTGACGACCCTAACAACGGCTGCGAAGGAGACTAGTAGGGGACATTCCCGAAATGTTCTTTTTAGTGTCAAAGAACCTTCATGCACAATGAAAACATGTTTATCGGTGGTAATAAGGAGCCATGTAGTCAAATGAAGAAGTCATGGTGGTACGTCTGGCAGACGCACTTTAGTTCACTGTACTCTGATGCCTGTGAATGAAGCGGTTGCCAGCAGTTCAGGTTCCACCCCTGGTCTCTTAGGGTGCGTTCCTTTAGGTTGACCTGGATCAGGATCAGTGATCCAAGATCACGCGGTTCATGGTGCATCAAAGGAACCGATGAATCCTCTCTGGATTCATCGGTTAATCACTCTGAATATTCACCAGACGCTCTTTGGGCTCGTCACGTGCGGGAGGAAGATTGCGTGACGAACCCAAAGAGCGTCTAGCGACTGCGTATGGAGGCATTAGGAAGCTTGCGAAACCAAGTCGATTAAAAAATGAATTTTTATATCACCTACGAATCTCGCCATACTCTTAACTCATTTACTTTGTTTATCACTGTCAGAACTATCGCAAAACTAAATCCGGAACACAGCGATAAATTTGAAATAATAAATTTAAAAAATTAGCCGTCGTGGTTCACGTTCTCCAGACAACGCAAAATTTGGTCATTTCACGTTGCTGTTTTGCAGAGAACAGCAAAGAAATGTACCAAGAATTATAACACACGTGCACAGCCATTGTACTGCTCAATAATTGTTCAGTGACGTTCCCGTTGCTGTTGCCGTCGTGGTTTCGTAAACTCCCTATTCTCGTCCCCAGAGCCTCCGTTTCTTTTGGTGACGGTAACCCTTTCACGGGTTTAACAATGCCTCTCTCTACCTGGGGGTGTAAATAGATACCATTTACGGGACGCCTAAGTTGATTATCAACTTGAAGTTCATAAAGCGAAATTAATTACTGCCACAGCAAATGTAGAAAAGCTGGCGAATTGAGCGTGAGTCCTTTGTTGAAGCACTCACGAAATGTTTCACTTGCGCGGTGACTCAGAATAACGTTTACTTTAGAACCTATCTTTTTGATATACCGGTTGGGACGCTGTTAGAAAACCGCACATTATGCTGGAACCTGCGAGGTATTTGCAATATTTCTTGCAGCGCTTAACTTGGGATCCTGGATAAGGCTGATTGAAGGAACGCTCTGCATGACGGAAAAGACTTAATAATAAACAATTAGATTATGGACTCGAGATTTATATGAGGTGATAGTTGATGAGATCAAAGGCCGAATAAAATGTCACCTCATTGAAATCTCGAGCTCATAATCTAATTGTTTTAGTAGAATTCTAAATGAAATTAACGCCAATAAAGGTTTCCAATTGTTTTTCTCACGTATTATTAAGCTTCGTGCTGTAACAAATTCGCACGCACTGAATTGTCATTGCAAATTTGCAGTTGTCTATGCGCACGCACCTGTTTTTTCAATAATTTCAAGTTTTTAATGTCAAGAAACCGTTAATGTCCTTCTTTTAGTCTTCTTAGGAATTTAATTACCCGTTTGGATCTAAATGTTCCTCTAAAACTTCGGGAAAACGAAAAATCGTCGGGATTTCGTAGATGACCGAGGGCCACTGCACTCCAATGGCTGATATATTGTACGAGTAGCTCAGCCAATCAGATTGCAGCATTGCATTAGCATACTACAGTCGAACCCCCCATGGTCCCTTACGAGAGCTTAGAGCATATTGAGTCAAAATTTTGCCTCATTACGGAACTTTGCGGAATAAGGTGCAAACGGCTTTTACTTTACTTTTACTTTTACTTTACGGAGTAAGGTACAAAAGCTACAAAATAGAGTAGCCCGTGTTTTGACCTACTCAAGCTATGACGTAGACGCTGGTCAACTGTTCAAACTTCTAAGGTGAAAAAATCTAGCTTGCCAGCAGCAAATTCAAAGAGCTACGATGGTTTACAGGTCTCTGCACGAGTTGGCTCCAAACTATCTCAGTTCTAAATTTGAAAGGCGAGAAATCGCATATGACCTAAGGGACTGAGAATAAACTCAATGTTCCATTACCACGCACAGACTATTACAAAAATAGCTTTAGCTATAGTGGCGCCATTCTCTGGAACAGTCTTCCTTGTAACTTAAGGGAAGCAGAGTCCCTTGGGCAATTCAAACGACTTCTCAAAGAAGAACTGTAAGGCACGGTATCCGTGGAAAGCATCCTTTTCATTTAATATTTCTCATTATATTAGTATTAGGTATTTTTAAAGCTGACGAATTTTGTACCGTGGATAAATAAAGATTATCTATCTATCTGTTAGCATATGTTTTATTCATGTGGAAAGTCGATTTCGAGAAAAAATCCTGTACTTCTCACTGGGAAATTTCCATCTATTGTACTACCCACGAATACGATTATGTAACAACACCTTATTATCCAATTTCCGCTCTATTATCTGTCAAGTGGTCGCTTAGGTAAGGTTAAAAAAAAAGAAGAGAATTTCAAACTTTTAGGGCTAAAAGTGGTCGCGGTAGCTTACGAGAGGTGGTCGCTTACAAGAGGTTCCAAATACAGTGATTTGACTGGGAAACTTTTGGTATTTTGAAAAGCTGGTCGCTGAGGAGAGGTGGTCGCTTACAAGATGTGGTAGCAACCGAAGGAGAACCAGGCGAACGCACTGCGTAATCGCTCGTGGCATCCTTGCGATACCCCTCAAAGGTCGATTTGAATTAAAGTAAACCTATATAAATTTATAGCTATGCACGAAGTTTGCCGTCCATGAAGTTATGTAAAGCATAAATCATTTGAAGTTTTGACATCTTGCGACAGCCAGCTTTTAAAACCTTTCACGCTTTGTGTATATAAGAAGATTTTTTAATATCTTTTTGTCCGTTCATTGAACTGAAGTGTAAATTTACTTTTGTATGCTTTGAGGGCGGTCAATGGTACCGTGCCAAAAATTGAATAAGTGAAGTGCACGAACGTTGTATGCGCTTTATTCCGCTAAAAAAAAGGAAAATGCAATTTTCAGATCGATATATTGGACACACCGCTTTCCATAAAGTACCTTTATGAAAATCTCAAAACTATACTGTAATCATGATGGGACACTTACAACTCTCTATTTTATTGTTCCTTTAGACATTTTTTATTCGTCCTTGTTGAATGTATAATTTTTGGATTCTATGAATGAACGGTTTGATTAGATATGCAATAAAATTAATTTACATTCAAGCTTTTCATTTCCTGAGTGTTTTTCTTATACCCACAATGACACAAAAACTTCTACGGATTTCCGGCAATAGTTGTTAACTGGTTCAGCGTAACTAGCGCATAAGATCATCGTAACAATAAGAAATGATAATTGGTCCACGCAGTCGATCTTTATATTTTCATCTCAGAAATACTCTTCCTCAAGTAGCGGCAATCTTTCATTTCCTCGAATAACTTGTCGAGTTCCTTTTCTTCTTTCGTGATCACTTTCTTAGCTCCATTTGCTCGATAATGAATTTTCAAAAGTCTCGTGGCGACCAGGGCTGCCTTTCCAACGCGGCTGATATTCGCGCGTGTTATAGCGAACTGGCTGGTTCGACGTCTTGAGGGAGCTTGTATTAAATGTGACTCTAAGGTTCTCGACTCTGCGCCAATACTGCGGCGAGTTAAGTTATTTTCCGTTGGGGGACGAGATTCCCATGAGCTTGTGTAAGTAAGTTTTCCCTTAACTCTTGGGGCGTCCTTGCCCGCAGTTAAATTTCCACCGGAATGTCTCCGTTCTCTCTGTGGATGAGTTTCTAAAAATTTCTCACCCTCCATTAATCTTTTCTCGTCATGCATTTGCTCAGCTGTGAAACTTTTCCGTCGATTTTCATAAGAAATCTTAGCCTCTTTAAGCTTTATCTGTAAATGATCATGATCAATAAAAATTCTTTCCGCAATCTTAGGAAGCTCTACCTCCGCCTTTTTCCGTTGTGGTGTTTTCTGACCAGATCTATCTACTCTACCAGATAGAGCCTCGCGATCGCTTCGGAAAGTCTCCGACGATTTTCTCTCCGATTTTATTTCGTGTCTATCTTCAGAAAGTTGTTTTTGTGGTTGGTCTGATAAAGATACATGCCTCCTTCTCTCCTTTTTAACTGGCAAATTAAGATCTTCGTTCAAGCTTTGCCAAGCTACCTTAACATGGACTGACACGTGTCTCTGGACAGCTGCCTTGGTCTTTACACTCGGCTTCGTCTCTTCAGCGATTCTGATGTCGCTGATTCGAGCTGGCATAGTGTTGCCCCTGGGTCGCGGACGAAATGTAAAAGCACTTTCTAACTCGGATGGCAGTCGCACAGAGGAATACTTTGATCCTTGGCTGAGATTGTTAAACGAAATTCTACGACTTCTCGTCCGCTTAGAGGTCGCGACATGTACAGTTGAATTTGATTCCCTTCCTGTCTCTTTGAAACCCTGTATCACACATTTGTACTCCTCTGAACATGGCGAAAGACTGCACTCTGATAAGCGTTTCAGCAGAGACTGTTTTTTCCCCTGGTAGCTGCGATCGGCCGCGCCTAAAAATCTCGATTGCGAGCTGTTATTAGTGATGTTTGTTTCTGGGGCTGCATATTGAATTAAATGTCTTTTGCCACGTTTTGCAGTCACGTCTCGTATTTGAAATCGCCGCGGATTAATTGTTTCAGATTTATTCTCTGCTTGCTCGGAAACCTCTTGCAGGCTCTTTGATCTTACTTTTTCCATTTGGCCTCGAAAGGGAATAATCGTAAAAAGGTTTCTTTCAGTCTTGGTTGCAAATCATACCAGTTACGCTTTGCACGTATTGCGTTGAATCTTCATTGAGTGAATGAAATGGACATGTAAAGCCCCTCAAAGTTCAATCCATTGTACCGGTAATGATATTTTTGTTTTTCTCGACAGAGAGTCAAACTCCTTTTATGCCAAGTCGCGCAGCTCTCTACGTGATCAGAGTAAGGGATGAAACTACAAAAGTCTACGCACAGATCTCAGTGTGTTTCTTTTCACAAATGAATAACCGGCATTATCTAATTTGCGTCTGCTAAGCCAAATCATTTTGCTAGTAAGCCCTTGGACAAACACAATGGTGTTATATCCTTTGAAAGTCTGACATTTGCGATGAAGCCGAATTGAGAAGTTTGCTCAGGCCTTAAAAAAATATCAATGCTGATTAATCGGTAACTTTTTTGCGCGGCGAGCTTTTGTTTTAGTGATCATGAAAAGACTGTCGATATTAGATTCATGAGAATACATCGATTTATTTCGAAAGCTAATTTTAATTTGTCAGCTAGCAATATTTATGGGCCATTAAATACGACAAATCATATAAATAGATGAAAGGCAAATGCCGTCAGAATTGATGGTTACTAAGAGAAGGCGAGAAATAAACAAAATATTGTGCCCGAAGTTTGCTGAGCCGTCAAAGAATCTTTGTAATACCGACAAGTACTGTTTTTTTAAGTTCAATCTATTTATATTAAGTTCAACAATAGTTAATGACCCGTGTTCTGTCGTTGAAATGGCCATTGAAGTCATTGATAAGTCCTTTTTACTGCGATAATTAGTTTTTGCAGTTAGATGTTGTCCTCAGCAGCGGAAAAGCCGCAATTTGGAAACTGAAGTTGAAATCCAGTAAATCGTTCATGCAAGTTCCCTGAATTAAGTTCATGGTAACTGATTATTTATCCGCTTCAAAATACTTATCACAAGTTAACCCAAGTGACAGGTTGATTTTCTGCCATGTTTCTTTTCTTTTTATTAGTCTGTGAGGGAGGGGGAGAGGCTAACGGGGACGAACAGAGGGGGCGGGAGACCGGGAGAATAGGGGAGGGGTACGGGCGGCGGAAGGGAAAAAGGCGGGAAGCAGGAGACGTCGCGGGAGTTATGAGAGGGCGGTAAGTGAGAGAGAAATGCAAAAGGAACAGTGAAAAGACATGAACCCAAAATGTTATTTGAAGGCAGGGTACGGAAAGTGGAGGTTTTAATACCCTGACTTAAACTAATCTGTTTTATTACGTTATTTATTCCCTAAACCTGTTTGCAGAGCAGTTTATTTCTTCTGCTTTCCTGTTGTGACGGGGAAGAATGGGGAAGATATATTTTATTCCTCGAACACCCGTCATTAGCTCCCGCGCGCACGTGGCTCAATTTTCCAAAGTATGACTCGGCTAACCATTTAGAGAGCAATACGTCTTTATTACACCTTAAAAATAACGAAAATTAAAAGAAATCCTTCCTAATGGATGGGCATCGTCCTTATAAGCCTCGGTAAGCAGGCCTAAAAGCATCTGATTTAAGATCACTTAAACTAAACTATTACATTTTAATTGATCTATACAACTCCATGCTTGTCTGTTGCCACTGGCCGAAAAAACTGCCCTTTTAGACGGCAGAGAACGTCTAAGCGCAGTGCATCTATTCAAGTAATGGGTCTTTTTATCAATGCCACGCAATATCAAAAATTCTTCACATTTTTTATATGAACATAAAACTACCCGTATAGATTAATTTACCATGCCGAATTTAGTATATACACGAAGTTTCATAAGAGGAAGTCTGCTCTATATATTTATTTTCTTTGTAAACATTGGCAACTTTGGGGTCCTATATTTCCATGATTTTGCAACGGATTCTTATGAAACTTCGCATATCTACTTAATTCAGCGTGACAAACCTAACGGTATAAGGCTTATGTTTTGTTTGACTGAAAAAATCAGAAAGGCGTGACACAAGAGATCATAATCTCTTGCGTGACATCGGTAAAAAAGGTCCATTGCTTTTAATGTGATTGGTTAAAACAGAGATAATATATTTTCTAGCGCTATACTTTTGAAATAGAGGTCATAGTCAAGAGCCCTATGTTATTGAACAGTTGGCTTTCTTGAATGTCTTAACTGAGCTTTTTAAGCAAATTTAATTACAGAGATTACTACGTGAGTGCAAAACACAGAGGAGCATCAAAGAGCATTACTATGTTAAGTTTTGTGCAAGTGTACTGTTTACTAACGCGAAGTAATATAGTACGGGCAACATATCCTTTCAACATACCGTGCCACATTGTTGCGTTACACCGGCGGGAGTCCTGTGCGAAAAGGTCGGGGATGCCCGTCGGGAAATTTGGATTAAACCCCAGGAAAACCAATCTGGGTGTGACACGAGCTTTATTTGACTCCTAAAAAATTCTTCTTTAAAATGCACGGACAGAGTTTTTATTATCATTATTATTTCTTCGAGTGCAATCCTGAAAGATACCTTGACAGCTAAAAATAGCGGAATTTCGTCCTGAACGCCCTCGAGTAACAACAAAATCCATGGCTTACACCGAGTCGTATCGTTACATGAACCAACCGCGAGCCCAACTCAACCTCGAGTCGCGAGTCAACATCGAGTCAACCACGAGTCAAGCCAGCTTTTTTTTTTTCTTTTTGTCTCGGAAAAAAAGAAAGATTCCAGGAAATAAAATATATGAACAGAAAGATTGTGTTAGCCGTTAACAACAGGACACTTAATAAAAGGCTCAACTCGATCGCGGCTCGCGCCATCTTGTAGTCTTACGCAACATATTACCCAGAGGAACCTGGGATCGTTGGATTTTCATGCTTAGTCCCACAAAGACATGGTGTCGTTATGGGATGGTAAGTCGCGCTGAAACATTGAATCTATTTACGTCCTATTATCTGTTTTATCCCCTCTTTCCAAAATAACGCAGCTATGTTCCAGATGGATTAATTTATTGGCTAACATTTTTATTTATTTCTTACAAAGTAACCGCTAAGAGAGCTTCGTCTGTATGTGCCACACAAGCTATACTTGTTTTTGGTGCAATTTCGACCCCGCCAAATGCCCTCGGGTACTTTGACACTACAAATAACGTGACTTGCCACAATGCATGTTTGTCAAAGTCTGAGGGACTGGGTAATATGCTGCGTTATGCTACCGTGAAGATAGCGCGCGAAGCGATCGAGGTCAACCTGTTATTTTATGACCTGTTGTTAACTGGTAAGACAACCTTTATTCATAACTTTTATTTCTTACAATCCATATTTTTTTCGGGACAAAATGAAAAAAAAAAGAAACAAAAATTGGCTTGACTCGTGGTTGATTCATGGTTGACTCATGGTTGACACATGGTTGACACATGGTTGACTCATGGTTGACTCATGGTTGACACATGGTTGACTCATGGTTGACTCATGGTTGACTCATGGTTGACTCATGGTTGACTCATGGTTGACTCGTGGTTGACTCATGGTTGACTTGGACTCGCAGGTGGCTCGTGTATCGCTACAACTCATTTACACCAAGCGAGACGAGCATCCACGACCTTTTCACTCGGGAGTCCCCCCACCGGGGCATTGCAACAAAGGTGGTAAAGCATGCAATAAAGGTTGCAATGCAACAATATTACGCGACAAGTTGAATAAA
Source organism: Orbicella franksi (assembly GCF_964199315.1). Lineage (NCBI taxonomy): Eukaryota > Metazoa > Cnidaria > Anthozoa > Scleractinia > Merulinidae > Orbicella > Orbicella franksi. The sequence goes on along the minus strand of NC_138149.1, from coordinate 3,994,622 downwards.
TATATTGCCCGTATTACTTGGCCTCACTTTTCTTTCTCGGGAGTGGATTGATGTCTGGATGTGATCCACACTATAAGGCTGCCCGTCCTCTTTACATAAGATGAGACAACTGTTTTTGTTCTTCTGTGAGGACAACGCCAAGATTACTACGATTATATGTTGAGTAAGGCGTGACGAAAGTTTGGTGACCAGGTTTTAACGTTTGACTGTGTTGTTGTTGTTACGGATAACTGGCTCTTTTTCCAGTGGCAACTTGTCGGCCTTTGACGTCATTGGCAGCAAAGCGCGCGAAATTGCATTTGCAGACGACGATATTGTTACCACTGGAGACGAGGAAAGTTGCTCGTGGCAACACCGTAATTTCAAGTCCAGAACTTAGTCACCAAAGCTCCATCGCACCTTGTTAATCAACTGATAGTCGTAGTAATTAGGTTCTCTGGATTCCAGCCGTTGTCGATAATCAAGCCTCCACTACGATGTGTTATCAGCTGTGTCTAAACTCCGATCCCTGTAAAAGTATGCTCTACCACTGGCCGACGCTGTCCACATCGTAAATTTATCACAGAGACCGTCTTCTTTAGAGGGACTGTCGAATACTACGGGCTCATTGTCTGATCCAAGCGTGAAGATGCTAAAGCAGGGTAACTCCGGCGTTACGACAACTCTGAATATTAACGGCTCCGTGTAGTTTAAGATAAACGCCTCGAATCCGCCATTAATGGACATAACTAACTTGCCAGCGTCATTCATTTTGACCTGCAAAAAACTCAAACTAGGCTCAAGACCTTCCACTTTGTAAACTCCAATGTACTGCTTGGTATCAGGCGGAACTCTTATTTCCTTAATGAATCAAAAGAAAGAAAGCATCATGTGTTAAGAAAGAGTTTAGAGCCAGCGAAAGGGTTTTCACAAAACGAACTTCAGGCTCTGACCCGAGGGGTACTCTACATTGTTTTATACGGGGGAGACTCCGCCCCGAAGTCCACCTTCTTGCCCTTTTGTATACCATTTTGGCAGAGAAGGTACCGCTTTCGTATGTATACCTTTCATTGAAAAAAGGTAGCCCTTTCACATACTTACTTACATTGCATCTCCTTTTCTAAACCCTTGAAATGAAGTTGATGAATTCTACGATACAGCCATAAGGTGCATCTGTTCGAAATATTTTAGTTAATATCCCTTTTAAATATCTAAATGACAGATTTTCAACATGTTAATCAGCACCCAGTTACACACCTGGGTTGCTTGGAGAGAGGCACAGTGAGAGTAAAGTGTCTCGCCTAATATAAGACCACAACGCAATGTCTGAGGCTAGGGCTGTCTCTAAGATGTTCGGCAACTTTTGGGCACTTTTTCCAATTTGGGGCAACTTCTTATGCAGTCTAAGACACTACTGCAAAATTATAACAGACCAAACTGGCATATGAAGCACTCATCAAGCAGCTTTTCTTTTTACTTTCTTGGTCACGACCGTCACATACGGTATAGTTTTCTAGACGTTTCTAAGTTTTACTCATCGTGCGTTCGCATTGGTTTGCCCGTGGTTTGAAAAGGCGGTGTCCTGCGCGATGATGATGATGATGATGATACTGATTGAAAAGGCGTTTCAAGTGGTCAGCGGTGGGTTGATGAATTCAAAATGGCGGAGTACGACCCCTTATGCTCAAGTGACCGCAACTTGATATAGCAGCCCAGCATAAAAATTAAAAATTCGTAATATTGATTGCTGGGTTAAATAATGAACAGAAGAAATAAAAATAGGTTACGACTCGTTTTAGCCGCCATTAAATGCTCAGGAGTCAAGGAACAGTGAAAAAAGGTTCTTTGGTAGGGTAATAAACAACTTGTAGAAAATTTGAAAAGCAACGTGAAGATTTTGGAGCAACTTTTGAGCAACTTTTTAAGAAATTTGAAGATTCTTAGGGACAGCCCTAACCCCGGCTATATCATTAGCTAGCGGTAGAGCCTCATGACACTGTCATGGCCTCTGTCCTGTTCGGAGCAGGGTCCACCGATCTGTCAATGATATCTTTAAGATGATGAATGTAGAACCTAAATTATGCCTTTATTATTAACACAGTTCACCTGTTCTCCTTCTGTTCTTAAGACTTCTTTAAAAGCGGGCAGGAAAGTGTTGCTGAATTTCTTGTCAACTTTGCTCCGCAGAGCTCCGCAGTTTGTACAAAAAATGTTTAAGGCTGAATAGTTTAAAAAAAAAGAGAACAGTGATTTCTGTGGATTGACGTTAATAAATGTACGGCAGTAACCAACTGATAAGAATGACAAAGGGAATGTGAATGTTCTAAAGCTTAAACTTCACGAGTAAAGATAAATAAAAGTCTGTTTGCAATCCATCTGTTCCTAGATAGGTAGGCGGGTCGGCGTATATAGGTAGGTAAATAGGAAGGAAGGAAGGTAGGTAAAATAGGTGCTTAGGTAGGTACATAGGTAGGGAGGTAGGTAGGCAGGAAGGAAGGAAGGAAGGCAATTTGGTGGGTATGTATAGGTAAGAGGGACGTAGGTATATAGCTAGGTTGGTATGTAGGTAGGAGGTAGGTAATAATAGATAAGTAGGTAAGTAAGTGAGATAATACAAGATAGATCGATAAGCAGGTGGCTGGGTGAATTTAGGGGCACGTCTTTCGCCGTTAGCAATTGGCTAAACACTCCTAGCTACTCCTTCCAGTACCAAGATAACGAAGAGACATTTACTGCCACTCAGTTTTCTCAATAGTCTGTGATGTTAATGTTATTAACTATGAGAGTGTTTGAGAAACATGTGGAATAAACATACGGCAGGGCAAGCAGCGATTTTTATTGAGACACTTGCGAGTATTTTTTAATTACTTACCAAGCTTCATTTCTGGTAAAAGTATAATTAACGAGTTGAATCCGTAAGCGTCGCCTTGCTTTTTTCTGATCAACATATCACCGGAAATTGTCATCTCCCAGGGTGTTCCAATGACATTTTTTCCGTCTCCGAGAATATACTCTTAAAACCAAAACAAAATGGTGTTAGCTGAGACATTTCAGTCCAAATAACATGGCGAGTAATTATTTACAGTTGCTTAGTCCAAGGGATGAGTCGGGGAAGATGAGAAAGAGGACAAAGGAGTCCTGTTGATGCTCAAAAAATGGAGGGGCTCCGCCAAAGATTTATAACTCAGGCGGGTCGGGTCGGCAGTCTCTCCTTTGACACTCGCCACGGATTCTTCAGCTACGTCCAGCCTGCCAGCAAGCATAATCTAGGAAAAAATGTTCTATGCACGCGTGATGGGGTTGATATTATTCTGTCCAGAAATGAAACGAAACCGAAATCCGCAGTTGATACTTGTAGACAAGAAGACGAAAACCCTACCACTTTCACATGGGAGTGCCTATTACCCCATTACACCCCCTTCTTATACCTCCCTCCCTAGAAGTCGCTCCCTTTCGAGTGAGCGAACAAATGTAGACTGCTTCGCAGACCTCCGTCAAAAACAAACAAAAACAAACAAACAAACAAGAAAAAAACAAAAAACAAAAACAAAAAAACAAAAAAACCAAGAGTATAAAATAATAATCTGTTTACAGGTGTTAAAAACAATAGCACTAGATTTACCTGGTGAAAAAAAGGCTTCTGTGAGGGTTTTCGAAATATATCTATTGTTCGAGTCGGTTGTGAAGAGACCAACTTCCAGCTGGCAGTGAGGAACAAGAGACAAACATTAGAAGATTAGTTTATCTTAGTGCTGTAGGGTTAATTCAAGGGTTAATACAGAATGGGTTAGCTATCTGGAAAGAGATAAAATGGAGAGTGGGCTATACAGGGAAACACTCGGGAGGTAGTAACGCAACGCTTAACCGTTAGTAGACTTAGTAAGGAATTTGCGTGACAGCCCTAAGTTTAGCTGCTACCTTTGCAAAATCTGCCACAGTTGAAAAACATCCTCCAGTTGGATTCAGCCAGCCCCATTCTGTAGGATCTGAGAATTCGTTTTCGGGAATACGCTGCCTTATGCTGAACGCAAAGAAAACAAAGCAACATTAAGCCATAACGGAGTATCATAGAGTTTTAACCCCTCAGTAAAGCCCAAACAAAGAGCGCGAATATTCATTGATATACATATGCCGGATATGTAGGTTATTGACCAAGCGTGAGGTCAAGATGGCTGGATATTGGCCAAGTTCTTTTTTTTTCCCGTATTTATGGACCGAGAAGGAGTCGAGATCCATAAACACGCACAAAAAAAAAAAACACAGAAACGAGGCTAATATCCAGCCATCTTGACCAAACAAACTTTTTCAGTAACGGATATAGTATATGGAAAAAGAATACTATTTTCTTGCTGGACACAGCGGGTAGTAAGCAAGATAGTGCCATCTTGCCCGCTCGGGTAGCCAATCACAGCTCAGGATTCGGTTCATCTTGCTCGCCCGCGGAGCTACTGCCTCATCTGTTACTTTCGTCTAGGTTAGTGCCAGAGGTTATTATGGTACAGTAGAACCCTGGTAACTCGAACTCTGAAGGGAAACGAAAAACAGTTCGAGTTAGCGGGGGTTCGAGTTCTCGGGGTCGATCGAATATCCAACTTGCCATGATAATAAAGGGAAAGCATCCAATATGACTCAAAACATCGGGCAATGACTGTCAAATATGTGAACGGTCGGTTGCACTAATTAAAATCAAATTCCTGTAGTGTTAGTTTTGAGTGTTTTTACCGATTACACCACAAGAAAAGCTTATGGGATGACATCCCTGGTGAGTTACATGATCCAGAATTAATTCGAGTTATCGGAGTAAATTTTTATCAAGGGAAACGAAATTTAGCTCGAGTTTACGGGGAATTCGAGTTATCCGAGTTCGAGTTAACTGAGTTAAAATGACTGAAAAGTGGGGTCAAATCCGAGGGAAATGGGACTTGGTTCGAGTTATTTGGGGAGTTCGAGTTATCTGAGTTCGAGTTACCGGGCTTCTACTGTAGTTCCTAATTATTACGTATGGTTTTTTTTTAATCTCTTCAAACGACAAGGAAATAAATTACCCCAGACCTGGCCCAGAGGGTATAAACAATTGTATTTATTTTCAATGTCTTTGTTTCCTTTTTCTCTTCTATTATCCTGATGTACCTGTCATCCAGAGCGAAAAATGTGTTTGACATATCAAATGTGGCCCAGAGTGTATAAATCGATTGTTTTTATTTTCAATGTCTTTGTTTTCTGTTTTCTCTTCTATTATCCTGGTGTACCTGTCATCCAGATTGAAAAATGTGTTTGACATATCAAATCTTGATAAGATATTGTTCCTCATCCATCCTTCGTATCCGTTTCCGAATCTCTGACCCAGTACCTGACCGAGCAGTGCAAATCCGAGGTTACTAAGCAGAAAGAAAGGAAAAAAAGACATGCAGAAAATGTTAAGCGTTTTCTAACGTCCTGGTAGAATGCAATACCCTAGCAGAGAATACAAGTCGTACGTAATTTTGAGAGGTAATTTTGGTGGGTGACTGAACGCCTTGCTACTACTTGGCCTGGTTTGAATTCCTGGGTGACTTTTTCCCAGGACTTCACAGTGACCTCATTCGGTGACGTATCTGGAGACGAGCGCCTGACCCAAATGGGATTAACCGGGATACTGGAATAGTGAGAGCTTGGGACTAGGCAAGGTATAAACCAGGTTGTTAGGTATTTAATAGGAATGAGAAAAAGGTGAACTACGAAGTACGAAAAAAGGCTAGTGTCTAGTCCCCTCTTGCCTGATATCGCGTAACATCACACAGGATTAGTTCATTTCAGAGTTTTACAGTTCCTATTTATTATGGGATAGGGGGTCAGAGCAAAAGACAGATGGGAACGGGAGCATAAACACAATTTTTGCTGACACACCCGTCATTGAACAGGTGCTAGCTGTCAAACGTTTGTCTCTGACATGACACCCGGCCTAGAGCAATAAAAAAGCCGGTATTGATACCTTTATGGAGTAGAAATGAACTTAGACCACGCCTAGAAAACGATTTCTGCCTTTTTTACTCTTAATTTCTAACACCTTGACGACTTCCGGCCAAATTCCCCACCACTCTTACACTTGTGGATAGGAGCTCTGGTTATTCACATGATAAAATGAGATAGACCCTTTCAGAAAATGTGTCGTATTGCGTTATAGTAATGGCCATTTCTGAGGGCCATTTCTGAGTGCCATTAGCCTCTGTGTCAAAACGAGTCTAAGTACAAAACCATTCATATAGAAATGTACCAGCCTACATGTTCATTTTCACGAAAATCAAACTCATTTTCTTATGAAAGGTGTTACACGAAGACTCGTTTTGAAACAGAGGCACAAGGTAACCCGGAAATGGCCTATTAGAGGGTAAATTTTCCAACCTGTAATATGGCTCTTTCCCAGGTTCATGCAAGAGGGTCACGTTTCTCATTCGCTGAATCATCTGATCATTGGTGTATGGGCAGAAATTTGTTTTCGTGTCAGGATAACACGGCGCCTCCCTTGGAAGACCAGAACGATGAGATGCAAGCTCCCTGTGAAATAAGATAATAGCAAAAGAACGAGACAAAGTGATCACGTATTTCACTAAGAGCTTCCCGCGTCCTTCGAGACTTTTTGAAGAAACCCTCACGCGGACAAGACCCGTAATAATGGACAAACCATTATTCTTTTGAGGGTGGGGAGGCAAGGGAGTGGCCAATTTTCTGAGGCCTGAATTTGTTTTCACCCTTAGGTCGCGCATGATTTTTTTTGGTGGGTGATAGCTTGTGCAAGAATTCTTTTAGCATCAAAAACAGGACCTGGATAGTGGAGAGCACTTGCTCGATTTTTTTTCAGCAGTTTTTGCTTTGCAGGATTTTTTGTTATTTGGGATATTGCCCAACCTCCCCCACCTCACCCAAATAAATAATAGTCCGCCCCTAATATCGATGCATTTGAATTGGATTTGCCACTGATCAAAAGCGCACGAAATTCCATAGTAAAGTTGAAGCCTCACCTTAGAGTGATTGGGGCACTGCCATACGGATTTTTGACCAAAAAGTTGGTTTGATAATCAGTCACGGAGTCGTCAAGTGAGTTTACAAAGCCATCATCGTACAGCTTATAGAGCATCAGAGCCTGGAATAATATGTGGGTAAGGCAATTAATTTGTTTCTAGGAATATACTGGTCTGGCAGCATAATTAACGCAACGTAACGCAACTTACGTAACGGTAAGTAACGTAACGCCTGACAATTAACTGACAAAGAAAAAATCGGACCGGCTGGCGGAGCATGGCGAGGTCCTTACGTATATCTGACCAGAGCCAAATATTTTCCAGTCCGGTCCGACCTAACTCAGTCAATAGGCATTTTATCATGCCAGCTTTGCTAAACTTGGCTTAGTTACAAGCTGTGACAAATGACTGAATTGTGTAGTGCTCTGTTCTGAATCGCGTGCTTTGAATGCGTTGTTGGCGTGTGCTAGGCGCGGCCGCGGCGAGACTTTCCCTGAACCCCGAGCCAGTCCAGCCCTACAGTTCACGTGTGATATGTAAGAAATTAAATTCAACACACAACTGTATTATAGCTGCTTCAGTTATTTTTCTCACCGTTAAAACCTTCGAAACACTGGCTATGGGGAATATAGTTTCATCTGTAGGTTTACGCTTAGGTATTTGGGAATTGTTCAGCACGCCATACTCTCCTCGCCAAATGACCCTGTCCATGTACACGATGTTAGCTGTTACGGCACTCTACAAATAATAAGATAATAGCGACTCTCAGTACATTATCTCACTAACTATTTTAGTGTGTAATATTTCACAGTTTTCTACTGTTTCGAATGGATGATTAAGTAAGCTGCTGAGTGTTCTATTCTTGAAAAGTTGGCAACTTTTAAAAACGTGATGCATTCTTAACAGAAGGTAAACAGAACTCAATTGCCGGCCCAAATGATTTTTCCTTAGCAGTTGTATCGCTTTTGCACGAGTAGCCGAGTTCTTTCTTCTCAGCCAATCAGGCGCAAGCCTTAAGCCCCACGTGAATTGGCCTATGGGATTTTTCCCGCGCTTTTCACCGGTTGCACATTTTTAAAGCTGAATCCTGATTGGCTGACTGGGCTGATAATGCTCAGCTAGTAACAGGCTCAGTACAAATACAACTACACTGGAAACAACAATAACCAAATCAAAAACACTAACCGGTCCTCCAAGTTTGATTTGTTCTTCAAAGAGAGACTCCATAGAGCTCAGTTCATCCTGGATACGTTTAGGCAGCGTGTTGAAAGCAACTGGTTTCGGGAGCGTGCGGCACAGGGGCGGTGGAGTCGGAGTATTTCCCTGTTAAGAGCGCATCACAAATATCGCGATCAGTATTCCTCCTATGTAACTTTGCCCTTGGTTGATCGATCAAGGGGCGGGCCATTATTTTTTTTGACGTGGGGGGGGGGGGGATGATGGGTTTTGGCGGTTTGGGCAATTTTCTGGGGCGTGAAATTTTTTCTCACCTTAAGTAAATCACAGGACCTGGTTAATAGAAAGCACTTGCTCGATTTTATTCGCCTTGTCCCCCCACCCCCCCCCCCCACCCTTGCACGATTGTTTTTCAGTAGTTTTTGCTGTGCGGGAGATTTTTGGGAAATTACCTAACTGCACCCCCCTCCCCCGTCAAGAAAAGAAAAAGGATCGTCCCTAACCTTATTGTGTAGAATTGATCATTTTTGTATTCTCGGTATAGGACTGGAACACGCTAAACCTGGATTAACTTATATATTTGCGTTTCTAGGTCTTGATGCCGGAAAGGTAGTGGAGTGGCAAAAGACAAACTCCGCTCGGCTGTGCCCAGACTCTCCCTCCCGGGTTTCTAAACGCTCTTTGAGAACAACAGAAATCAGGAGTATGATATTTACCGTTTGTTCACCATTTTCGGTAACCTTTTCATCTTGAGAATCTCTCGAGAAATACAGTGCCATCATGACAATAGCCACAGCCATGAAAAATATGAGCAAAGCAACCACAATAAAGTCCTTGCCACGTCGATCTCGGCCATGTTGCGCCTTCTTCTCCGGAGGTAGAAACCCAACTGTACTTGAACTTGAAGGCAAGGGAGCCTTTTTCACCGGTGGCTCCTCCCGGTACACGTACGAGGCTCCCGGTCCATTTTCAGGGAAGGACTCGTAATTTCCTATGTACGAGGGGGTGTGTGGGCGTTCTGAATTGTCGTATGCGGTGTTCATGATCCCCCTGGGATGTTTTGCCGTAGCTGGAAGGGAAATTCAGTAATGTGTCATCCTCAGCACTAATTTGGTCTTTCTTGAAGTGACATTAAAAGGCCATTTACGCAGGCCATTTCTGCTTGTGCAGTTTTTGTCGCGATTTCTACAGAAACTTTTGTTGCGCCTGAGTTTACAATTCCAAATTGCTCGTGTAAATCAGCTATGATTTTAATGCAATTTCAGCGTGATATCGCCGGAGATTTCGAAGTTACGACGAAAACAACACAATCTCTGTTTATAAGATATGCGTAAATCCTCCGATTCAAAACCTCCACTCATTTCATCACACTTCATGGCAATTGTTGCAGATCGTACTAAAATTGCACTGAAATTGGGCGAACGCAACAAAACTTTAAACATCTCTCGCGTAAATGGTTTTAACGCTGACACAGTTCAGGAACAAATCAATGACGCATTATGCATGCGATAGTCTGGCAATGAAGTCTCTTGAAGGCGGACAGTCTATCTTAATAGTTAACATTTTGTCGGCCACGCCGGTTCTTTACAAATAAGATGGATTATCCACGAAAATTCGTCTCAGAATTAATCTCTGGATAGATATGTAGCTGAAAACACACGCGCTCTTCACGCGCGCACACACGCAAGCGCCTCACACGCACACGCACGTTCACATTTGGTCAGTCATTATCGTCCTATGTTGTTTTGTAGGAGCGGCCCTCAAACTTAAAGAAAGCTGCAAAGCCTGAAATTGACAGAACCTGCTTACACAAAGAACCAACGAGTAGAGGGGTAGCTGTAGCTGATCATGATTGCTGCGAAGGCAATCAAAGGTCCGTTGAGCTAACTCGTATAACAGTTTTTCCGTTTTGCTAAAAATAGGCACCTTAAGATACCAGGACGGGACGAGCTAGGACGGCTGCCGGAAGTGAAGTGACTCAACCGGGCATGCGCACGAGAACTCTCGACTCATCTCTCTGCCGTCATCTCGTCGAGGACGCCATTTCGCCCGACTAGCCGTCGTATCGAAGACGTAAGTATTTTGCTCTTGTTTTGCCCCGATAACTGTTCCGATCGACTTTATTTTCAGTTATATTGATAGGAATGTTTATAAGGTTCACAGTTTTTGCGATTGTGGTGTACAATCTTCGTTGAGATACGAAAATGTGAGTAAAAATATTCCTCGTCTGTTCATTTGTGTTTCTGCAGCCACTGTGCAGACGCTATCACGATTGTGCAAGCTCAATACAAAATGTATGCATTGAGAATACATCAGTGTAAGTACAGTCGATAAGTAATTGTAAGAATGAATACCATGGAGTATCTATCGAGCAAATAAAATACACATTTTCAAACTGATGTTTAGTTGTTGGTTTTTTATACTACCCGGAACTTGATGCAACGTTTGTTTGATTTTTATAATGCTAGTTACAATTACAGATGGAAATTGAGACGTTCACCAAAAGTCAGGATTCTTCGGCGACAGAATTCCCAAACGCTTTAGTGGTAAAAAGCCATCTGAAGCAGGTCGATCAAATTGTTCGTTTAATTTTTTCATACGGTTGTTATGGTTTCTCTATTAAAATATTGACAGATGTTTGCTTCGCTTATAAAGAAACAGAAATTCAGCATCGCTGTTCACTATCGTTTAAGCCTAATAGGATAAGATTTCTATCATCTCTTTTATAGTCTAATGGATGTCATTGCTTCTGTAAATAGCTTGTACGAGGTTCGAATTATTGACGTCGCAGTCCTTTGCGAAAATGCACATCTTAAGCATTTTGTTTTTGGCGACATGACGGGACCCGCGAAAGTTTCCCGCGTCCACTGCCGTTGCCGTCCTGGCCTTCCAGTCCTCGTATCTTAAGGTCCTTAATAATATTATCTTGCGCTACCGTGGCCTATAGTGGCGTTAAAAACAATTGTAATTTTTTTTTTGCCTTGGTATATTTAGCGACAGATCACTCTACTTGTTTTTGTGCCGTTTATAAGTTTTTTTCAATAACGTAAATCGCAGATAACGACTTGTATGTTTGATTTTCCGTTCGAAAAACAGAAATTTCGTAGAAACTCAAAAATCACTATTCTACAACAAGTGATTATACCCCAAACCCAAGCCATATTACTGCACTGATTGCATACTGCGTGATATTGCTGGTGAGCACGTTCCTCTATTTCATGCTCGACGAACTAAGAGCTACTAAAATATAAGAAAAAAAAGTTTGCTTAGAATTTCTCGAAGGCCTCGTTCTCGGCCGCGATCCCCACATGACATCGTAGTTTTCGCGCTCACTGTTCGATTGCATTCCGCGCTCTTTAACCTCGACTGGTAAGTACGTTTTAGGACTGCTCAACCGGGTTGACTCATGAATTTGCTTCTGGCCAAAGGCCAATATTAATTCAAGACGGAAAGTTAGGAGACAAAAAGGCCCTCGTCTTTACCGCATTACCACATCACTACGATATATACTTACATACATGTATGTGGGAACAACGCCTCATTTATATTAATCCCCAAAATAGACTGACTAAACCAGGATTACACGTGAAGAAAAAAAAAAGTTTTAAGTAGGAATTACCAGCCTTATATAAATATAGAATAAATGTTGTGCTTTTCTCTAATTCCTGTCGCAGAAACCGTTTTTATAGTATAGTATGTAACATTTCCGCTCAATGTCCTTTCAGTTACACATATCTAACTGTATACTCCAACACAAAGAAAAATAATGACAGTTATGTCACCACGCGCTTTGTTTTCGCCTAAAACACGAGTGTTTTCACGTCAGACGTAAACTATACTTCTGTTCCAGATCAATGATTTCAAAACAGTTAGTATAACTTTAGCCTAAAACTTTTCAAAATGACAAATCCGCTGTCGTTAATTATCACCTATCTATGCACTACTTTTATTTTCTAGCGAAAATTTGTTCAAACACTTTTGAGATGGTTACGGGACTAGTTGAGTCGCCTAGAAACCAGAAATAGGAGATCTTTCGGGCCTATATCTTTACACGTGAATTAATTACGGAGGAACAATTCAACAGGATATACAAAGTTCGCCTTTGATCTTAACCTGTTAAAACGGATGGTTGTGTCGGCTGAAAGCTAAGTGATCAAGAGGTGATGATCGATGGTTAAAAAGCTATGTAGACTCAAGAGTTCTCCAGAAATTAAATGCTTCGTTTTAAGAAGTCTTATCTGATGTCACAAAAATTCTGTACATTTCGTTTCATTATAAATTTCAAGTCCAGTGCGTTGCGTGCGTGTTAAATATTCAGTTTAGTACGCAATCAATGTTGTCGAAGTTTTCACCGCTTTTCTTCTTCCCTCGAACTTGCAAGGGTACTGAATTAGCATACCCTGATTTAACGTCTTGAATAGTGCTTAAAGGTATTAACGAACAATGTTACAGCAAACTGTGGCTGGAAGTATTTGCTCTGAGTTCTAAGATTACAATATTAGCATACTCAGAACTACTCACGCGAAAAACAGAACATGGACGGCCACCCACAGATTTTAAGGGTGCAAATTATTTAATCTCTGCCGGTAAGAGAGAACTTGGTAACGCCGTGTTCAAACTGACACCGTGTCAAAACAAGCTTTTGGCTTGCCATTTGTCCGCGATAGGTGAAAAACATCTCGTGCTAGCTCCCTCAGTGAAGTGTAAACATTGGAAAATTGAAGACACATTCCTTAGAATCAAAGCATAACACATCACACAACCAACTTGTACCTGCTTGATACTGCTTCTGAAGCCGCGGGGAACTGAAGTAGATTCCTTCCAAAGCCATTTTGACCGAGATCTTGAAGGTGTGTGTGACTTAAACAAAGATCGATTAATGAGCGTTTGAACGTCAGAGCCACGATAGCGCGCTTAGTGGACTTAAATCAAGAGATTGTCGTAACCTCGACCCCGTCCCCAGGCTCTTCTCGCAACAACGCAATTGATAAAATGTGCTGCGTCAGATAAAAAATTAAAAGGTCAGGTGGGAGTTGTTACAATGTAGCTTTATGAAGATAATTAATTCACGGAACCCTATTAGGCTTTCGGGTCTTTTCGGGAGCAATCGGGATTTAATCCGAAAAAAAATTGAAACCGTTTGTTTATTTCGAACTACTGAGTTTCGACACACACAATCTAGGACCAAATTCTTTAATTTCGAACAAAAATAAATCACAGAAACTGTTACGCCGTCAACGAGCCGACAAATAAATTTCCAGTAGAGATTCGTTTTGTGCGCTGCTGATATAAATGCCCTGAATGACGTGAAGACAGATTTGTGAGGGATTCCCGGTTCAGCCGTTCCTATTGGTGGATTTGATTCGGTTTACTCAAACTTCTTTGTCGTCACTTGATCACGAACAAATTTTAATTGAATTAGTCACAGCACTGCTTACTAGTGCTATCAGATCTATGAGTCCGGCGTTAGCAATCGATAATTTTGATATTCAATAGATATTGAGCACAAAGTATAAGTAGTAATCATGGTAATTAATCAATTTTATCCTGAGAGATCGAGTGCAGAAGAACAATTTAGCTTTCGTCGATTTTACTTTCATCAGGGTTCCATAGTTTTGTTAAATTCGACCACTAGCAGTCTTTTGTTTAAAGGAAGGCAGAAATAATAAAAACATTGTTCATTCAGTTTTATCACGGAAGGAGAGTTTCTTGCTTTTTAGTCGCCAGAAGATTTTTTCACAAATATGTAAAATATCGCGTTGCACGTGGTCTCGGCAACGAACAGAGTTGCCAATGACAAAACGAAAAAAACAACAAAACAAAACAAAACAAAACAAAAAAAAATATCATCAACTGAAGGAAGGAAAAATAATTTCTGTATACCTTGATTGTTTATGTAATTTTTTTTTCTCGTGTTTCGATCGAAATAGAACCACAAGGTTTGTTTTTCGAGCTCAAAATGTCTTAACCTGCATACTGCACACGGGCTAAAAATAGTGACACAGAAATGATAAAAATGCATGCGGCCTAGGATACTGAATATAGCGGAGAAATTCAAATGAGCTTTTTCTACTCAGTGTTTAGAGCCGATTGAATCCTAATCTCTTATGAAATATCAACAAAAAGGTCAGCAAAGACATGAACAGATCATGTCTTCGTATCTTTCTCCGCCTTGCAAAAAGGCGGGTCACACATTTGATAACGGAACCGACCACAAGCGAGATTCTCCCAAGCAGTACCATGATTAACGTCTGGAATTGAGTACGGAGAATTTGTACTCGCCTTATGAGTGGTTAAAATATGTCTGCTGCAAAAGAACAACTATTGAATATGACTTATTGCCCGGGGCAAATGGTTAACAACAATGTTATCACAAGAATATTTGTGCACTAATGTAACATAGCTGGTTCGTCGATCAACCCATTCAAAATTGGCTTCCTGTTAACAATTGTTAAAAGCAGTTGTATAACTTAAATTGCTGCAATGGTTTAATTTTCTGTTTGTTATATCATGTTCGCATGTTTGTCTAGCAATGGTTAATTTACATTACTCGGAGACTTGTTACACACGGGAACCCTTAACCTCATGCGATGTCTGAAGTGTTAAATCAATTAGCCTGCGAGAGCCTGCGAGTGCCTGCGAAGCACGTGAAAAATATCTTTGGAGGCTAAAATTAATTTCGAGAGATTGACAACAAGAAAGCGTGGCGCCTATTTACACAACAAGCAACGCTACGGAGCTTTTAAAGGCACTGAATGCTGAGCCGATGTTGTTTTGTAGCGTAAAACTAACAAACAACACCATGATCAACAGAAACTTGACAGTTTCCATTGTACGCATGAACTACTTACACGCAAGTTAAGTTGGTTACCTTAAAGATTGGCAGAAAAGCGGTAATGTTTTCTGTTCCCCGAGAGAAACAGATAAAATCACGAAGCGTGATGAAGTTGTACGTATTTGCTTTCAGGGCAAGGAAAGATTAATTACAAAACAAGCCTTTGTGAAACCACCGTGAAATTATATGCAGTAAATGTGTTGATGTCATCCAGGGTGCTGCTCTCCCGCTTGGAACACCGCAGTGTCCTGGTCAGAGATCTAGTTTACATCGGCCGCGGAGTCTTGTTACTTTCACCTCAAGCACTTTCTTGTTTCATTTTTAAGCATGGTTTCCTTATTTCACGAAGCTGATGACATCCTTATGGACTTTTTATTGTAACTCGTGCTCACTTAACCCAGATTACCGTTATGGATACACTTTGGGCTGTCGTTAATTGATGTACATCAAAGCTGACTGCGGTCTGCTTGACGGAGGATAAAATCATTATCACATGTTATCCACTTTCTCGATGCCCACTTTAATTAAGTTGCTAAAATTAGCATGTACTGTCTTAGCTTTCCCGAACAATGCTTTGACCGAAAACAATAACACTTGTCCGCTTATATTAAAACGCAATAATCGCTGTATTACATATTTCTCCGTCGTCATGCATGGCTGAGCTAGTTATGACACTTCCCCCCCGATACAAGGAGGACAATCATATCCCATATAGGGATTTATTTACAACAAAGGTTCACGGGAAAGGGCAATCCCATCCCCCCGAGACCGTGATCCCTTGGTTAGCACCGTGAAATTGAGACCTCAGGGAAATATTGGAAAGTGGGTATGAGCCAGCATTACTTACAGCGGTTACTCTGTTTACGCATGTTCAGAAACTGTTATTGAACTTAAATGAGTGCGCACACTCAAACTGGAAACCCAGAGTTTTTGGTTCTGGCTTTTTGATTTCGTCTAGAGCGTCGAGCGTTCGGTCATCGCTAATCCCAGGGACGAGATTGGCTCGAAAGCGTTTTTTATGCTTTACCTGCAGAAAGCCTCGTTGGGCCATATAGTTCGTAGGATTCCAACACGTTTATAATTTAATTTACTCCCACTGGTCAATTCGCATTACTAACTTTCCGCGCATTAATAATAATAAAGACTTTATTTTGTTTACCTTTACCTTTAAACACTTAATAGCCAAAGGCTAATAAACTTGTCGCTCTCAGAAAATAAAACTATGAATACAAATAAATAATATAATAAAAGTTAAAAACCTAAAATTATGAGAGACACGAGTATATTAATTACAATAAGATTAAAAACTTAAATCCTATAATGGTCCAAATGTTGCTGCGCTGCGAAGATTGTTTTAAATAAATTAATTTTTAACCCTTTGACGCCCAAGTAGCCCTATGCGGCCACTTCATGGTCGTGCTCTTTGTAACACTTGTGACGTATCAATTTGAATATCACCAGATATTATTGATAAGCATATGGTAGTACTAGGCTAGGCCTTTCCCTACAATGATCAGGTTTAGATATCGACGACATTCCGATGTCGCAAGTCGAAAAACAACGTTATCAGTTTTGGTGCAAAAACGGTGGTAAAATGGTTCACTATGCCTGGCTCATGCGCATGCCCAGAGTTGAAACATTGCCCAGTTTTGTGCCTAAACCTCGAAAAATCTCTCCTTTTGGTAAAAAAAGCTTTCTTGGCAAAACTTAGGCTTATTTAGCGTCACGGCAGCCATAAAACCTGACTAAACGGTTAACCAAAGGTTAACCGAGGCTTACCAAAACCACAACCATTTTATAAAAGAAATTAACCTCTTCCTTTGGCTCAAAGATCAGTCACTATGGACGAGAAGGCTACAGGATTATTCATCTCTCTTTGCGCCGCCCGTGAACTAACTGATCACCGAGAGAAACAGAAAAAAAGTCGCTCCGGTTAACACTGTCCAATGCAAACTGCTTGAAACAGCCCAATGAAACCACACGAGTAAGTTCCCTTGGCCTTTTTATTTCAAAAGGTTACATGAAATAGAAATTTTTCTCTTGTGTTTCCAGTCTGGCCACGTAAACATTCGAGCCACAATGAGTTTTATCTGAAGACAGCCGGAAAGCTTGCAGGTGGAAATCATTTGCCTTTCCCTGGCTCTTTCACGTTATCTTCAAACTCCTGTAAACGGTTCTTCCAAACCGATTTTGGTTGTTTATTGGGCTCAAATGAAAAAAAAAAAAGGAAGAAAAAAAAGACAAAATCGTAAGCTAATACTTATTTTGCACAGCCGGGTTTGATGCGTCAACAGTCTCTTTACACTAGCGAGCAATGACACACAATCTTGAAAGCCAATTATACTAGTAACATTCCCACTGCCCCTTTAGTTCATCAATATTGCACTGTAATTTAGTATGTACATTTATGCACAACACTGAGCTAATCAATAGTGGAGAGAATGTCGCTATTTTAATACATTCGCAAAAACCGATTTTCTTATGACATTCGCTAAAACAATGCCTACAATTACTTTCGAAAGTACCCTCAAAGTTGCTTATTGCCTCCTTAAACGGTATTTTCTCTTACTTATCTTCTGGGTTCTGTAGTATGAAGCTCTGGGAGGGACTGCTTTAAATTATACCCTGCGTGACAGACAAGCTACACCACCGCACTATATCGAGGATTCAGTTGCGACACGTCCGGCTGCACCACGGGCTACTCTCAATAAAACTGATGAGAATGTTCTTAGGGACGGACCATTATATTTTTGAGGGCGGTGATGAGAGAGGGGGGTTTGGGTCACATTTATCATTTGGGTTTTTTTCTCCAAAAAACAATTCTTGTACAGCAAGTGCTTCCTACTAACCAGATCCTATATTAATTTGATGTTTTAAAACAGCATTCTTCCGCAACCTATTGCCTACCCTACCCCCACCCCCTCCCAAACAAGTATGCACAACCTAAGGCTTGCCTAAGACAGTTGCTCATCTCCCACCCCCACTCAAATAACAATGGTCCATCCCCTAGTTGATTTGGTGAAGGAGTCTACCTTACTAGACGTTTTCTAGCATATGACAACATTTCCATCGAAAGGCTAATTCACATTTATCAGTTATCACATTTCATCCATTACACTTCATGGTTTAATGAGGTAGATTCTAAAAGCGTAGAAGCTTTACAAGGAAACAGAAAGGCATAAAATGATATGAATATTTATACCTGTGCACGAGGCATTCGATGCAACCAATGTGGTACCTCTTAAGGGTAATTGTAAATGTTAGCCATACCTACAAAGCGGGTATGTCTGACAGTACCTATTATTATTATTATTATTATTGAAATTCTTGATGAACTGATCTTCATCCATTCTACAATTTTAGGGGATTGGCTCTCCGTCTGGATAACGATATTTAGGAAATGTTTATTACATTCGTGGATGGACTGCTAGTCCATCGCAGCTTATCCTCAGCATATTGAACAATATTTTCTAATACATTAGCTTTTTTCGATACATATTTACATATTATTTGAATTTTCTCTAGTAGTACGAGGTGCATCGATATATATTTTTACATCTGAGTGGAGTGAAGCGCCATTTTTCGCGGTCAAGAACACGTCACGAAAATGGACTCGACTCGACTTCACTTCTCCACCATCGCACTGTGCCCGTCTAAAAATGTTTCTCACTAAACATACATCACCAATCTTAGGCCCAGGTCAACCGTCGAACTTCACACGAGACGAACTAAACTGAGAGCATCAAATTCATCATAAGTTCGACGTTTGACTCAAATGAGTTCGTCCGACTGAATGTAGACCTAGATTCGATGTAAGTTCGACGTTTGACCCAGCGGTCGAGCTTTACACGTTTGGATCGATTCAAACTGCAATTTAGTTCGTCTCATGTGAAGTGCAACGTTTGACCTGGGCCTTAAAAGCTGCTTAAACTGAATTCTTGTCGGGCGTTTAACCCGCGACAGAAGATAATGGGCTTCGAGACCTGTTCATTGCTACCAGTTCCATTTAAAGCTATTTCTTTTTTGTCAGGATTCTACAGAAAGTTTTCTCTAGGATAAGGAATGAAATGCTTGTTTTTGAAAACTTTGAAGTTCGTTTAAGGTTCATGTTAGCGATGACTATTATCCTTGTTCAGTGCAAACATGGAAACTGAACAACGTAGAGAAAAAAAAAGTTAACTGCTGAGAACAATTCGCACAGCGAGACAGGTAAAGCAAGACAATGATCTCATAACTGTTCTCTGTAGAAGTAGGCTTTGCCTCGCGGATGAAATCCAAACACTGTGAATCCGGGAGAAATCCAACCGGTGGAATTTCCAGGAGCGTCAAAGTGCACTTTCTCGTGATTGATTCCCATTACTACTATTAATATACATTTGACCTTTCTCCGGTCAAGAAGTTCAAAAGTTGTTCCACTGAGACGATTAAGAAGAAGTTTCTCTAGTTTATCCACGAAAAAAAGCATTTGTCCTTCTTGGTGCTTTATGATCACTCTGCGAATTGTGGGCACATCTTTCGTATAAAACTCTCCTAAATATGGCGCTGCTTCCTCTTCTGAGATTGTATGCTCTTTCTGTAAATTGAACAATAGAAATCGTTAATTCTCAGCAAGATTGTACTGTGCTCAAGGAAATTTGTAAACGTATCCTTATTTTTACGTTTAGGCCGCTTTTCGAAAACGCTTTTCAGACCGAAGAAATTTGAAAACGCTGGCTTTGCGTTTTAGCGCGGAAGGAAAACACTTTGAAAGCGGAGCTTTTCGAAAACGATAACGACATGAAAATCACGTGATTTCCATGTCCGATTTTTCCTCAAAATGACCGGTGGTTGTTGCGTTTTCAAATATCTCCGGCGTAGTGGACGGACAGCATTTGACGCGTTTTCAGAGTGAAAATCCCGCTTTCAAATTTCTCCGGCGTAGCAGTCTTATGTGGCTAAAAATTGTGATAGTATTAACATAGAATTATCGAAGGGTAAGACTTCGCCAGGAGAAAATGGCGTAATAATGTCTCATTGGAGCTGTTTCGGCTTTTTTGGACCTTGGAGAAGACGGCTGTCTCTAGTTTATAGTACTTATCTTTCATATATATGGTTTTCGTTCCATTTTCCTAAGAAAGTAAAGGGTTAACAGTTGGACTCCAGTAACCCGGCCCCAGACTCCAACTCGATCAGAGCCGAGATTCGATTCAGGAGAGGCTTATGAAATTTGGAAGGGAGTAGAGGGTGGCATGTTGGGACACACCAGCCAAGAAGGTGCTCTGGAAGAGCAAGGTTATGCCCGTGGTTAATTTTGGCGAGATTGGGGTAGGGTATGTTTCAAGGCGTTAACCTGAAAGTTTCCTTCTCCGCTCTCCGCCTTTGAGCAAAACACATCTGTAATTTTTTAAGAGCATGCCGTTGACCGCTTATTTTGGTGCGATGCGTGATTTGCGATTTCAATTTAATGCAAGGGAAGGTCATCAGTTACCCTCCTTTTTATCTGTTTTGTGCCTTCTTCTCCCTGTTGTAAGAATTAGTCTGTCGCTTATTGCTTATCATAAATGTCACGCTACAATTTGTAAGTTTAAAATGAATCGGATCACCTTCTTATCCCTCGCTATGAGTTCCTCGTGAAATGCCGTTAAAAGCTTGCTCGCTAAATCCGTACAAAGACCATTTAAACTTCCTGTGTTGAAGATGTTGAAAGCTGAAAAAAGGAATATTCATCAACCTGATTTTAATTATCTCAGAAATTAAATCAGAATATAAACGCAGCTCGCATGGAATGATTTTGTTAACGTATATACCATCATTGTTACTCTTATCTGCACGCATTGCAGATCTATCTATTATCAAACTTTGGTCAGTCTCTCGTTAGTTTCTAATTATTCACCTGGGTAGAGAGAGGCATCGTCGGAGTTCAGTGTATGTTTTGCTCACGGAAAGCTAGAACTCACCTAGTTTCAGCTCAGGAAACAAACAGATGTTTGATGCATAGCCGTACATGTAACCTGTTTTTGTTCTTGCAAGGTAACCGTTCATAAGGTACATCTCCCAGGGAGATCCCATGAACTGTTTGCCATTCAGGATGTAGGCTAAAGTCGAAAAGAAATTTGAAATGTTAATCATTCTTAGTGGTTACCTTTCATGCCTATTGATTACAGCTCTGAGAATTACGAGATGGTTGGTAAAACAAGACATGCTATATATATCCTAGGTGACGATCACATTTATTCAATGCAGTTTTCCTTATATATATGCAACATGGGTGTGGTATCGCTGTGCTGTCAGTTTACGAGTCTTGTGAATCCGGCAAAATAAAAACGACAAAGTGAAAAATTCAGAGTGCTTCTATATGCTTAAGAGTCTAATAACGTTTTAGTTGTCCAACACCGTTGATCTTTAGACCTGTCGCATCACGAGCTCACGCGGTCAGATCGAATGGATACTTAACAATTATTCCACGAGTGCGCGTTGGATATGAGATGGTAGATAGCCAACGAGTCGCATACAGCGATAATGATCCAATATCCAACAAGCGCGAGTAGAATAACTGTTTTATTAGAAACGCCCCCAAAATACAGAAAACTAAAAATAAAATAAGCAATTGGATTACAAGCTAAAAATATGTTTCTTATTAGATGTTTTGGTGCGTAGAATCGTGTATTTTGACGGGTTGTGCCGTATTTTGACGAGCCCTAATTAGGGCGAGTCAAAATACAAACAACGACAGAACGAGTAAAAATATAAAGCGATAATACATACCAAAACATTTAATAAGAGATTTATTATCCAACTGCTGTAGTCAATAAATTTATCAGTGAAAGAGGGAGAGTGTAACAGTTTTGCGTGCGCGCGCCGACCTGTCCGGCAAACAGGTTTTCTACTGTATATTTGTACTGTTATTTGGACGGTATTCGCTGCAGTTGGATAATAAATTCTTATTTCATGTGTCGCTGTAACATTTTTCACAACTCGGGATCTGTTAATCAACGCCGCAGCTCGACAAAATCAGCAAACTCAAAATAAAATTCGATTACTTACCTGGAGAGAAAAATTCTTCCGTCATAACAGGCGAAAGAAAGTCATCTTCTTCCATTGAATCGAAAAGTTTTATTTCCAACTGGAGACAACAATTAAAATTTGTATCAAAGTCTTGAGATTATTGATCGATCGTAGAAGTGATTTTGATGCTGGAAACATTTGAACTGATTCGAGATACAATAAAAACCCACGTATAAGAACCATCATTTTGTGAAGTCTAGCAAATTAGGTTTTTGTATTTTGGGGTAGTTATTGCTGGTTTTCACATGACGTCACTAAAATTCGAACTACAAAACTATTGATCTTCCTGAAATTTTACTTAAATGATGTATAAGAGCAGCTGAAAAGTAATATTCATACAAATATTCGCTCCAAATGGGTTTTTGCTTTTGTGATACACTACGCTTGAATTTCTAAGCTTTTGCGTGACGCGGCATTTACATGACGGCCTAGAGAGCTATCATGATGGTTAAAAAAAGTCACTTATTTCGGGGAACTTGGCTATCTGAACAGTTCATGTCTTAGAAAAACTATTATTTTAATGTTTTAGAGTTCCTCGAGGGATAAATGGACGCTTTTGTAGCAAAACTCAGTGACAGATGTTTCTGTCGGTTTCCGGCCGCCATGTTGGTGCCCATACGGATGGGCACCAGTATGGCGTCTCCATACAAATCTCTATAAATTTGGGTAAAAAATTTCTCCGCATATCTCGCATAAGGAAAATTCCTGTGACCAGAATTTTGGCGAGAGTCTTTGCATATTTACCTTCTTTCAATTCTTAGATTCTGGACTTAATCTATTGACCGGTTTTGATTTTTATTTTAATCTATTTTGAATTGCGTGACACTCAAAACCAGCAATTGGCATTTTAGCTAAGTAGGTTCTTAATTTCAATAAAGGAGATATAGTTGTTGATTACCAGGAAAATAAATAAACTTGGGTTTGGTCCTTAAATATAAAGTATTTATTCAAAACTGTGTTATTCCCAGCCTAACAAAACTGATTACATAAATTATAAGTAGTGTTTCCTCTATAACAAGAGTTCGTCATTTAACTGAAACCGACATATAAGAACCTGATTGATCTTGCTTGGCTAAACCACTTACAAGCGGTCTTTTACTGTATACCGGTTATCAACCTTTGACACCCTTATCACTCAACCAACTGCGTTATTTAAAGAATGTTCAAACGAGTAAAGGGTCAATTTACTGATAGTTTCAACGTTACCTTTGCGATGTCTGCTAGGGAGGTGAACATTCCTCCCGCCGGGTTTGCCCAGCCCCATTCAACCGGCTCCTGGGGTTTCTTTTTCAGATACCCCACGGGAATTCTCCGTCTTAACCTGTAGAGATAAAGATTTGCGGATTCATACGCATGGACCGAAAGTCTTGTGGCAGGTGCTATCTTTAACAACTGTTTTGTTCTGGCAACACACAGCACTATTTGAATCAATCTGTACAACTTATCTAGGAAGTGCTTCAAAAATAGCGTTAGTAGGCAATTTGGCATTCTTGGTTCGTAGTTCCTCGTGGTTATTCTCAGAAAAAATCGGGTGGAGGTAAACTCTTATCCTGTTTAAGACCAAAATCTGCGATTTTCCCAACCCTATTTAAGACCTGACCAAAAATTCAATACCCTGTGTAAGACCTGACTCTTAAATCAATACCCTGCAACTGCTTCAGTTGAGTTGGAAACTATCCTCCATCTAGTTCCTGCACTCATCAACCCTTGTTCATGTTTCGTACACTAAAAAGTGTCATGTAATTTTGAATTCCTTTTGAAAACATGACGCGCGGAAATCGGACCAAGTATTATTTACTAGCTGAAGTTCAGTAAGAAAACTAAGGCAGCGTTTGCACTACGTCGGAGAAATTTGAAGACGCAGCTTTATTTCTACCGTTAGGCCTACAGTCCACACTAATCCGTCACAAAAAGGGAGTTTTTCAAAGACGCTCTTCAAAGCGGAGGAATTTGAAAACGCCGGCTTTGCGTTTTAGTGTGAACAGAAAACATTTTGAAAACGGAACTTTTCGAAAACGATGACGTCACGACAATCATGTGATTTCCCTGACTGAGTTTTTCTCACAAATCCAAGATGGCCGCTGATTTTTTCGTTTTGAGATTTCTACGGCGTAGTGTGGATGGAAAACATTTGATGCGTTTTCAGAGTGAAACCACCGTTTTCAAACTCCTCCGATGTAGTGTGGATGGGGCCTTAGCTACTAGCTGAAGTTCAGTAATAAAGAATTTTTTTTCACATTAATTTATTAGCAATAGATGGTACTTACTCAGGAGTTAACTTGAATGCCGAATCATGCATCTCTAGTGGATCAAAAATGTTTTTCCGCGTCCAGTCTTCATAGGAAGTGTTTTGGGAGAAGGCCAGTCCTTGACCAAGAAGTCCAAAACCTAAATTGCTTCATGATAACGTAAAACCGTTGTCAACAATCTAATTTACCATTATAAACTGGAAAATATAAGAGCGATTTTTGAGTGTTTCAAATTTTGTAACCCAGTTACATATATATATGAAAACGTTAAAATAACTTAATTGAAACATAGATATAACAAATGTCAGACCTGTAACTGACTTTATCGCCTGGTTGAGCAATAAGCGTAAGATTCCTTATTCTCTCTAACATGACAGTATTGTTATCTGGACAAAGCATCGGTCCTTTCTGAGATAAACATGGCGCCTCCCTTGGAAATCCAGACATGTGAGTAACCATTTGCCTAAGGAACAAAAATATAGAGAAGAACAACATCTCTGTTTTGCCGCAGCACTGTTTGCAGATATTAGTTGAAAACTTTAATAAGAACTGGATTTTTTTCAGTGGTATAAGCTCTAATTAAACAGGTAAAGTTAATTCTTTCGCAACAAGAGTTAACAGTATTCCGAAAGTTCAAAGAAATCCTAGCCATTTTTTTGTAAACTTATAAAGAGTTGATCGATCAATAAATCAATATTATCGATTGCTTCAGGTGATCGACAGACAGACAATCTGTAATGGTATTAGGTACTGCTACACTGACCTACCTCAGGACGATCTCGTAAGAATTGAACGGATCTTTTATTGAGAACTTTGGCATATACTTCGTGAATGGATCATCCAGCGACTTAACCTTCTTCTCGTAATAAAGCTTGTAGAGCATCAACGCCTGAATAAACACAACAACAACAACACTACAATTCATCTCCAAAACAGACACATTTCCAATAACAGTTATAAATAATTCGTTTTAAAAAGACTGACAATTATTGCTGTGTGCCTGTGTGCCGTTTATGTTTTATATAGACTGATATTCAGTACTGTCCTCGCTCTAGGAGATTGCTACACGGTCAGTGTCCCACCAAACATTTGCTAGCCTTGGATAGCCGATGAAACACTGTCTCGAGTGTTTTGATATATCTTCTCGATCGAAACAAAAAATCTAAGGAGTAAATGGAGGAAGCAAAATCGTCAAAATCTATGCTAATTAAACTCCTTCACGGTTGTGATTTTCTTTGTATTAACTTGATGGGTTATTAATGAGTTTGAGAATTGAGTGTCGAAAGTTAGATAAGATCAAGGTAAAAGGTTACCCTGACCTTCTCTTGATTTAAATTAATACGCTTTTGGTTGAAAAAAGGTCACGCCACTTTTTCCACCTATCAAAGTTAAGACCAAAACCAATCACTCGCAACTCCCTCGCATGCCCTGGTTTTCTCGCGCTTTGTGCCACCTAAATGTATTTGCTTCGTGTTTTGATTGGTTCGCTGCCTTGTTTGTGTTCTTTATAATTGGCCAGATTGGTTCACTTGCTTTTACGACAGTGTATTGAAAACCACCTTAAAATGGATCTTGATGGAGATGGTCAAGTCAGCGCGACATATGCTAATTGATAAAAATGTCATTGAGTTCTCCAAACACGAGTGGAATCTTTGACCCTCCGTACATCATTAGGAAGCTCTAGTAGTGAGCCGACAGGAGACTGGCGCGAGCTAGGACTGCCGCTCACAAGCCCTGGGTTTCTACAACTTCGTAAGGGGTTTTTGATGGGCTTTTAAACGGAGGGGCGTGTATTCGCAGGGGAGCTTATTAGCGAAATAAGAAACTGAAATTGTTTGGCAATGAGCTACAGCAGTGTTGATCGAAATACGTTTTTTCATGTACTGGAAGTTTAATTTAGTGCTAAAACATAGTAAATCGAATTTCTTTCATTTTAACCCGAGAGGGGGCTTATAAACAGGGGGGGGGGACTTATAAGCGGGAGGGCTTATGAGCGACAGTTAAGGGCAGACGTAGATGAGTCAAGTGCACAAGCAACTAGGAAAATAATCAGAGTTCTGTTGACGGTTGTTAAACTTACCGTTAAAACTTTGGTAACACTTGCTATAGGGAACACTGTACTACTGGAGAGTTTTGGCGCTGTGGGGTTCGAGTTGTTCATTCTACCAAATGAACGTTCCCAAATCACTTTGTCCATGTACACAACGTTAGCCATGATGGAGACCTATTGGGTGAATCAAGACAACACTTTCTGGAACCTGTGCCATATACATGTATACGGTTGGTTAGCGACAGCTGTTGTTTACGAAGTAAGAGCATAACTGACGAACTAACAAGCGAACTCCCCCAAAAGCAAACAGTTGTTTTACAATAACTGTCTAATTTCTCGCGCGCTGTTTGGCTCATTTTATAGTCATTAAGAATACAGACGAGTAAAATTTTAATTTCTGCAAGCTCTCAAGTTCACCTTTCAGCCGTCAAACTGCGATAAATTCTTGTAAATTCTTTTAGTTGTTTACAGTAGTAGAAAAAATAAACTGTTGTTGTTGATCTGTTGTTGATCAATGAGGTTTTACGGACTTTTTTAAGTAGCCAATCAAAAAGGGAGAAACGCTATTGACAATATTCGCGTCATTTTGAATAAAATTCACTTATCTTTGTTTACGGTAAGTTTACGGCGTCTCTTCCCCATCATTTATTCCCGGCATTTGAGCATTTTAAGGTTTTGTTATTGTAGAAAACAAATTGACGTCAGTGTTTTATGCGTCTGTCCTCTTATTGATGATAAATTTCGTCATAACATTGTCAAAGTTTACTGCGGAACCACTTGCCTGCAGCTCGTGGTTCCACAGCCACTTTGACAATGTTATGACGCAATTTATGATCAATAAGAGGACAGACGCATAAAACACTGACGTCAATTTGTTAATTTTAAAACAAACAAACAAAAATAAACAAAATAGGAAAACAATAGACTTTTTGCAGGTCCCTTTCACGTGACCTTGTCAAAGAGAAATAGAAAAAGCATAATGAAATCAGAAGGTTGCCAATTTCAAACCACTGAGATTTGTACTGACGTTTTTATATGGCAAGGCTTCACATCCATCAACTTGTTGTTCACGCCAATGCTATAAATTGTCCAAACTTTCGAACTTTTAAATCGCAGTCCAGTGAACAACCCTGATTGATATCATTCTTGTCCTACCGTATCATCCTTAGTGTTTGCCTTCTTCAGCCGCTCCTCAATTTCGGTCAGTGCATCTTGAATGCTTTTGGGTAGAATGTTCAAAGGAACTGCTTTCGCTCGGACAGGACAGTAGGTTTTCGGATCCTAAGGACACAATTTATACAATGCGATGAGATGAGGAGGGGTTAGTGATACGGCATGAGATGGGTATACCCCCGGGCTGGAAGTTACCTCCAATATTTTGTCAGGTTGTCCTAATAATCCCCTTATACCCTACGGTTATATCCCTGAGGTTTGAACTAGGTGAACCAGAGTCTAGAAAGGAAACCATTAGCCATGCTCCGCGCGCTTTCTACATAAGGTAGTTCGGTAAACTCAGTTAACGTTTAACGCACATTATTTTCGTGTTTACTTATACGTATAATACGTCTAGCACGCACGATTCCTCTGAGACTCATTAATTGTAATTAATCAGTCGGCGACAAAAGTTACTCAAAATTGGAAAGAAACCGTTACCAATCAAGGTATATTCATTGCAAGAAGGCTGTAAGTCGGAAGTTTGAAGGGGCCACAACGAAAAATTCACAGCAGAAAACGACACTGCACACTAGCGGCTAAAAGTGCCATTTATCGACATACATCGCTAAATCATTTAGTGATGTAGGTAGATAAATGGCACTAATCAGTACAATCTTTTGCGAGACATTTTAAGTTTAAGGAAATTTAATACTTCTCATCGAATTATTTGCATAATTAAGGTTTTCGCATTTTTGCACCTGGTGTAATTGCGCTGTTTTCAAAAAAGCCGACAACCAGCGAATGAAAAGAGAAACATCGACTGGCGGCACGCAGTCGTCATTAAAATCTCAAAACTGATGTTAAATACTGAAATCATCAGAGAACAGCTTTCTTGCATTGACTACATGGACCAATCATGACCCGACATACCATAGCATCTCCAGCATTTGATTTTCCCGTTTTGTTTTATAAAGTCGATTTAACAAATTGACGTGAGTTTTTCATGCGTCTGTTCCGTTTTTGACCATGAATTTCTTCATAACATTGTCAAAGTAACTGTGGATCCGCAGACTACTTTGACAATGTTGTGACGAAATTCATTGTCAACAACAGGATAGACGCATTAAAAACTGACGTCAATTTGTTTTTCACGATAACAAATTGTCAAATTACCCGTCCTCGCTCGTTGACGCATCGCATAAATTATAAATTCACGTGTCTGTCCGCTTATTGACAACGAAAATTAGCCAATGAGCGCGAGATAATTTCTGCAGTTATCGTAAAAAAGCTATCGATAATATCATTAGTTTCTGCAGTCTCTTCACAGAGTCGAAACATACATGTAATTCCGCCTATTTAGGGACACCTGCTGCCCGGACTGAATCGCTGCTTTGGCTGTCATGGAGTGAGCGGCTTCCAACAACGCGCGCCTGCGCTACCATGACAAGGTTTACGATCACTTATTACCGTTTCAAGTTGCCCCAGGCAAAAGGGTGTTATTTCTTTTGGCTTCTAAAATATGCAAATGTCTCAATTGAAGTATGAACGTTATTCCATTATCCAGATATTTTTTAACAATAATGACAGTCTGATTCACATTTTTAAACACAGATTTCGTATATCTGTCAGACATAAAAATATCCGAAACTGGTTTGTTGCAACTCTTCTAAAGTGTAGGTCGCTCTGGTTTGATATGTTTCTTAAACTAACATTTCATTTAATTGCAGATAATTGCATCAAGATAAAAGAAAAACTGATGCTTTCAATACACAATAGTTTTTTTGGCCAAAAACATGTATAATAATTAAGAGAATGTCACCTTGATTTTACTTAGGAGTTTAGTCAAGTAGAAATTTCTAGACTAAATGTTTTCGTGTCAGTTTTGAAAAAGGTTCGGTGTATGACAGCTGCCGTTGCTTTTCCACTTGCACTATATTGGTTTCCTAGCGGGATTCACAAAACAAACTTCATTTCGGTGGCGTTTGTCACGATCTTGTTACTTCCGGACTGTATTGCAATAAATGCAGTTATGTTCCTAAGTATTGTTTGAATATCACCCGCTTAGAAAATACATTTAATCTCAATAGAACACAATGGATTTGACAATGTTGATTTCTAAACAAACAGAAATTGAACCCCTAATCAGGTTCTAGAAATAATAACGAAATTGTCATTGACCTTCAACGCTTTCAAGATGAAGTTTCAAACGTGCAGTTATTCTCAAAGGTCAATAGAAAACCATACTTTTTATTTCACCAATAAATAATATACTGAAAAGCATGGATTATTTGCCGTACCTATTGGAAAATAAACTTTATCGAAAAGCGAGTCCATTAAATTAATTTTTATTTAAAATTGTCGCTTCCTTCCTCGCACACAATTTGTTTTTGAAAAGACTTGCTCGCAGTCTGGCTACCCTGTGTAAATAATGAGGACTTTTATTTCAAATTTGTGATCTAAATGGTTTTGAAAATCAACCTTCAAAGTATAAGTAGAGGAAATTGACAGCTGCCGTAAAAAGAAACCTGTCCACTGTTTTGAGTGGTAGCAGCAAAAAGTTCTCTTTGAAAATTAATGTCAATTATTTAGTGACTACATGCAATTTTCAAAACGATTCAAACATGAAGTCTTTTAACACCTTAAAAAGATCATTAACACTACGCACAAAATTCAGGAAAGTTAGCCAAGGTAGTTTTTCACGACCAAGGCTTACTAGCGTTTAGCTTATATGAACGCAGTACTGTCTGTTTTTGGTCTCAATGTTCTCATTAGAAAGCAGCTGGTATTAGGCTGAACATTTGCAGAAGATGTGTACTGAGGTACAACTTGAAATACAGAGTGTATTTTCATATCGTCTCTATAATGCAATTGTTTGAAAGGAAACCCATAATATGTTAATAGTATGTTTTCATAATAAAACTAAGAATGCAGCATTTTAGCCTTTTATTCAGGAAACAATAACGAAAAAAAGCCGGCAAAATTGGCAAATAGAATATAAAACCCAAAAGCAGTAGATTTCGTAGGGTGTGTCCAGATACAAATTCGGTCTCAATTCTTGTAGCTAGCGATGTTCATTTTACAGTTTTGCTAGTGTTCTATCATAAATTGATGTTCTCCCAGCTGTCTTCTCCAATTAAATGACGAAAGCGTACTTTAACAGCAAAATCCACCCACTCAAATGTTTCAATTTTTGGTAAATTACCAGTTTTATAACGACAGTTGAAACGTTCAAATGGCAAACCGTCGAAAAATGTATCGCGCGAGATTCACGGAAAAGTTGTGAGACTGATTTAGATCGAATGTACAACCAAGGAAAGCGAATAATCAACCCGCAGTCGAGTAAAAACTCTTCAAGTTATTACGTTTGTGCTAATACGAGGTGAAAAGTACTTATAATCACTAATAGTAGAAGATAATGCATATATTACCCCTTATCATTGTTGTTTGCATGAAATTTATAACATATCATATATTTCATATCTATATCACGTTTTTCAGAAAGTACCTAACAGTGAATGTTCTCTACCCTGAAAGGTGCCGCCTTAAAAAGAATTACGAAGCGGCCAGCTTACACCAAGATAATTTATGATGAAATGTAAGTTTTATAATTTCAGTCTACCTCTTTGTTATTAAAAGTCGTTGCTTCAGCTTTGTCCTCAGAATCGTAATAAATCACTCTCCACACGAACAAGCCAGCCATTACCAAAGACACCGCAATGAAAAGTACCAAGCACACAGACAGTTGCCGGATTCGTCTTGAATATCCTGGCACCATCCTGCCGCCGTCCTTGGTGAGGTGATCTGGAAGGAAGCCTATCTTGCTCGCACTGTTTGGAAGCAGCGCACCCAGGCAAGAATCTCCACTACCGGAAAGTCTTGCCTCGTAAACATTAAACGACATCTGCGAGTCCGCGCCCGGGGACTGGGGTGATTCTGGTTCGAATTTTGCCACCTGGCTGGTCGCGTTCATGTTGGGGTCTGGTTCCAAGTGTAGTCGGGTTGGTTTTTTGTCATCTGGTGACTTAAAAGAGAAGGATACGAGTAAAGCGATTATTGCATTTGATGCAACAAAAACGTTACAGTCCTAAATCTAAAAGTAACTACCACGTCTCAAACTTTGAGTCTGAATAAAGGAATGAATCCGACAGTGTGAAGTTAAATTTTTAGTTTTCGTGACGTAATCGTCGCCATATTGGATGGCCTTTTCAAAAGATTTCTAACTAACTTGCTTGTATCATCCAATATGGCCGCCAAGGATTGGTTGCAAACCATCAGTGGATAAAATAAAATAAACATAAATTTTTAATAAATTAACAAATAAAGATCGAAATAAGTGAACGAACCAGTTAAATTCCACGCCTAAAAAGGTAATCCTAGTTTTAAGCAATCGATGATTTCATTGTCTGCGGAAGAGCAGACGGACTGACAACCTCGTTCTCAGGGTCTCTGATATCCCCGCTCCCCTGGAGGGAGAGATGAGAAACCTTGGAAACGAGGTTGACGGACTGACAGATCGAGGAGTGACGAAATTAACATGCAAAGTGAGAAAAGCGCTTCTAGCTGAGGAGAGGTAGTGGAGCTTAAACGAGAAAGAGCGCGAACAGAAACACAGCTCTTCCTCTAGCATTATGATCCTTTACCTAGTAGCCAGACAACCTAGAACTAGAAACCTGGAACCCAACCTCGTTCCTAGGGTCTCTTATCTGCCCTCCCTGCCGGAGCGAGAGAGGAGAAGGCCTGGAAACACGTCAAGACGAACATCAGGGAACGAATTACACTTCAACACTGACAGTCACCACGAATGGGATGCGGGTGACTCGGTGTCGAACAAGATTACAAGGGAGACTTCAGTTAAGAGTCTTTTTTATAAGAATATTCCGGCTGAAATTGGCGAAATGTTAAGAAAATATTAAGAATATACCCAAAGGCTGAGATTTTATTAAGAACATATTGTTTTTAGTGTTGAAAGAAAATAAATTACGTATACGTACAATAAAATCGCATAATGTTTTTTAAATGAACTATAATTCACCGCTGAAAAGAATGGCGTGCAAATGCAATTTATTTTCTGGTTCTTTCCGTTTTTTCTGACTAAAATACATTGAAAGAGCATACATTCTTATAAGAACAGTATATATACTTATTAAAAAAAAGTGTATGGCAGTCGGTTTGATTTGTTTTTCACCCAATACCCCCTAGGGAGCCAGCTCACAGGTTAACAAATGAGGTTATCAACCTTGAGCCCTCAGGCTTACTGTACCGCGCCGTAAATTAATTTAAATTAGTGCTTCCATATTATCTCAAGTGATACCAATTGACTATTCACGGCATTTATCACAACATTATATGTCAGCGTTAAATGGGGTATACCACAAGAGTGAAGTTCAGAAATAAACACTCCATTTGAAAATGCCGATATTTGAGTAGATAATTGAAAGTATCAATTTATTGAAAGCTTACCTCAGCGCGAACAAACCTGCATATTATACAGTTTTTTAATCGGTTTTCTAGAAATTTCGTTGGGAAAAAATGTGGTCAAATATACATTGAGGACTATCAGATAGCATAATTATAATGACATTTTAACGCCCACATTAGTAATATTCTGTTAAAACAATCAATTTAGTTCAATTCCGACTGTGTGACACGCATCCACAGACACTGAATTTCTTATTCTGATATCTGTAGATGCAAACATTTGTCCTGCGTATGAGCACGATCTGCAAGTGTGCCATTCAGACATTGTGTAAATTCTCTGCTACGTTAGACACCTGACAAAATACTTACACGTTTAAAAATATATCC
Source organism: Orbicella franksi (assembly GCF_964199315.1). Lineage (NCBI taxonomy): Eukaryota > Metazoa > Cnidaria > Anthozoa > Scleractinia > Merulinidae > Orbicella > Orbicella franksi. Next base: position 3,961,331 of record NC_138149.1, on the reverse strand, counting down.
TCGGTCATTCTTGGATCTTTGACAAACATTTCATTCACCACCAGGAAGATGTGTTTTTGAGTTGAGATTATTGCATTCATGGAAAACGGCAAGAGTCACCGTGAATTAACAAAAAATAGTTGCTCTTCTTCCGTACATGTTTTTAAAATTGGTTCAATGGTAAGCAATGAAAGATCTAAATCAGGATGCCAATGATAGTAATATTGATTAAAGCCACTTTAAGTAGCGAGAACAAATAAAGAAAGTCTTAGTTAAAGTAACCATTTCAAATCACCGTCAGTCAATGGAAAAAGGAACAAAAATCTTTTACTTACAAGTAATTCAATGAAGACACGCTGCGGACTCGTTTCCATTTCAAGGTTTTTGTCTACAAGGCTTTTAGTCGTTTTAACGTGACCGTTTTCCATCTGTCCTATACGACGTTATGACGGACTTTGGTCAGCGCAAATAAAAGCGTCAACATTTTGAAAAACAATGACGAGACTAATTGGACTAATTATGAAAACCGGTTTAGTTGTTTGCAAAAACAAGATTGTCCAGTTAGTCTTCTTTGTTTGTTGCGATGTGGACTTGTCGCAGACCACAGGAATTGTTCAGTACATCAAATTAAAACAGTGGGATTTTTGCAATTTTTGTCGAAATTTCATGTGCCGAAATAGAAAGAACCTCTCTCGCAGTACAAAACGCTACAATAACAATGTGCAAAATGCTTACCAAGTCTGACACATTTAAAGTCATGTAAGAAAAATTACATCCTTGCTTGAGGTCATAATTACTTTCGGCTTGCTTTGTGAAATGCTAGCTAAAGTGAATGAAAAATAACACGTGTTTGTTTGTGGGTTAGTGAGCTCTGTAGTCGGCGGGGAGTTTTGGCAAGGTTTTTCGAATTTTCATGGGAGTGTTTACAACTCGAAGAGAATGATCTGAATGCCGTCAGTTTGACGAAATTCTAGTCAAAATTATCAGACCTTGTCCACACTACGTTAAAGGAGTTTGAAAACGTAACTTTATTTCTACCGTTCGGCCTTCCGTCCACTCTAATCCGTCACGAAAACGGGGCTTTTCGAAAACGCTTTTCAAACCGGAGGAATTTGAAAACGCCGGCTCTGCGTTTTCGTGTGGACGGAAAACATTTTGAAAAAGGCGCATTTCGAAAATAATGTAGTCACGTTAGTCATGTGATTTCCATGCCTGAGGTTTCCTCAAACACAAATCCAAGATGACCGGTGATTGTGCGTTTTTAAATTTCTCCGGCGTAGCCGTGGACGAGACCTTAGGTAAACAACAAAAAAAAATGAAGGAGTTCACAGAACGGTGTGTTCCTATCCCTTATTGTTGAGAGGTAGTAAAATTATTGTGTCGAATTGGAACCAAACAGGTACGAAGAACAATCTTGGAGATTTCTAATTTTAAGTCTTAATGCACGGTGGTGATTGGGTGGAGGGAGTGAGGGTCTTGACGATGGCGATTCAAATTAAAATTCTTTACATTTATATGGAATACTGATTGATTTTGAAGGACAATATAATCAAGACAAAAAGCTTCAATTTCTGTGGTATTGAGCGAGTTGAGTCCGGTTAATTATGTCATTTTTACTATGCTTTATGCCGAGAAAAAGGGCGTGGGGTTGCGGGGGGAGTGGGGGGGGGGGGGGTGGGGATTGACTTATTTGACTGGGGATTTAAAGAAGAGGGAGGCTTGACAGAGAAAGCAAAATTCCAGATTGTTCAAAAACCCACTATCTACATTCCATATCGTGCACGATTCGAATTGACAGAGCAAATTAAAAAAAAAAAATCGAAGAAATAAAAACGACTCTCATAACGTTGAAAGTTGAAGGTAAGCCTTGAAGAAAAGGCGCATTTCTTTTTACTGTGCATTCCAGAATGACCGCAATTCACGGACCTGACGAACAACAGGCGATGTCGCTGATATTTTCCCGCCAAACGAATCATTGACATGGTGATCCGCTAAAATATAATCATGTTAATTAGGTTAGAATGACAAGACGAAACCCTCAGTTGTATAAAGTTTGATTTTAACGAAATTAATGTATATTGATGTACATTTGCTTCGTGAGCACCCCTCAAACATATACGGAGACATTTTACACTGAAAGAGCGTTTGCAATGTAATGGATGTTAACAAAATTCTTCGGCGATCTGTAGACGGTGAAAGATAGTTAGATGTGAATATGTAATTTAATAAAAGTCATTTAAAAACCGATTGTCACATAGCTGAGGTCTCGCTAGTTGAATCTAACGCAAACTCTTATGGGTTGAATGATTGATTGATTGATTGATTGATTGGTTGATTGAAACTCGCACATTGTACCTCTTCTGCGTTTCAGGGCACCTCTTTCACGTGCTTGTTTCGTGAAATGTTGGCATGTGATGTCATCGTGACACAAGGTGAAGTGGTCTTTTTTCTTACTAGACTCGTACGTTTTCAGTGAGGCGAGAAAAGCCTTTCTGTCGCTTGTATGCTGGTTGTCTCCCGGGTTATGCCAAATGTTTAAAGAGACAGAAAAAAAACTTTTCTACAGACGAAATATAATCCTATCGTGAACCCAAATAAAAGATTTGTTACAAGGGGAGTAGTTTTTCTAGTCTCCTCAAATACCATGTGTTTTGAAGCACGTTAAAAAAGCCGGGTAGCTCAGCAAGTGAATCGTTACCAAACCAGTCAGAGCAGTAGAGCACGAATAAATCAGCGACAAGCTTCTAGCTTTGATGCTTTTAAGGCTGTCAGACGAATGTATGTTGTGTAAAATGATTTAATTCCAATTTTCTGGCAATCGCGCTCTTTTTTTTAAGAATCGTTTACATAAGAATGTATTCTGGTTGAAGATTAAGTAACAAAACATTCTTTTTGCAATAACCTGAAAAAAAAAAAAATATATATAGAAATCACACGATGTCGTTACATGTAAATGAATTTATATTAATGAAACCTTTGAAAACTGAATAATTAGGTACTTTTTATATGTCTTTCGGTTTTCTTTAGAAACGAAAATGAGTTAACAAAACAATAATACAGAGTTTTATAAGTCTTATAATCTCAAATATACAGTAGATAAATTCTAGGATCTGCGTGTGCCCCAGTTACATATATATATATAAAAAGAAAAAGAAAAAGAAAAGGTAAACGTTTTGTTTAGTGCAGTCCACCGACGTGACAGGAATACATTAAAAACATCCTTAAACATTTGTCTATGTCATTTTGTACATCGAACCGAAGTTGACGTATTTTTCAGGGCCCCTCTGGATACCAGACTTCGAGCTGAATGGATCAGCCGGCTGTGAAAATCAACTTTAAACGTATTCAAAGAAAGGTTCGCTATAGCAGCTTTTGATTCTATTGAGCAATAGTCGGAACTGGTACTGTATGTAATCTTAATTGATTTGTACCAAATCTTATAATAAAAGCGGTCGACCACAATTTGACAAACGTTTCTTTTGTCTATTCTACTGTTGCAATAAGCTGTCAGACTAAGTAAAAACTGACTTAATACGAGCACCCAGTGTACAACTAACCTTTGTATGGTAGCCGTTTTCCTCCAACTGCTGCGAGACAAAATGACTTTTCAAACCGCGAACTAGAACAACTGCAGACATTTCACATCCTGTGATAAGCCTCAAGACCCCTTTAGAATTACCTACTGAATATTCCTGTATCTTTCGAGATCTTGCGATGTCTGCACGACCACGCTTCACGTAGAAATCGATATCAGAAGCGTGCACTGCGTAAAACTGTATTAAACGCTCCGCAAAATTCCTTTCAGTTCGGCCAGCAGTAGTTGTTTATTCACAGTGCCCCAATATTCAAGCGTGGGCGAATTTGGAACTGATTGACATCTCTGTTGACAGACTGTAATATATAGAGATTCCACTTTTTTTGGCTGTCATCGATCGACAGCAAGAAATATCCTAATGGCCTCTTTGTATGGACGCTGGCATTTGATTTTCACTCGTTTAAGAATACACGTCAAAGTATGTACATACATAGAGACAGGTAAGTGTTGTTGATAAGATTTACTAATCAAATACTATTTTTCATTCAAAATCAAATGGCAAGCTTCATTGTTTTTCATTAATGATAATTTTCATTAGCCAGCATGATGTAGAGCACCGGGGGGGGGGGGGAGGGGGTTGAAATCCCATATAAAAAGGACCGGGGTGGTCGTACCTTTTTGGGGTTAAAAACGCTGTATGTTTTGGTACTTCTTCGGGTGTTAAGCCACAAAAAGTCCAGCCGAAAAAATATGACAGGAGATAATGTGTTGCTTTTGAATTGGTACCCCTTAGGGGTGAAAAACATTTCAAGACACGTCCACAAAACAGAATCTTGGGACCTCTGGGGTTCTTTTCAAAATTTCCGAAGGGCACCCCTTTCCTTCTTATGTGGGCATCACCCCCGTGGAAGAGCAGCGGAGGGCATATACGGCGGTATACAGCTTATAAATCAGTTTCAAGAAAGACAAGAAAGATTCACTTAAGTTCGAAATAAAATCACAAATAACTCTTCAAGTTGTTCAGTCCTGAAGTCAGGCTGATCCTTCCGCATTGCGCTTGAGATCAGTGATTTTGTCTTATAGTGACTTCTTCAAACTGGTCGCTACTATCGGGTGGGCTGTTACTTTCGGGTGGACCGTAACTTTCGAGGTTCAATAGGAAAGTATAAAATTAATGCTTCTTTCGGGGAACCGTTATTTGGGGGGGGGGGGGGGGGAGGTGGCGTTACTTTCTGAATTTTACGGCAACTGAAGTTCGTAGGAAATGATTATACAGTATGCGAAACAAAAGCGCACATATGCGCACGAGCAAGCATTCAGATCAAATTGATTTTCTTTCTCCAGTTTTGTTAATATCGTTGCCTGAAATTTGTTTTTGCCTCCTGACTTACTGAAGTTGCAGACTCCTTGCTAAGTTCTGCGGCTTAAAGACCGATTAATGGGGAGCCTCTTGAACAATAAGTTAAGGCCAGTCTTACAATTAATTTCATCTTAGCTCCTTCCGAAACTTTTTTCTACCAATTGTCAACGGATCGATAAAAGCTCATGTCCCAGAAAAAAAAAATTATTTTAGGGCTGTAAAACCCAAGGCTTATAAATGACCAAAATTTTGTTGTGTTTGACAGTACAGTGATCGTTAAGTTAAGTTAAATTTCTACTAGAGATCGACAAGAAGAAAAGTTTGTATATTGCCACATCTTTGACTCTTTATTTTAATTCTTTGAATAAATACTTTTAGAGGCGTAACATGACCACTTGTACGCTTTATTGTTCTATGACGCATTTGATAGTTAATTTATAGTTTCAAAATATATTGAAACTTTAGACAGAAAATTTTACTTCAGGCCAACAGAACTTTTTTCTCATAATTTGTTGATTACACAGATAAGTCGCTTTAATGCACCGTGGTTTTAAACCTCAAGACGGATTTAAAAATCCCAGTCTTCAGAACTTATCATCAAATATAAGAAATCTTCTTATCAGAACATTTTAAAACTGTAATGTTTCGATCATTTTTGTTGAATTGCAAATAAATAATCTGTCTTTATATTCCATCAGATAGTCCTTTGTCTTGGCTGAGTTTTCTCGTCATCACCACCAAGAAACCTTTGATTCTTTCCTCGGTGTCTCATCTGTGGAACGCAAATCATTTTTATTAGCACAACACGGTCTAACCAACTTAAACATTTGGTCTTTCAACCAATCAGATGGAAAACCAAAACTTTTCGTGATTCATGTGACAAATGTTCTTTAGTGTCAGTTGAGACGTGATGAGGTCATGATGTCACCTCCTCCCGAGCCAATTACTGAAGGGAACGAACAATTTAGTGAGACAATCAAACCTTGAACCAAATACCTGAAGCCGGCACCTTAATTGAAGGGCGGGAAAAAAGTGTCGGAGTATGTAGATAGAGATTGGTTTTGGTTTTAATTCTGATTGGATGCATGAAAAGTGACGCGGACTTTTTAACCAATCACAAGGCGTAGTAATGCAAAACCAAAGTAATTGCGAGTTATTTTCGACACTCGAGTGAAAAGCGCTCTAGCACAAGGTTAAAGGAGAAGGTCACTCCAAAAAGCTTACTTTTTTTGTCTTTGCCCATAGGAAGTAAACATTCAGCTTTTCCACTCACCGAAGTTTCAGCCTCTGAAGTGCCCGCTATCCTTAAGAAATTCATCTTGAAGGAAATGAATTCGGAGGCTGCCATTTTGAAACTGTCTTGGCAGCCAGGCCGTGTTTATGTGACATCATTCCGTCCGACTCGAAAATTGGCGGGAAGAAGAAAAACCTGCAACTGACTTAGCATCCTTCATAAGGTCAGCAAACTCTATTTTTTCCAAGCGATTATCCACTTTACTAACTTCGATGCTATCATTTCGGAGTTTGGGGCATGTTTGGCTCAAAATAATATGGTTCAAGAGAGAGTGGTAGTTAAAAAGGCTTGTCGGGAGCCATTTGGACAAAATCTCTCGGACGGAATGATGTAAAGAAAACGCGGCGTCGCTGCTGAGTACTGTTCAAAATGGCGACAACGATGTTCGAATTTTGGGCTTCTTTGGAGATGAATTTCATAGGGAAAACTTGCACTTTAGAGGCTGAAACTTCGGTGAGTGGCTAAACTTGGTGCAAGGTTTTTATTAGCGTTGACAAAAAATATAGGTTTTCCTGAGTGACCTTCTCTTTTAACAGGCTTTTTCAACAGTTGGTCCGCCTCCGATACTTTCTAAACTTTTAGCCACAGCTAAATGAATTTCAGAACAAGAAAGAACACGTTCGAACTCTAATTTTCAGATCAATGTCTTTCAAGGTTTAGATTTTATGATGATTTGTATGTTACAAAAATTCGAAGGCTATGTTTGAAAGCGAAGAAGTTTTGCCGGCTCCAGCTTGCAAAATTACCACTAGCGCGTGACTGGAAAACCACTGGAGTGTGACTGGAGGGCAAAGCGTCTTCTTTAAGGATATAAACCTGAAATTTTGCATTTTGTATCGTAAATATTCTTACCATTTACGATGGCATTGTGCATTGCCGATTACTAATTCAGTGTGTTCGTGAAAAGCGCGTCACGCGACCAACTGTTGCAAAAAGCCTGTGGGTTGAATGAAACCGCTTAAAGAGTGTCTTTATACTTACTGTGTATCTCGCGAAAGAATCTAGGATCTCTACCGGAGGATCTGTTGTTGCTGGAAGATCTTCTACCATGACTTTTTCCTTTTTTTCCTTGTCGAATAAAGCGACGTTGAGTGAATCTAGCCAGGGCGTCGGAGTTGCTCAGAAACAGAGAACAGAGAAACAGGACTAACAGCAGAAGGCAGATTGGTGCACTGGTCTTCATAGTAATGATACTCCCACAGGTCTATATCTGAGAAAAATATACGACAAAGACATAAAGAACAGTCAGTTTTCTATTTATATAGTTGCCTCGGGGAAATTTAATCTTCTTAAGGTGGCCGAACACAGTTTTCGCGCGCGCTTTTGCTGATGCAATTGAGCGCGCGCACAAGGATTGCAAAGAGCGATCATTTCATTTACTCAACACCCGCACTATCTGTGCTATTTTTTCTCTATTATTGAACGCAGTGTATTGATGACTTTAGTCTCTTATTACAAAGATATGTTAGAAAAGGTAACGACGGAAAGAAACCAGCAATTCTCAGCTTTCTCTTTGTTACCGAAAGAACCCAGTTAAATGCAGCGCATGCGCAGTTGCTCAAAAAATTGAGACCGATTGCTTTTGCAGAAACTTGCGGATTTCTGACGATCCAGTCGTTAGAATTTCAAGAAATTTGGCAAAAAAAATAGTTCAGAAACCACGTGAATGATCTATCGCAAAAAATCTGAATTTTGACATAGGGAATTTTTAATAATACAGAACATGCGGTGAAAACGATTTACGGCGAATTACGAAAATCGCCTATGTCAAAATTTTATTAGAATAGTGTTGACAGAAGGGATTTAATGTCAATTCGTAGTGGGCAAAAGATGAAAAAAATCTAACGACTGGATTTTTTTTAAATAAACAAAAACCATTTTTTAAGCCTTGTTTTTAATCAGCCCCGTTGCCATGGCAACAGCACACACCTTAGCCAAAATGCGAGAATAAACTTTTCTGTGGTTAACCTTGACTCTTGCAAAAAACGAGCGCCAAAGCATAAATAGCTTAAAAGTAATGGTGAATTAAGCATAGGCTCTTGAAAACTGTGTTCGGCCACCTTAAAACAAATATTTGTACGAGAAGCGAAGCTTCGAGGGCAAACACGTTAGTCTTAAGAACATCAAATTTCCAAGGGGCAACTATCAGACCGATTATCATAGTTCCTCGACAGAAACACACTATTTTCTTTTTTTGCTCACCAATAAATTTTCTTCCGCGCGCCAGTTCAAAAATCATATTGAATTATTTTTAACTTTTTTAGATGAAAGGCGTGATAGCCAAATGTAAAATTTGGAAAGAAAACAGACAAAACCCACTGTAAATGCAGATCAATTAATCTTTCAAATTTTTTTTTTGCTAAAAGCCCGCTTGTCTAAAGAAAAATTTTCACGGAGAATACTGTCCATCAGGATATTCTCCTCGGACAGGCACTGTGGGCAGTTATAGTTCACCACTAAATTTTCCCCGATTCTTATTGGTTTAAATTGATCACGTGAAGCGATAATGTTCTTCCGTGGAGAGACACTATCTTCCCATGGTGCCTGTCCGAGGAAAATACCCGGATGGATTGTACTAGTCTGTGAAAGTGTTTCTGTAAACAAGCGAGATTATAGAAAATAAACAACTGAAATTGTATTAAGTAGGTTTTCGTCGGTTTTCTTTTTCAAATTTTACGTTTTGCTGTCACGGCTTTCATCTAAAAAAGTTGAAAATAATTCAATATGACATTTCAACTGGCGCGCGGAGGAAAATTTAGCGGGTGAACAATTAAGACAATAGAGTGTTTATGTCTCGGAACTGACGGTCTGATAGTTGCCCTTGGAAACTTGATGCTCTTAAAACTAGCATATTTGTTCAGTTAAGAACTTCAAATTTCCGCGGGGCAACTATCAACCGATAGTTCCTCGACAGAAACTCTCTATAGTTTTAATACTATCTCTTCATTGGTGAATTATAACGCATGCCATCCACCGATCTACGGGCTCTTAAAACATAGTCTGTGTTACAACAAGAATATGATCTGTCTTGTTACAATCACCTTTACAACAGGCCGATTGAAACAATGTGTTCTTTCAGCTTTAACTAGCTAGAAAAATTGAACCCAAAAAAGGAACAAGCCGGTTACAGTACCATGAACACTTGATATTTTTTTGTACATTTTTTTGATCACTGTAGAATAGGCTGTTCAGATCATGTATAATATTAGCGTTCTTAAAGTGTAAAAATACTAAATATTCTTGTTAAAAAGAAAAGCCAGCATTCTATGGTCACTAAAAAAATGTGCAAAAAACTAACAAGTGCTCGCGTTTTAAGTGTTCTGGCTGTCCTAGACTGAAACAATTACTTAAAAATTTACTTTCATATATTCATCGAGTTTCTCCCTTCTGAATTGTTTCGAATCGCATTGCTTATCTTGCCGTAACAGAGAAAGTTTCAGACACTGACGGCTGGGATTATCAAAACAGTACAAATTCTAGAAATCGGTCGACGAATCAACTTTTACAAAAGGCAATAAATTTTATCTAATTTCGGTGGAGAAAAATTCAGTTGTCCTAAATTTCCCATTGTTATTTGGTTGATTTTATAATTTGATTATTATCTAACTTGTCTATGAAGACTGTAGCAGCTAGTTATAAGACGGCAGACATTTACGAATAGCGAAAACAAGACAACTTACTTGTATATGTTTGCCGGAGACTTAGCGTTCAAACCTCGAGACGAGTTTGTTAACAATTAAACATAATACTTATTCCGGCACCTTTTATAACGCAGACTATTTGTCGGCAATTTCGCTTTGTGATACAATAGAAGTTTACTTAAAAGTTATGCAAACTGGGTATTTGACACATTAATCTCTTCAAAAATTCAACTCTTCATTGCGAAAAACGCCGTAAATTGTAGTCGCTGACTGCTCTGAATTCCTTTACGCTTAAATCCGACCCCATTTTACCTCAAGGACTTTCACGAGATAAAAGAGATAATTTCATCAAAGCAAAAATAAGACTTTAAGAGCCTTTTAAACTAGGATTTTTACCTAACCTATGAATTCCAGGAAGTTGCGGGTATTTAAAAAAGGCATTGTCGGAGTTGTGAAAAAAGTTTGGCAACACGATCACGTCGAATTCTTCAGTAAAAAACTAAAATGCCAGGGTCAACTGTTGACTGTTTTCAGCGCTCCTTTAAAAAAAAAAATCAATTGGAAAATGCGTTCAAGTCATCACCCACTTCAACGGGTGTCAATGATTGACGTGCTACTTACAAAGGTCGAATAAAGCCACAAGCCAATGATCACGTCAGGATTTGGCAAGCGTTTGAAATTTTTCAAAAAGAAAACATAGTAGATTTAAAAATGAACGCCAGCAATCTACATGGCGATGTTGTGTAACAGTCTATCTATACATAGCACAAAAGTTTCATTGTGCTCAGTAAATGATTTTTCATGTTGAAGAGGAGACCGAAGAGCATCGAACGAAGGTTATATTTTATATAATCGTGCATTTTACTTATCCATCAGGCTTGAGTAGTCATCGGCTACATAAAAGCCTCCCAAAATTCGCCCATTATAAGACTTCCTCGAGATTCGTTGAGTGTCGTCTGGCCCGCAAGGCTTCAAATCCCCTGATCTTCCGCTCTGACAGATTTATTACGGTATTGACCGGTAGATAAGCATCTTATGGACTTACGAAGTTTTCAAGCATTGACCCTGCGATCTTATCTCAAAGGGAGTATTAAATACCGATTTCTTTGTTTCTTTCAAAACGGGAACACCAATCCAAGTACGAAGTCTAGAAATTTCGGTCAGTTCTATTCAGTGTTATGTGGATTTTCGAACGAAGACGATTTAACTTTGCAAAAATTCATGAACTCCGTCTGAAGCTGAGTCATTCAAAGTTTCTTGAAAAGGTGTTGACAGTTGAGATTTTACCAAAAATTTAAACAACTAGATTTCCTCTCCAATTACACTCCGTGAAATAATTCTCATCAAGTTAGTATTTTCCGTATCAAAACCACCACGTGTGGTAAACGGAGGTCAGTTAAATTTTGTATTTTATGAGAGTTGATTGGCGACATACACGAAAATACGTTTAGTCCCTTGTTTAGTATTCAGTGGCACGCATTTTGTTTGGTATTTTCAGTTATTGACGAGACTCTTACCATTTACGAATATTATTGGCTGGAATTTTACACTCGCTATTTTTTAATATTTTGAAGTGCTGTGTAAAATATGCCACACTCCATGATGGAATATTTGACCTAATGTTAACAGACGTTAAATGGAGTGTGGGAATTTGTAGTATTTTGTTATCACTGGTGCAAGAGAGAAGTGAGTTATATAAGAGTTTGTCATAGCCGTGCAATTTATCATCAGTCAGTAATAAAGAGTTCGCCAAGTGGTTGACTGGTTGGATTCCATAAAACTGAAATCAAAATATATCGAACTTGACTGTATACAAACTGACTACTCCCAACAAGAGAGCATTTCAGGATAACAAACTACTTTATGCTGTTCATTACTTTAAAAAGACCAAAAAATCGAAAACGTTTTCGTATTTACCATTGATTTTTAGTAGAATTTTACCTGTATACTAATGCAAATGCTGCAATCTGATTGACTGAGCTATACACTAAATCAGCCGTTAGTGTGCAATGGCTGGAATCCGTTGGCAAATTGAAATAAACGGCGAAATCTTTTTTGTTTTTCCCCGTTTCGGGGGAAGGACGATATGGAAATATTATGACAACAGACCTTTCCCGCATTCCACTTCAATGGGTACGAACAGTAGCTCCTGAACGAGGTTGGGGTGCACATTTTCATATATCATTTACTGTATTTTTGTCCACCTGACCTCCACTCAGCGCCATTGTTAGTTGGAATGCGGGAAAGGTCTATTACGAACAATCAAATTCCTGAGTACAAAATTTGCTGTTTCTCGATTCTCGGCTTCAAAAACTCGAAATGGATAAGAAAATTCGCGATTTTGTTTAATACTCAGTAGAGAAATCGTCAGTGATCGTTGTTTGAAGGAAATGTAAGTTAGAATTCTGCTGAAACAATTAGATTATTATGCATTTATGAGCCTAAATAGTTGATTCGGTGTTCGAATTGTCAAATAGAAGTGCTGCTTTTTTAACGTACGTTTTCTGAAAAGGACGTTACCCCTTAGGAATTCTCTTTTCGGTTTTTAAGTGAACATTTTTCACTCATTTGTTCGCATTTGAGTAACTCAGCAGCTTTGTGCTTCTCATCCACTTAATACCCGTTGCAGGAGAATCGGAACAGAGAATTCTTAATCCTCGTGGTTTAAACCATATAAAGAATTTATATCCCGGTTTCCGGCTTATTTCAGAACCTAAAACACAATTTACGTTGCAAATTCTAATCAAAGGTGTTTCGTCGGTGAAGAAATGTGTGGTTGTGGATTATCATAAGTAAAAAGAAATAAAAATAATTAAGCGATATCTTCTACAAACTGCACAGCAAAATTTTGATCGAATTTCGGAACAAATGACCTTAACAAAATATGGCCGTAACAACTTCGTTTATCGCCCATGTAGATCTAGATTTCAAGTTCATGCATTTGCTATGCTCTTACGAAAGTTAGTCTAAAGTTAGTCAGTTATAATATAGTTAATGTTGTTATCATGCATTTTTGGTCCTTTTTAGGTGCAAAAAATCTTCAATAAATTACAGGCCTGCTCAGATTCCTTCCTAAACGATCTCTGTGTACTAACTATACTGTGATCAAAATCAAACGAGTACGAGAAAGGAAATGCCTATATATCGTCTGATTTCTTTTAATATTCCGGCAGTGATAGTCAGCATAATAAAGAATCAGTTGAAAGCATGTGCTTGTACTCGTTTTTCCTGTGAAGCATACTGGTGGTCTCAACATGCACATCACTGGTACTTACTGATATCAAATGTTGATTGGTCAATGTGATATCCAAGAACCCTATAATTTGTAAACCCCTACTTGTATTGGTCATGTCTGGCTTACCTTGGAGCTTTCGGTTTTTTTTGTCGCTCGTCTGACTTAACGCTTTCAGAAAACGCCGGCTTGATTCTTAAGAGGTAGGCGAAGGAAATAAAAACTCAAGTTTTGCGTTGTTTTGAAATGTGGAAGGATAAGAGGATTTCTGAAGTATAAAGCGATTACTGATGTTCAAGTGTGCTACGGAGAATATCAACCACCACGAACAACTTTTTTCAACGTCTTTCCTTTTTTCTTTTCATTGTCCTCAGTTTGTTAGGAAGGAATCCGACAGTGAAGCTTTACCGTTCTTTGAGTGCTTCGAGAGATTGGCAAAGACTGTGGTACAAAAATGTCGGAGTATATCATCATCTCAATTTTGAAACACCATAATCCAGTATAGAGAGACCGGGAAAATATTAAAATAAAATCATGTCTACCTATTCTCAAAGCCGACATGACGACAAATTGTATTTCTTTTCATTCTAATTAAGCTATGCTAGCACGCCTGATTAATTGTGTTGAAAGTGCAAATACTTTCGTGCAGTTTCGAGCGAAGTAGGCCTCTAACAGCCCTCGGCTGACGCTGGGCAGAGAGTAATTCAACGCGGTCAGGCGGGGCCGTGAAACTAAAAACCACAATCAGGATCATTTGTAATCAACTTATCTCACAAGGTACCGGCGTGATCAAGCAAGGGACAACAATTATTTAATTGTTTCAATCATTTCAATTATTTCCTAAGTTGTTATCATTTTTGCGGATATACTCTTTCTACGGATATCCTCTAGTTTATAGGGAGCACAGCTAGCACTTATGACGATGATATTCGATATAACTGAAATACCACTTAATAAACCACAGGTATCCCAGGCTCCTTGAGATCCCTGAACATTTATACTCAGCCTTGCGCAACACAGCGTAAATATAAACGTTTGTATGGGAATGTAACGATCGCATATAACAGTCGAAATATGAAAAAAAAAAAAAAAAAAAAAAAAAATTCAGTGAAAACGACTTACTTCGACTCTGCGATGGGTAACTTTTTTCAGACGATTTGGGGCTGTTTCTAGTCGATTCCAGCGAGAAATTAAAAGTGAAACTAAATTAATTAGTTAAATCAATAATAAACTCGTTCATTTGGAGCAAATTCGTGCGGAGAATGGAAAACTCACTAACTCGGAGGTACTGTCCTATGTACAGGGAGGGGCGGGGGTACTCCCTATAATAGCCTAATCGGGAAGGTGCAAAATAAAATGGTTGTTTGGTTGTTGTTTGTGTTGTTGTATTTCTGTTAAAATTGTGAGCGACTCCATGATATTCGAATCTTTTCTGCCGGCTCGTGTTATAGGACCTCCACAACAATAAAACATTTCTTCAAAAACCATAACGCAATTTTTTTTATTAAGAAATTTAACTTTCGTTGGTTAACTATAGATCTGATCTAGTTAATTATTCCAAGCTAAATTTATCAGATTTCTGAATGGAAGACCTTTTAGACCAGCATATGTAGAGAAAATATAAAAAAAATTCCCCTGATTTTTTTTTTTTTATTTCGGAAAGAGCGGCTGTAATACTGGCAAAAACGAAAGTGATTCCATTAGCCGTTTGTTTGAAATTTTGTGTGACAGGTCACGATAAAAGAAGACGACGACGAAGAAGACTTTTAAGTGGTATATAATTAGCACGTATTGCCTTTTCGTGTGACAAGTTGAGGTGATACCTTCAAAACGTTAACGATTTGCAAAGTACTTTATTTTTATAGTTGAAATAATTGACAAAATCAAAGCAATAAAATCCTATCGCGCATACTAAGTGATCAATCACAGAGCTGGCCAGCTTGAACGGCGTTAGTTTTTGAGCATGTTGATTGTGGTAACGTACCGAAAGTGAATTTGAAGGTATACTGCAATTAAACCCTTTGTCGAAATTTTTGGTTAAAACAAGCAAGATGGAAAAAAAAAAAAAGTCTGGTAAGGACCCTTTTCGGTGATGAAACGAAATTGTTTTAATAATATTCTGATCAGCGATTTTAAACGTCACCGTCTTAGTAAAATATGGTTTCTGCCGGAGTTTGTTGATTTGCACTTATTGTACGTCGCGAAAATTGTCATCCCTTTTTAAGCTATTCTGTTTTTGTTCTGAAGATTCGTGAACATGTACTATTTTGAAATTCAAGTTAAGCAAAACATAGAAGTAAAGTCCGATTTGGTGTAAAAGGGTATGGCTAGATTCCTATTACAAACTGAGTTTTCTTTTGAAAATAATTTCTATCTACAAGGCTAAAAAAGTTGAAAAGTAAAAAATTAAAGGCCGAAGGTTTTCGACACCAGGTCATCTTCAGGGTAAGTTGCCTACCCAGGTTAAGTGACTTACCCTGAAGGTGACCTAGTGACGAAAACGTTCGGTGTTTCATATTTTTAACTTTTATAGCCTTGTAAATAGGAATTATTTTTAAACTCAAAGCGAATATTGTGGACATCAGTAGTTTGACCATAAAACCCTAAAAATTTACCAGTTCAAAAAGAAAATCTATAGAGTCAGCGGTACTGGTAAAATGCATTTCGATCAAATAGGAACTGAATTTCTCTCGTATCAAAATAATAGCTTTAACATTCGTTTAGCCCATGATTAACTCTGAATTAGGAAATATCATACAAAATATTACAAAAAATCCAGTATAAAACTACGTAACACGAATCGAAGTATGGGAAAACTCGAAAGCATTTTTGGCTGGACTTCTAGACAAATGAAATGACCACAAATGTAGTTAACGTCAGTTTCTAGCAATTCTGAATTAGACAGAGCTTAATGGCACGCCTGTCAAAAATTCGAATATCCTATTTAATCAGAATGGCGTCCTCTCCACCGTTAGCGTTGAATTAAGTTTCGTTGAAGCTGGTATGTCTTCTAGAGGCAAAGGAATCAGTGATTTGGACCCATTTTAATAACGATTCTAATTCAGTGATATTTTGAGGGCTTTTCAATTCGATTCATATATTAAGTTTTAGATAATTTAATCGGCATTTCAGTTTTACTGTCAAGCAAAAAGGTAAATTATGTTCCTTGTCAACTTACCTTTCAAATCTGCACTATCGACACTGCAGCAAGCTATGCTCTTCAGAATATCCTAATAGTCAATATTAGGAAGAGCTTTTATTTATAATGAATCCCCACGTTATTCACACTATATATCAAAATACATCATTTGAAAATTCACCATCAATTTGTTGGCTATTTCCGCCCTTTTGCGATCACGCGGAAAAAAAGGTCTGGATATTTTAAGATATATAAATAACATAATTGTCTTCTGTCGTGGTTAATGAGAAAGGTTTTAAGGGGAACCATTATGTTTTTGATCCATTTCGACCCTGTAGGATTTGTTTTGTCAACTTGAACAGCTGTTCAAAGAAAAGATGGACCTTTTTATTCATCAGCTAATCGAGCTTAACAAACTACTCATCTTGTTTGATTAATTTTCTGACTATTAAATACATTTTAAACTCAAAGTATTTCGTTTTGCTGGTTGTTGTATCTAGAATTTTAAACCAGCATTGCCTATTCTGTTCATTAGCATTTCTTGGAAACATATCTATTTTAAGTATTTTTTGGATCTAAAAATAAGCAGGTTAATGCATCGTGTCACTAATGAATCTTTGTTAGCCAAAACCAATATTGGGACCAAATCCAGTTGATTTTAAACAAATTTCAGTTTATATTCTCGAGACGTTAGGGATGTGTAACAAGCTTAAAATACATTTTTCCTCCAATTATGCAAGTGTATCAAATATTTTGTTCAGGCGTTATAAATATTTTATTTAGTTCCGTTTATCGGGTGATTAGATAGTTGCAGCTCTAATCTAATACGATACGGACACATCATAACCATAGACATGACGTCCTATTTAAGCAAAGGTTAAGATTAATTCCTCACGGCTGGTGTTTATCCATAATATTTCCATGAATAATAAACGTTTAATATCTTGTGATGTTATTAATACACTGTCTGCATAAAAGCAAACATCGACGAGAAGAACGAAAAACGCCAATTAATCAGTCTTGAATTCTTAGCACTTTCAATCGTGAAGAAACTCACAGTATTCAAAATAGAGACTGACAAACTTGGTTATATTGTAACTGAGATTAAATCACCTCTCTTCCCAGCTAGCATCCCACAAACATTTATTTGGGAATGTGGGTTACATTAATTCTTTCCGTACTCAATAAAACGAGTTGCGTCTTATTTGGCCACTGTTCTTCACCACGCACTTCGTCTCGTTATCAACTGAGCCATATATTAACTATAAAAACACAGCAAATTTGACTCAATGATTGAAAGAGACTATTTCATTCAGGGGAAATACTAATTTTACGCTTTTCCCAAAACCTTTTTGGCTACTATCTTGAGTTTTTACAGCTGTCAAAAACTGATTGGCTTACTTTCTGAAAGAAAAGCAGTTGGCGATATGATACTTGTTCGATGTTTTCTTCCCAATGTTTAAAAAAAAAAACAGGTCTCTAGTCTTCCAATACATATCAATTCTGTTACATGACCACGAAGAGGTCGGCGTGTATTCTGACTTTGTTAAAGGGTTCCACGCACAACCCAGGAACATATTTGAGTCAGATCTAGCCCTGTCGCTGCCAAATATGAGAAAACATGGTCAAAGTGTTTTAGAATTTTGCTTAAGTGAAAATCGAATCGAAAGACAAACAGGAGTGGGTGACATGAAAGGATTTCTCATCAGTTTTCTTTTGAATGATCGCTCACATCTGATTTATTTACGTTCTTGGTCAGCGTTATGAACAGTGAGAATGTATTGATCTTGAAATTAATCGATTTCCCACGAATGGACACATGCTAGGGTTTCGTGCAAAGATTAAAGCAGCAGCACTTTCATGTAGCACTGTTTATGATTAGCAGTACCACATAAAGGTACTGCTCAGTACTTCTCATTTGAATGGTCACACACTAGGGTTCATACTCAGACTTACAAATTGGAACCACCTTCCACAACTTAATAAACAGTGTCATGAAAGAACTGCTCAATAGCTTTCATTTGAATGGCCACACGCTAGGGTTTCATCCCCTGACTCACAAGTTAGAAGCACCTTGTATAGCATAGCAAAGACTGCCACTTGAAAGTACTGCTCAATAGGGTTTATTTGAATAGTTACATACTGGGAGTTTACATAGAGGCTTAAAAGTTAAAGCCATCTTGGACAGCATGATAAACAATACTGTACCACATGAAAGTACTGCATTGAAAATAGCGCATTTCAATTGAATGATCACACATTAGGGTTTCATTCCATTAAAAGTTAGAACCAGTTTGTACTAGTAGTATAAACAATATTAAATGAAAGTAATGTTTACTAGCTTTCATCTTTTTAATGGACGCGATCCTTAAGTCGACAGACTCAAAAGTTTTACAGAACCAAAACTAATACATAAACTTCAAAAAGCATTGCCAAGGGTATCAGCTTAATTGGATGTTTTGGGTTCTACTATTCCATGTTTCGTCTCCGAAATCCTATGCTAAACAAATTAGAAACTCTCCAAAATTTTGGACATCGTTGTTCAATATTTTGCCTGAAACTCAGTGGCGGAAATAAACTGCACAACCGGTTCTATGATGGCTAATCTTCTAAGTTATAGATATTGCCGTCTAGAGAGTGTTTAGTTGGGCGGGTTTCACTGACGAATATATATATATAAATATAGATAATAGTCATAACACAGCGGGGTTTCAGGCACGAAATTTTTGAAAAGTACATATATAATATATTTTAAACTTTTTGAAAAAGTTAAACCGTTTTCATGATTATCAAAAACATCTCTTAGGATCCCTTTTTAAATTTGGTCTCTCTTGCATACATTCATTTGAAGTCCATAAACCAGACTCTTTTCGTACGACTTTTGTTTATGTTATTTTCCATTCAATATACTGCAAGCTTGCCAACATTTAAAGACGCCGACATCAGGAATGCTTCTAGCTCATAATGAAGTAAAGTAAGAGAATGAATCGAATTCTACTAATCGTTGCTTCTTGTCTTTGTTCATTTACTTGGTAAAGAGAACCGCTCAATTCAAGCCAGTTTCTCGGGCTTTTCATTTTGCTTTTAATCCTACTTTTGATAGAAAAAAAAGTTTAATTGCATACTTGAAAGCTAAACCTAATAACAGTCTTGCGGATCTGAAAGACAACATTGTCGAGCCGTAGAATCTAAGCTTAGAAAAGGAAGTAAGCGGAGAAAATATGACAACTTCAACTTGATCAACTCTCGTGTCGCTTGAGGAGAGTTTCGTATGAGCTGCTATAGACGACGTTCAGATTTAACGTACAATTTATTACCAAAATACGCCGCAAGCTTTCAAAAACATCAAGGAATTAATAAAATAGTCAAAAAATAATAAAAACAACGGCTACGAACAGCTGCTTCTGCTACTGCTTTTGTTTTTCGCAAAACTTTGGCTCAAACTTGAGCAAATGAAGATTCGGGTAATTCCAGTTCTGTTCCTGTCTGCACTTTTGCTTTTTCTCAGCTTGTATTTTAAATTGTGACTTGATTACGTTACAGAATCGTGCAAAAATTGAATGAATTGTAAGCCCCTCAGGTGATAAAATTATTTGGTAAAGGCAATCTTGCGTGATGTCCTGCAAAAATACTCCTCCACGAACAGGCAGATTCGACAAATTGTTTGTGTTATCTAATTTCTAAAGACGGGCTTGTGACGCATTTTGTTCAATTTAGGAATTACCAAAGCGGAACACTTCTCGTCAGCGGAAAAAAAAAAAAACTTTGAAAGCTAAGGTTTGATTAACTGAGAAAACGCCAGGTTGAAACTTATATGTATATAAAATTCAACTGTATTTCTTGAGCTATAGCTCCCTAGGATAACTAGCAAAACAACAGAAAGAAAAATACCAGCTGAAATGGCGGCAAAAGTGTCGGAATAATGTGTTTTCTTCGGCAAACAAAGAAAATTTTCGAATTTTAAGTCAAAGTGACTTGCCACGCCTCTCGTAAAAAGTTTCATAGTGTTTAAGACTCGTACTTTTAACATTAAATGATATTTTTTAACTGGAAAAATCTGATTTTGGACTGTAAAGCTTTTAACTTAACTTTCGTCTTCTTCGAAATAGATAATTTTGTTCACTTACTCGTTTATGTAAATTTTGCAAACGCGAGTCATTGACCGAAGTCTCGCTATTAAAATCACTTAAACTGAAAACTCGATATTGAACAGGTATACAGCAATGACCAGAGACAGGCTTTAGAGGAAAATGGTGTCGCGACATTTACTCAAAGGGATGGAGCCATCCACGATATTCGTAAGGTACCAAATAATACATTTCAACATATTTGTATATCTAAGCATAAAATACTTGTTAGAGGTCTGTATAATCCGATAATGTTTGACTATAGTCAGAGATAACTTATTGGGGAAAGCCACCGAAGTCGATCAAATTGAAATGTTCGGAGAATCCTGTAGATATAGTGGCTATTTGTATAAATACTTGTTATTATCTTCAAGGTCTCAATTTTAGGTGTTCATATTTCATATCCCGGCCCTTGAGAATCCCTAGCCTGGGCAATACGCAAACCTACTACATCAAGCGGTAAAATTTCCTTAATTAAAAATAACATACATTTATCATCGCACTGATATATCTTCGTCCAAATATTTTGTTCAGGAAGAAAAGAGCATTTGGTAGGTGACGTACGGGATAATCTTCTCTGATGTGCATGTCATTTAAAAAGAAGTTCTACATGATAACACTTGGAGTAACTAATCGAATTGATTCACTTAAAACACGATACTAATCAGTATCAGGAAGCCGTATGGTTTGATATGCTTTGAGAAAAATAAGCTCAAAAGATATTTCTTTTGCAGTAGAGGCCCTTTGCTCTACACTTCGGTTCAGTTTTCGCCTTTCTTTGATTTCTAAGGCCCAGTTCAGACGTCGTGCTTCTGCCGTGCCGAACTAAATTCAGGAATTAAGTTCGACAAAAGCAAGGCAGAAGCACGGCGTCTGAATCAAACTTTTGAATTAAGTTCGGCAAGCAATTAAGTTCGACAAGCTCTGCCGTGCTACACGACTCTGACACGGCAGCGATTCAAACGTCGTGCTTCTGCCGCGCTAAACAAAATTCATAAATTATATTAATGTATTTTGGCGGAATTGCGATCCTACGGGGAGTTAGGAGGAGAATTGTTACGAGGCATCATTATATCCTGAATTTGGTTCGACTCTGTCACGACGTCTGAATCAGAGTTGTTTTCCTGCCGTGCTACAGTCGAACCTAATTGCAATTTAGTTCGGCACGGCAGAAGCACGACGTCTGAACTGGGCCTAAGAATTGTCGATGTCTCCAGCCCAGAGACTGATATCTGTTCGAAATGAATTAAATATTCGTCATCGTTCAATTACATTTAAAAATTGGCATTCGGAATTGTCAACCTATACACATTCTTCACTTAAACATGGATAATTTTACAGTCTTTAGCAGGTTAGCGGCAAGGAAGTTAAATCAGACAATCACTGAAAACAAAGTCAGCTGAGAAACATAAAGCAAATGCATCCGGCGCTGTTAAACCGGCTTAATTCTTGAGTGCTGCTGCCAGCTAAATTTCAAATGTTATGTTAATATTGAGACGGCAAATTCCAAAATACAAGCTGGGCCATCTATGACTCCGCTGTGAGCAGTGAATTTAATTGGAAAAATAAAACAACCTTTGTGTGCACTACACTGATGTTAGTTTCGTTCAACAAGCGACTGATGTGTAAGTTCATTCTGATTTAGAATTAAGAGAATTATAACGAGTTTATTTAAAAACGGTAAGAAAAATTTGATACTGAGTTAAACTACTGGAAACTTGATTGACACTTTTGTATCTTACAGTTTCACATTTGAACTGAGCTTCGCGGTAAATCGAACCACCATTCACTTTGGTGCACTTGCTTTACTCGATAGCTTGTTATGCAAACATTCTGTTAAGTAAGTGGGTCATACTCATACATTCAAATGGTAATTATTGGATAGTCAATTAGTGAAAACCGCATTTTCAAACTGATTAAGGTAATCTCAAGTAATTCACTTAATTCACCAGAGTGATTTTAACGAAATCTGAAAGTATGAATGTTTTTTGTACAGTCCTTCGTCATGTTTATATTTAGATGCTGGTCAAGATGTTGTGGGTTGTCTTTTTTTTTCTTTAACTCTATCCTGTGTGTTTGCCATGGAACTTATATTCAGATGATTGAATTAAAATGCTCCGGCTTGCAATGTACCCAACCTCGTTTCCAGGGCTTTTCCCTTAGATTCGCCAAGAGAAAAGACCTGGGAACGAGGTTGCAATGTACCGCTATCTCACCAATCATAAACGCCTGTAATCTATCGTGGTCACAGAACAATCACTATTACACAACGATGTGTACACGTGAATTGATGGCTTCATAAAAATAAGAAAGAGAGAGAAAACACAAATATCCTATCCACGAGAAAATTTTCTCTTTGCAGCCATAGCCACGAAGCAGGAATAGTCCTATTCACCATTAGTGGCCGTTACTGGCTTTTCTTTACTTACTATACAATAACTCCACATATGGTTATTTGTATTACTAGATGATAATACAGAAAAAAAAAAAAAATAGAAACTAAGATAAATATACTTATAAAAATAACGGTATAAAAAATTCGTACACCCGCTAAAGCAACGGCAAAGCTTTCAAGTTGTCAGCGCCTGATACAGTAAAAAAAAAAAAAAACTTAAGTGCATGTGTAAAAATACTATATATGAAAGAAATTTGTGAATACAAATTGCGTATTGGCAGAACAGAAATCACAATTTTACATGTGCTGACAAGGTAAATTTGAACTATATTTTATAAAAATTCTAGAAAATTCTTAGTGAAGTAAATTTCTAAAGGCCTAATCAGCCTCATCAACCGGAGGGCAAATAATGTTATGTTGTTTTGTTTTCTGCAACAAATAACAAACAAACATGTCAGAAATATCTTCTTGAATATCTTCTAAATAGCGTAATAAGTTACAAGAAAATAATCTCAGTTGTGCACATCCGACAAGCATGCAGTGGCCAGCATCGTGACGTCAGAGAAGGGGCCATATCAGGGAGAGTGCCGTTAGTGGAGGATGAAATCTACACTGATCCATTAATCTTGAATTATCTGTTACAATTTGTGACACAAGCATGTTAAAGATAAGTTTCGTATCCTAAATTTCCTAAATTATCGAGAAAATGTTTTGCACGGAGCCTCTATTAATAAAGAGATCAATTGAGTTCTTTTTCAGGAAAAAAAAATTGTACATGTAATAAAAGAATATTAATAAAAAATAGTTGATTTGTATTCAGTTCTACGTCTATGTCTTTAGAGAACTGTGTCAAATAATATTTTGCAAACAATTTGGCTTATTTTACCAAAAGTTAAGTGCTTTTAGCCGGTCAAATTTAAATCAAACACATTTATGACTAGTTGTAAAGTTTTAATATTGAGGTCTATTTTTCTTAATTCGTAACTCGGTCCCAGGCCCATATTGTAGCATTTCTCAATACCGGTCCAAGGTTGTACATTTCTTTCGACTGAGATGTGCTGTGAAAATTTGATAATTCACCAAGACATTTCTTTAGTTGATAATTCCCTTTCTTGGCAATATTTGGATATTATGGGAAGAAAGCAATGTTGACATGTTATTCTTGGTGGTTCTAGAGTTCAATTGAACCTTTCATTGCGGTAAGTGTAGTTAGAGTCGAAAATAGCAATGAACTTTTTCGCAACATAAATAACGTTTACTTTTAAAGAGCTATTAGAACAAGACAACCCACTACTTGATAACGTGAAGATTACAAAGATATCGCTAAACGTCAAGAAAAAACTTATCTGAAAACAATGTTTTTCTATCAAATATACCGGAAAAATTACTTTCTTTTATCGGTGATTTATAGTTGTACCGCATATTTATAATAAGTATATTATTGTATAAGTTTTAACAATAAAAGAAAAGGAAAAGTTTTATTTTGTCGCCAGATAGCTGAACATAATCCCTAGAAATAACACAGAATAACATGTGATCAACGGTTTTATTGTGAGTAGAATTTAATTCACGTGAACTATTTTCTGACAGGAACGTTTGAAAGAACTTTTAGTAATCACCAGGAATGCTTTAAAAAAAAATCTCGAAGAATGCAGTAGTCGTTTTGAAATAGTTCTCTACTGATCTCAAGCTAGGAACTCAAGGTTATCACAATGGTCTCTGGGGGTTTATCCGAGCAAGACATCAGTATGAAAATTTTATAACTTGCGTCAAATGTTTTCGGGTAAATATCGTCTAATTGGACGTTTACGGCTGGTTTCTATGATGGCAAAAGCCCGTTATGTCAGCCGAAGCAGAAAATAAGCAAGTTCTTCGGAAAATCAACCAAATTATATGGTTATCAACCTGTTTGAGCTTTACATCGCTGTAAACTGGTCGATAATCTGAACTATACCAGGCGGGCCTTCAGGTATGTTGAGTATCTATTCCATAATAACTAATTCATTTTACGTTGGACAACTCAGGGGTAAATATGAAACTCTGTTGGCATTCTCTACAGCTGTGAAAAACGTAGTTATATACATACTTGATTGTACTTCTGCCGTAGAACGGCTAAAACTTCCAAAATCTATTTTAAGGTACCTTTGTCGCGCCTGATCGTAAAAGCATTATAAAGTTGAACTGAAAAAATATATTACTTTTTATAGAAACATGTATAAAATATAAACTGAGGGATAGTGGAGGGCAAATATTTACCATATTTCTTAAAATCAAATCCCGTTTTACTCTCACGTGTTAAAGCAGAGTTTTAAAGGGTTTAGGCTGTGCAGGAGTGGTTCTAGTACATTTCATTTCTCCTACATGGTTCATAAAAGCTTCTTATAAGATTTTAGTTCAACAAGAACTTTCCTTGTCCTGATTTTAGTTCAGTTTACATGCAGCTACAGTTGTTTATAACGCGAATAGAAAAGTGCAATTGCAAAAGGTAAATGGAAAGTTGATGTTTTCAATTAAGATCCTAATAAAATAAATAACCTATATCTTAAAGAAGTTAGGTACATTTCTAATTCACTTGCGTTTGTGCCGAGTTTTGTGTTCGATGTCTTTCTTTTGTTTGTCAATATTACCAGTGTAAACTAACGACCAGAGCATTCAATACAATAATTGAGTTAGTCACAGGGACTCCCCTGGTCGAATAGGTTGCGACCTGAGCTCACTCAGTGGAGACGCAAACAAATTTAGCTTGAAAACAATACGAAGGTTTCTACGTACTTTTATTCATATCAAGCTGCAAGTAATGTATTGAAAGTCAGTCGCCATTCAATGCAATGAAACTGATTATAACAATACAAAGACAGTTTTTCGAGCTGTTTTCTCTCTCTGTTCGATCCCTTTGTAACTTTGGCTTTAAGAACCGGTTATGTTAAATTGATGTTGAAAGTTTTTATTTGCCAACTATTTCTATCAATCTATAGCTTAAGATTCGGAATTAAACCGTTCTCTCTCCCTTAGTCTATTTGAAGTTTATGCTCTCGGCAGTTTGTTTTGCAAACCCCTTAACCCCTAGTATAACGTTTTAAGACTTTAAAAACCCTGCCCCTCGTAAGTTGATTTCTTGCGCAGTTACCCAAGAAAACTGAGTTGTACGAAGCCAGTTGCTTTTAAACAAATATCCAAAGATAATGCATACAACTTCGTTGCAACATTGCTGTAGAAAAAAGAGGTTTAATTTCACTTCGTAGTTCATAAAAAGCTAAGGTTTTCTTCTCTGGGAAGATTGCAAGACGGGAAAGTTGCACGAAACAAACATGGCGTCGTGTAAACAGAAAACACCGTGTGTTCGATTATTCATCGTAGAAAGAGTACTGGCTTGGAAAATTCTTGAACGCAGATTCTCCGATAATTTTTTACTCCTTGATAGTTTGAATGTTTGGTTTTCTCGTGACTGTTTGTTTGTTTTGTCTCTTTGTTTTATTTATTCACCACACATTGAAAAAAATTAAATTACATATATAATTATACAAGAGCAAAAAAGTGACAGAGGGTGGCGAAGGGGTTGTCTCAGAAGGAACCATGAGGCGATATTAGACCCCCTCATTACAATACTTTTTAAAACAATAATTTTAATTAGGCTAACGGCCAGGAGGACGGTTAGATGCTCTCATAGTTATTACTAAGAATGTAAAATTTGGGTTTAGGCTAATATGAGAGCAGAAAGACCGAGTCGAAAAATCTTTGTCTTAAGAGATGCCTGGAAGATTATAAATCAGAGCAGAAACTCCCATGATAAAAGTATCTCTCTTTCTCGAATCCTACTGAGTTCTAAAAAAGATAAACTTGGAATGACATAATTCAAACTGTAAAAGCTGGCATGAGGGCATGGAGAGATAAGACAAAATGAGCGGGGTCACGATCTAAAGCAAGTTATCAGTTTTTTACCGAAGAAGATTGCTTTCACTGAAACTCGTAGGAAAACACCAATAAACAACAATCAACACATAACAATCAAAAAGGAATGGGCAGTTTACGTTAAATCATTTTAGCGCGTTAATTGTGTGCTTCTGTACGGCCCCCTTACATTTGAAAGCGATCTGTAAGACTTGAAGTAGTTTTTCAAACCGGTCAAACATACAAAAGATGGAGAAAAAAATAAATATTTCAGTACTCTACGTTCTCGGTACGTACTGTAGGTCACTGACCATTAATGCAAAATACTACGGGCTTAGTGCACGGGCCCTAAATCGAAAAGGAAAAAATTCAGTTCCGTAACTTCCAGCACGGACCTTGAACGCGGTTGACAGTAAGGAGTGGTTAGGAATCTGAATATCATTTTAGCTTAAGTGCCCACGAATCCAAATACCTTACATGCAATGAATTTGGGAAAAAAATATCCGTAGTTAAGGAAGGCAAGTACGTAACAGAAATTAATTCAATAGCAGTCAATTTTTTATTATTATAATTTAATGCAATAAATTTACAACTTTTACAAAACTATAATATATTTATAACCACTTATAATTTAACAGTTGTCCGTTCCCGTCAAAATCCAGGCTCCGAAGGTTGAGATATATCCCCTAAAAATCGAAATAGAAGAACCACTGTAAGCAAAACGTCGAAAAACACCATGCATGCATCTTTACACAGCTAATTAAAGTATTATAAGTACAATTTTAAGTTTATATTTTATTATTTACAGGGTCGTATTTAGTTGTTTAGTGGGAGGCACAGTGGCCTCATGGTTAGTGCGCTCGACTCCAGATCGAGCGGTCCGGGTTCGAGTCCTGGTCGGGGACATTGTGTTGGGTTCTTGAGCAAGACACTACTCTCACAGTCCTCTCTCCACCCAAGCCGTGTACAAATCGGTTCCGGCTAATTTAATGTGGAGGGTAACCCTGCGATGGACTAGCATCCCATCCAGGGTGGAGAAGAATTACCCCTAATCGCTTCATGCTACAGAAACCGGAGATAAGCGCCGGCCTGATGGGTCACTTGGCTCGAATGCAGACTTCATTTAGTAGTTAAAGACGGTTATATAATACTTGACAATTATTTCCATGGGGGTGTCCCTACGTTTACGGTCACGGTTAACGATGTTGCGATCGATCGCTACAGAAAAAGTTGAGCGATTCTTATGACTACCAGTTTCCAAAAGACCGTTACGATAAGTACAGAATTAATAAAACAATTTCCTGGATCACACAACGACTTATTGTATTCTGGTATATTTTTCATCAGCCGTGACGATCGCTTCCGCCTCTGGGGAGTGGTTTCTATATGATCGCAAAAACAGCTACGATCGCTGCGATCTTCGAGACAGCACTGAGTTCTTTCTCAACAGTGGCTGCGATCGCTAAAAAGTTATTTTCATATGAGCACAACAATCACTGAATATTTTTTTTTTTCAGCGATCGAAGCGTTTATATGGAAACCCGTCTTAAATAAAAATCTGGCCCGTTCTGGGAAGACTTGAATGAAGCGAAACATGCCGCATTCTGGGATCATTCGATGCATTTTTTCTTCCTTTGCATTGGCCGCGAGTCCACCACGTGACCTGCAAATAAGCCGCGGCAAATAATGGTCTGCTCGTGCGCAACACCGTCTAAACGTGTTTTGTCGCAAATAATATTCAAATAATATTCTTAATATTCTGTGATTGTAACCCCGTTCTTGTGGGAAAACCCTGAGCTGTTAAAGAGTGATTTAAATATGACAACAAACTTGGTAATCGAAAGATAAAACAATTATTTAACTCGGTTATCGTAGAATATTGTGATTTGTCAGTGTCCCGCAGATCAATTATTTGCCTCAGCTTTCGGCTTCGGCAAACAATTGATCTGCTAGCCACTGACAAATCACGATATTTTGCGACAACCGAGCTCAGTAATTGTTAAACATTTGCGTTTACATACATTTTCCAACCTCTGGAAAACTTGAACACGAGAGGGTGCACGTGACTCACTCAGAGCACATGACGTGACGTCAACCACAAAGGGCCGCAGTTTAAAAATAGCACTATGCATAATTTTTACGCTGCTGTCCCGTTAGTCGTAAATTTCACTTTTCGTTATCAAAATAGTGTGTAATGGACAATTTTATACACGGTGGAGAGAGAACGAAATTTTCTGCATCAAGCAATTAGTAAAGAAGACAAACTTTGCGATTCGTTGATACGATGTTATCTAAAGACACCACGTTTGATTTCACCTACCATTTTCATAAATAACTCTCCAATATTCTTGAGCGTCCTCCGGGCTATCAAAATCTTGTTGTTCGTTTGGATTGTCATTTTGTGCCGGCCTGACAGGATTGATTTGTACACCACTACTCCCTCCGGGCATAGCTTTTGTTGGCTTACGTCGGGTAAACCGTCTTGCGTACCATGGCGGTCTCTTCGAGCGACGTTTTTGAGCGTCCGTTAAAAGTACAGCGACTGTGATTAATATTAGTATTCCAAATACAGCAAGTGCTTTCCTTTCCATCCCAGTCTGTGAATATTGTGGCTGATCTAATTTTTCTCCTGACACGGGCAAGAAGACAAAGTTTTTTTTTTAAGAAAAAAAATAAAAAGAATACAATTACAACACAAAACGATCTTTTTACAGACTCGAAAGTAAAGGCTGTTACATAAATTAAGCCAGAGAACACTGTGTTATCCTATCAATAAGTGCAAGGAACTATGATCTAGTTAGTCTCTCGATAAGTGTTATTCAATAAATGCGGAAGATGCTAGCGCTACTAACTCTGATCGCGTTCTTCCGATATCACGAACAGACAAAAGCTTTTTTAAGACGATTATTGGCCAAATAAATTATCTTTAGCGAAGAAAAATAGGCTATTTTTCGAACAGTTTTCAGACTTTCTGATTGATACATATTAAAGCCATTTAATTAGACAAGGATCGCAAGGCGCTTATCAGAGTAACTAGCCATAGTCACTTTTCACGTTTATGTGTTTGCGTGGTAGTAATATAAATTTTGGACAAAAACTGAACTTTTTGTAAATCATTTATTTCCATGGAAAATGCTTTTTTTCTATTGATGGTAAAACTGAAGCTACAAACTAAGAAAAGTTCTAGATATTTCTCTGATGCGCCTTTGCTTTAAACCTTTTAAGGAGGAAATAGTATTAATTTTTTTTTGTTAAAACTGCCAATTTATCTCAAAACGTTAATAATTCCTTTTATATCAGTTTTTTGCACGAAAAATACTGGCTGTTACACAGAGAATTAAAAAAACCAAATTCAGTTTAGTCGTTGTTTAGCAGAATACGAACATATAGAATTTTAATTTTGATTGTACAGCAATATAATGGACTTCACAATATAGAACAACTGCAACGCAGCCTCGTAATTAATGAGTCTTGTTTCTCTGGTCATGGAAGATCCTTACCTCAAATATAATTGCTGCCCAGCACACTAGCGATTCAGTTTTGTCAGTCAAGATTAACTAACACAATTTGTTTCAGTACCAAGCGAAACAAGCGAAACTTGGCTGTAAATTAAAATGGGTGCGATAATTACTTTTGGTTTGGAAATCGATTGAATTAAGTACTATACTGTGAATAATTTTATGCTTTACAAAGACAAATTTAAATATCGTATTAAACATTTCTTTGTTACTGCACAGTCGGGGATCAAGTTCAAATATTGTAATGCTTGAGTTGTGTTCTAATCATGCAATAAGTTAGGTACAATTAAAGAGTTTTTCTAGGCGATAGTCGTTGGTGTAAAACCTTTGACTAGTCGGCAAGTCATCTCAGTAATTAAAGAAGGACAAAAAGAAAATTTACCTCGCGTTTTTAAGACGAATGTCAGCTGATTTACGAGCGAATAGTTGGCGTCGGCCTTCTTCGGTCACTCCTGATGTGTTTGTTTTAGAGTCGATAACTGCCAGCGCAGTTTTATAACGAGTCCGCCTACGTGTTGCCTGGAAGTGACGTGTACTATACTATCAGCTTCCTGAATGTTGTCCAGCCGAAGTTTCCTTGTCTCGTCAGTTCGCTGCGCTCAATGTTTTGTCGCTTTCGCGCCTTGTCCATCCGTTCGGAAACCATTGTTACGGCACGTGCTTTTGAGTGACGTTCAAGGAGGAACAGATGGGGACAAAACCAGAGGAAGAACAATATTTTTGCTGGCTAAAGAGGCAGCTGTAGACTTTACGAATAAATTGCGAAAGATAACTTTTTTTAGTGGTAATTTAAATGTTCGAACGGAACTTCAGGATAACTTGAAATGGCTCGAGGAAAAGATGATAGATTCTTTGATGACAACGTTTTCGTTTCTGTTAGTAGTTTACATTAAAAAAAAATGGAGATTTTTCGTATCTGTCTTTAGATAAATTAACAAGTTAAGTCTCGTTTACTTAGTGAACGGAAGAAGAGTACAGTTAAGTGCACTTAAAGACCCTATCATGATCAAGTGAGATTGGATTGTTCAACGATTTAACCACTCAACGTAATGCTATGAATACAGTATAACATCCTCAATTATTGTCATTATCCATTTCTTCAGGAAGATTACAAGAGAAAAGAGACGCCTACAGACTTTATGATTCTAAATGGCCGTATTAACTTCTAGCTACTTCTACAGTGATATAATGCATTGAAAATAATTTGGGAGCGATGGCTTTTTAATCAATCGGTTACCGGAGAGCTTAGGGTTTTAGCACTGAACGAGTATAATTCTTCCTCAGAGGAAAAGAATGCGAAATAGCTAGACAAATTAATTGCGCGCCGCCGGTCTTAAAACATTGAAAACAATGTTTGTTTTCCAGAGTCAGGTTATATATATCTTTCGATCAGAGATTAATCTGAAAATGTGTCGCATTTGTAACAGGAAGCACGTAAGAGCAGTATTTCCTAATTTGTCGAACTTCCTTTTATCAAAATTTAGCTGACACTTTTGCCGTATAATGATGCTTTTTTTATATATTTCTAACTAAAGTATTTTCGCCTTTCTCGTCGTTCAAAACCGCTAAAAAAATCGTTAAAATATGCCAAGTCATATCAGATCAGTCCTCATTTTTGGTAACGGGTACCCAGGCTGAGTCTTAATTTTTGTGCTCCCCGTTTTAATGCTAACAAACTATAAAAGACTGCTGTTTTGACTTTATTTTATAATTGCATCCCCTTCTTGTTCGTCAAGCAGGAAAAATAGTATGTGATGTCGTTCATTGAATTAAGTAATCTTCCACATGTTAAAAACTTATGCTTATGCTTGAGTCTGTTAGGTAAATTTAGCTAAACCTTGGATAAGTCTTATACAGCTCACTGATGCAATATAGATGGATTGCATTTTATATTTCCTGTAAAAAGCTACCAGTGAGTTATCATCACTGTTATAACGCTAGTTGCTGAAAGGCCGTCCGAAGACTCCACATGTATATAATATGATAACCGGATTGAGTGTCCGTATCTCCTTAGTCAGAAAAATGGCCGACCACGTGGGCGTAAAGTCTGCTATATAACCGGCGCGCAATTTGTAGAGATAAATTGTGAAAATAGCAAATAATAAAACTATAAAGTAATAAAACTCGACTGGTGAATCAGTGTTCAGTGCGAGCGTCAAGCCTCAAAACCGACCGTGATTCAGTCTTACAATTTCCTTTGCTTATGACTAACCAACCTGTCCTGTTATGGCTTTGTAACTGAGCGCTTTGATTTTCAAAATCATTTTAGTATTTCGTACTTTATATTATTCATAGTCAAACGTTATTCACGTTGAAAAGGCAGTGAAATTGTATCACAACAGTACTTGAACGTCGGTGCAAGACTTCCGCAGAATTTTAAAGTGGAGCCAAAACACACGCGCAATTACCTGAACCCAAAAATGCGTAGTTTCTTAGATCTATGAGTCAAAGAGTTGAGTAAGAACAAGTAAATTTCTTTAGAAATAGTGAGCTCGGTCAAGGTTTTTATCAACTCCTTTGTTTACATATAGTTTTCTCTACTAGTGATAAAGCTTCACAATTTTTTTACTACTAGCTCAAGTTATTCTGTGATAGATTTTATTTTGATAGTAAGAATTTGGCATTGAATCAACTCTGTATCCCTTAATTTTCTTTAATCTTGTTAACCACCTACCACAACAGTATTGTTAAAAATATACTTGATTCAGATATTACGTAGATCAACAAAGGAAAAGCATCTAGATTACGAACGACGAAAATTGATCTCGGATTAGTAGGGATCTATTTATGAAAGGCGGCTCTAACTTTCCGCGGCTTTACGTTCCCGAAAGTGCGCGAGCAATCTGAGTTCGTTATGCTGGAAGTACTGAAGGAGTTCTTATAACTTCAACTGCTATACAAAACTTTCAATAATGTAAAAACGTAATGATTTTTTTTCGCAGTAGCACTGGTGACACTGCTAATAAGTCCAACACTGCGCCTAATTTGAAATTTGCAGTGATGGAAAATACATGGAAAATATGCAAGCTTTTAATGTCTTATGATGTCAAAGGATATACCACAAAGGAAGAAACTCTAGAACTTTAGTTTGTGGCATATTTTGGGCTGGGTTCGGATATCTCAGATGATTAGGTGGCGTTCTGTTCGCCGGAAGACTCTGGCCAAGACTGGTTGTTATTTGAATTTGACAAAACTATTCGTTACGTTGCCTGCTAGAAGGCTCACCTTTGGAGACACAGGCGCAAGCGAAGCGATCCGGCGGATACGAGTTTGGTGCAAACGTGAGCCTGCGAGGGCTAGTGGACTGTAACTGTCTTCGGGAAGGAAAGAAAAAGCTTTTGAACCTTGGCTGAACTGTCAGTTTTACACTGACTGAATATCTCAGATGTCAGTAAATATGAATGAAAAGCACTTTATACTTCGAAGAGTTAGTCCAAAAGATCAGTGTGCATTTTACTCCGACAAAAATTTAAGGATTTTTTTCATTACAGCAAGGAACATTAAATGTTACGTAAATCAATCACGCATAGGGCCGCCGATAAGACCTGAACAGTACTAGTAGCCGCAATCGGAAACTTCACACTTGGTCCACACTTGGTCCATGTTAACTGCATGTGGCCTTGTTCACACCACGCCGGAGAAAGTGCTAAGCAGCTTTATGGTAGGCCTACCGTCCACATTAATCCGTCAAGAAAACGGGGCTTTTCGAAAACGTTCTTCAAACTGGAGGAATTGGAAAACGCCGTCTTTTCGTTTTCGTGTAGACGAAAAACATTTCGGAGTGTTTCTGAAGACGACGACGACGTCCGATAATTATGGGGTTTCCTTGACCGCGTTTCTACAAATCCAAAATGTTGCGTTTTCAAATTCCTGTGTGGTAGGGGCCTTTGATTTGAAACAGACTGGAATCAGAGTTTCAAAAACTTACAACCTGATTGAATAAACAAACATCTACTTTTGTTCCAATAAGAAGGCAATCGCTGGTCGCACAGGTGGTTTAAATGCAGCGCCGAAACTGAAGTGCAAAAACATCCGATATGTCAAAGATCGATATCCGATGTTTAAAAGACCGGGGAAGGGGCAGTCAGAGTGGGGTGTGACTTCTTCAATATGATCATTATTGACTTTGGTAAGGGGACAGAAATCCGGAGCAAGTTGTTCAATCGTTAAATGATATGGACATTTAATTTAACAGAGTAGTAATTTTCGTGTTTAACACGTACT
The DNA here is from genome assembly GCF_964199315.1 of Orbicella franksi. Lineage (NCBI taxonomy): Eukaryota > Metazoa > Cnidaria > Anthozoa > Scleractinia > Merulinidae > Orbicella > Orbicella franksi. Next base: position 3,926,999 of record NC_138149.1, on the reverse strand, counting down.
TATTCCCTTCTGACTAAGCTAGCCATGCTTTTTTCGGGTGGGACTTGCAGTAGCTATTATGTTTTTTGGCAACATGTATTAAAAGATTGAGTATAGTCTGAATAACTGAGCGCTAAATCAAGTCTAACTTACATCAATGACAACTGCCGAGAAATTTACATCGTAATGAAATGTTGGCATAATTCAGTCAGAGCCCGCAGGGTTTGTTTGGCTTGTCATAAACTGTATATTTTGCGAACCTCGCCCAACGCCTATAATTCTCATCAACTTATTATCCAGCTGGGTCCTTTTTTACCCCCTATCCCTTCCTTTTCTCTTTCTTCTTTCTCTAGCTCAAGGGGGCGAGAAGAAGAGAGACTTTGAAAGCGAAGCTGCATTGTCTTCCAAATGGGTTCCTGTCATTTGTCAAACGCTGTTCTACATGAAAGCAATATATGATTGTTGATTTCCTGCGAGCGTGTGTCGAAATCGTGCATAAGACAGACCAAGTGCTCCTTTTAAAAAAATCGTTTGACAGTATTTGGGAAATGACTAAACGCAGAACAAACACAACGCATTTAGTAAACCATTCAGAAAGTTCTATCTTATTTTTTTCCCCTCCTGCATGATTTTGTTGGTCCTTTTTCATCTCTCCCTCCTAAACCGTTTCTCTCTCGTCAAAACAGAAAACAAACTTTTGGCAAAAAGTCAAGCATTTTGTCATTTACGTTGTTTTGTTGACAAGGCAAAGTCGGATGTTGATCCGATCAACATCCGACTTTACAAGACCATGAAAAGGGGGATACCGAGTTACAAAGTCCGATCAGTGTTAAATTGAAAACTGTAAATTTGGATGTTGTGTTACAAAGTCCGATATGATGTTGTCAACTGTATTGTTGGATGGTGATTGAAAAGTTCGAAGTTGAAAACGTTGAACTGGATGTCAAATTATCCTGTGACATTCGATTTTGGCGGAGATTGGATAGTGTAATATCCTCCTTGTCAAATCAGTGTCTTTTGTACAGCCACTTTCGTGTACGAGAATTTCCGATAGGAAACCTGGACCTGTGACGCACGTCCTTAAAGAGTTACAACATTCCATTTCAAAACTATCCGCCTACATTTTCTAAACACACATTTTTTTCACCCGGACATAAAAAAGAAAGTTAGTGAGTTATATATGTATGGAACATGATAGATCATTGATAGTTGTTGATATGTGGTCTGTTATTACACTAGACTGTTTTTTATTTAGTACTGAGTGAATCACGTAATGAAAGCCTTAATATGTGAAGAAACTGCCATAATCAGTTTTTGACTAAATGCAATTTAGGAATGTTTTTGTTTCTACAAGCTGTTATGATAATCGGAATAGAACAAAATTTGAAAATAGTTCAGAAGTATACCAAAGCTGATAAATAGTTGACAATTTGTTTCTCAGCATGACAGCGACATCATTTTTGTTTTTAACGTGAGAGATATTCTGTATACGCCTACTATAATAATCTAAAGTACTCTTTGAAAAATCTGACTCACATATGTGGACTTACTAATTGTTTGCGCAACATCAAAACATGGAATAGCTGTTAAACCGCTCCTTAATTCCTTGGCTATTAATAATCATTCAATGATATTTCAGTCTGTCCTCATTGTAAACAGCTCAGTAACACGGTAAAGACAAAATAAAACAGACTACGTTTAACTCACCTTTATCGCCTGCCAAAGCATCTGGTTTTCAAGCTTGCAGTTCTAAAAGAATCTCCTTAAAACACTTCAGATCAGTTCCATGAGGTTAGAACAATTAAATGTCACTAAAATCTCAAAAGCATTCAGCGCTTCCTAGTTGACGGAATAAAACCCTTTCTGGGTCTTCCTTCTGTCAATCAAAACCTGATTTTGCACGTGATCACAAGCATGAGTGTGAGGGTATTAGACGTGTGTGGCGTGACACTGCTAAGCACGTGCGTGACACGCTTCTTGCTCGAGTTTTGTGATGTGGTTATTTTTCATGCTATAAGTAATACAGTTTCTCAATTTACAAAGGCTAATAAAAACTTTTATATTAAGGTTGATGGAATTCAACCAGATTAGGCCAAGGAATATTCGGGTTTCTTCGTCGGAAGTGGGTGGTTAACCAATACACGTGCAGCGTAGCCAAAGAATTGATCAATGACCTTGTTTTCCGATGAGCACGTTTATTTGAAAGAAAAAATAATTTTCCTGACCTTCAAGGGAGCAGTGTTGATATATACAGATGTGATGCTTCACTTGGGGATTACAACTCCTTAGCACAAAACAACAGAAGCACTAACTGTCCTAACTTGACCAGGTTGATGCATCGATATTTGCTTTGCTTTCTGCCTTTGATCTGTAGGGAATTTTGCTTTTTTGTTTGCATTCGTAATAGTTATGTTTCCTGAGTTCGTGTTGATGGCAGAGTTTCCGCAAGCCTAGGCGTTGCTGTTTTACAGTGGTTTTATTTCTTGTTAATTTGACGTGCATTTTATTGTCTTCTGATTATATTCAGGACTTGCGAATCACGGTTCTGACGAGCCGTGACAAATTCCATTCCCGCAAATTAGCGGTGAGTATAATTGTGTCATTGACTGGCTAGTGTTCCAGAAAAAATTGAATTCCTACCTTACAAAATCTAAATGGAACTGCCAGTTCTTGCTTTTCGGATTCCGCTTTTTGGAAACTACGTATTTTAATACCACTCATGCGTTGCCACGAAATGCTATCGCTCTCACGCGAACTATTACTTAACTCAGAGCAGTAACTAGTAGGTTTGCCTGCTGTAAAATTCTAAGTTTTATCCAAGCCGTCCCTGAAGACATCTGTTACTTGTGATCAAACTTGGGATGATCTTGCCTCTTTGTTTAATAAAGATCAGATTGAAATAAACAAATCATGTAGTGTTTTGAAAATTGCCTCGCTATGTCACTGGCAAATAAACACACACCACCTTTAAAATATCAACACGTACAGTAAAAGAAAATTTGAATATTTAGTGGCATTGAAGAAAATTTCAGTTAGAACTCTACTTAAAAGATTAGATTATTCGATTTCAATTTCTATGAGGTGACAGAATTCAATTTAACTACCTCGTCATAGAAATCTAGACCTCCAAATTGAATTGTCAAATGGGAACACGAGAACCAGTTTGAAAGACATTAACTTGAAAAAGCTGTGTGAAACACTCGCCTCAGTGGCTTGAGTTCGATTTCTTTTAGAAAACACAAGAAGAAAAAATAAAAATAACTAGTTTATCAGGGTTCACGATTCAAAACGTAATTTTTTTTGCTCGTGCCATCATTACATCAACAGCCCGCAATAGAATTGTTTTCTATTTAAAACACACTGCATTTTATGAACACGAAAATGACTGAACACTTGCTGCTGAATCAATTCAGTCCTTGGAATGATTTTCTCTCACTTAGTATTTCTTTTCTCTTCTTGTTCGCTGACTAGGTCGATCATTGTCAGGGCAGTTCCACGTTTTCGGGATATGTTTGAAACAATAGCGCGACGTTACAACTTGGCTGCTTTCGAATATTCCACTTAGATCTTAAATATGGATTTGGAAATGACTATCAAGTAATCAGGAAGCCTCTTGAAAACAGCTGGTGTTCCTTTGTTCGACCGGCTTGAAAATTCGTCCTGTAACGGGTCTGTAACTGAATTTATGTTGCTAATCAAAGCTATCGACATGGCCAGAGTGAGTGTTGAAAGCTGTACTGATTAGAATACTGTACTGTCTTCATCGAGTGTTAGTTGTGGGCCAGCCAGAAATTCAACGCAAAATTCAATATATATTGCCTGATAAAGGGGGTATTCCCGAAGCAATGATATTGAAAAAAAAAAAAAATAAATAAAAAATAAACACCAACAACGAAAGAACGAAGCGAAGAACTTTGAATCGCCGCAGTTGGGGGAGTATCATTTGAAAGAGATTAATGTTATTTGCATTTGAAAAGACCTCCCGCATTTGAGTCAGTTGCAAGCTGATTTAGTTTTTTGGTCGGGTTATGTGAGGAAGCTTTTGTAGTACCTGCAACGCGCGCTAAATTTGGTTGTGTAGTACATAAAAAAACTTCTCGGTATCGATTTACTGTCATTTTTTGAAAATATTTACAGAGACACATTGGCTGAACATTGAGCTTCCATTGGAAGCTAGTTCCAGACAAATACTGGGAATACGAAAATGGCCTTCGATAATAGAACGCTCTTCACAAGAAAAGTTCTTCATATCGTTTGTTTTTTTTGTATTTCCCAAAAAAAGACGTAAAAATAGCAAATTTAAGACATCCAAGTTTGGATTTGTTAATTGAAATCCATCTCAGAGTTAGATTTCGGTGCAGAAACCGTTTTCGAATTTCATGTCTGACTGCATGGAAAACCCAAATTCAGGATTTCAAAGCACCTTACGACAAAACGGTATATTAGGTGCAAAAACGGCCACATCAAAAACATTCTGATTGGTTGAACAGCCGCGAGATAATTAAGCTGTTTTCTTCTCTTACCAAACAGCGCGTAAGATCTGTCGAATGAGTGAAGAGCATAGATCGGTCGCCGAATCTCTTTAAAGTTGCCGAATTTTAAAAACTGTTTTTCCTTTTCCCAACCGGACGTGAAAAGCGAATAGAATTTTTCATTAGACCAGAAAAAGAAATTCAACTGAGTTATTTGAATATTTCGTGACTACAGTTGTTCATCGATAGGACAGTTTTAAACACTTCATTGATTTCTTTATTTGTTTTCTCTAACCGATGATTTGTGATGAATTGATCGATATCATAAGCTGTAGGTTAATAGATCTCATTCAGTATGTCACAAAACTTATGTTTTCAATTTTGTTCGACAGCTAATTCTCAACTTTTTCTATGGCTGTTATTGATTCCCAATCAAAAGAAACTAAAATGGCTTGTCTGGATCAATGGAGCGCATTCATATAATAGCGAACAATTTCAGTCTTTTGTAGTATTTCTTTTGTGGTACTGATTCATCTTCAAACTAAATTTTTTGAAAATTCCAAGGCCGTATAGTACCGCGTGGAAAAGAAAAATCGTGTTAAAAATTAAGCCCAAACGAACTAGTAAAGGCTACAAATTTTGTTGTAACTCGCCAATCAAAAGCGCATGTCGGAAGAAATTAAAGGGAATCGGTAGTGAATTGGCATCGCGTTCACAAAGGGCTATAACACATCGTTACCTAATTCGAACCGTTAATTGCTGAGGCAGTTTGCCACAGGTATTGATTAATCGCGGGGTGTTAGCGTCTCGGCAAAGTTCGCGTGGGTTAAACGAACAAAGGACGCGTAGAGTCGTTTAGGAGGCTGAACACCTTGCCATTCCAGGCGGAAGTTTTGACGCTGTTGAGCAGGGCACTTTTATTTGCGATGCTTGATTGAAATATGGTTAAACTGCTACCAACTGTTCCCAGTTTAGAAACCATTTTTAACAGGATAAGCCGAAGGCGAGCTCATCTCATCAGCTACCAAACCTTCTGGTAAGAGAACCAGGTTGTGGTTGAAATTATTTATAACCCTAAACTTTAAATAGTGTTTAGTTTCGTTTTTTATTTTTATTTAAACAACAGGAAGTACAAACAAACAAAGTACACTCGATTCTTTAGTGACATCGTTACTCGTAAAGTTTCGTTTTCGGAACAACTCTGAGTCCATGGTAACACACTAAGTCATATTGTTACTTTGGTAATGTAATATATTAAATTCAATACACTTTACTATACATATCTGCAAGCAACGTGAATATATTTTTTCAAACTCCTAACCGCATATAACTATAAGTCACTGAAACGATATCAGATTGGAACTGAATCTATTTCCCTTTTTTGGCTCTGATCAAAACTTCGAACAACTTTCTTGTAACCTCATCACCTTTGAAGCTCAGGGCCGTAGCAAGTCTAAGGCAAACCGCGGAACTTGCCTCAATCAGTTTTTCGCTTTTATTGTGTTTCTTTTTGAAAGGGGAAAGTTAAACACTGCCAGATACTTACGAAAAGAATTTAACCGTGGACATTGCCTCAGTCAATTTTTTTATCTGCCTACGGCCCTGAAGCTATTAGTTAGTCTCCGGTGCCATATCCTGTACTCAACTGACATTTTACATCTTTACAAGCAATGAAGTCGACACTTTATGACTTTATTATTATTTACGGGTTCGTCAAAGCCGTAAAAATCTGGCGATAACCGGTACTTCCTAACTAGCATGGCCGGAGAACATATACTCTACCACCGCCACGTAAGAGTTCTATAGTTGAAAGCAAGGTCAGTTGGTATTAAAAACAAATGTCAGGGTATTGGTTTCAGGTACGCGGGAATCAAATTATAAAGATGAATGTTTTCAATTTGCCATATTATGAAATTCAGAACTTTTTCTGAGCCTCTTTCCTGTGAATAGCTAAATTTGAACTTTGTCTTCTTTTTAATTGTGTCAGTTTTCTTTTATATGCGGTTATACCAGTATTATCATATGGTAACCTAATACGCCATAAATGAAAAGTATATGAAATATATGAAATTCTGATTGGTTCCTCATCCGTGGTCTGTATTTTACAAGACGGTCGACCGTGCTAAGAGAGACAGTGCTCACGAGTTACTTTCAGCTGTGGCTTTTTAAAATCATCTTACCTTAATTACAAAGGAAGCGAGTTAGTTTGCGCCTAAATCTCAGTTTTTACTGTCAGGTCCAGTGGCATACAGTTTTGGTTAAACTTCAAGGAAAGCAGGTTGATTAATTCATCAGCAGAGATTTAAAAGAGTTACTATACAATGTAGACTTTTTCAGTGACAGTTTCTTTCGGTCCGTATTGGAGAGTGCTGGTGTCGTTAATTCTTGTTTGGCAAGCGTATGGACGAAGCCAGTACAAAGAACAGCAAAATCGTTTTGTAAAATGTTCTCCTTTCGGACCACATGTCAGTTCTGTAACATCTATATATCTTGAGGTAGTAACTAGAAATTAGCATTGTTCTTTTACAAACATGTGACTTCTTTTGGTTTTTTTTCCAAGTCCGAAACGTTTAGTTTACAAGCAACTATTTGACACTTTTAAGAGCCTTTTGAGCGGCCTCGTATTTAATAGAATGTATTACACTTGACTAAATTTTCCTCGAAAATAGTGCCATACGAGGTGCAAGGCAGTGAAAGTCGAAAAGTGTGGAACTGGTGCGAAAGATGGCATACGAATTTCCATTCGGAACTGCCCATCAACGGAAAACTAAAACGGGACTTCCTTTTCAAGTTCCGTTTCTACAGGGTATTTTTCAGTAGAAGGCACCGAAAAGTCGTATTTCGTTCTCAACAAGTCATTCCCAGCCAAAATTTCCGGGCCTTTTGTTGGTCGTTTTGGTAAATATAAAACAACTCACAATTCGGCGAACAGACCAAAAACAGATTTGATCAGTTACAGAAAACGAAGAGAATACAATGGACCAATCAGAGCCGGAAGCAGAACACCCCCGCGACTAATGTCGAGCGCGAGAAAACACGAGGACATCAGCTGATTCATTTCGAACACGCACGTGCAGCTGGAAACTCAAATCCAAGGAATTTCTGTTAACTTCTTGTTCTTCACTTAAGTTTTGTTTTAATTTGATAATTTATTTCTTTTTTTTTTTTAGAAAAGTCACTGTTCCATCGTCCGTCATACGTCGTGCTCTTGTCATCAGTGAATTATTATATACTTCAGAAAGATTTCAAATTTAATTGATTCTCTTTTCTATGTTCCTCATTTGGTTTTACCCAGTGGGAAAACATAAATCTTTTCTAAGTGACCTGAAATGGAAAGTGTAATATTTTACGAGTATGACCTGAATCGGTCGCGAACATTACAGCTTTTGTCTCGGTCCTCTTTGTTCTTCATTTGTCTTTTTTTTCTTTTTTTCTTTTTTACCGTTACTTCAATTATACTGCGGTGGGAAAATATTGTTGGAGAGGTCCTTTGTAAATATTTTATCAATTCTAACTGATAATGCTTTATACATATTAGAGTTTCCCATGTACGACATCTTTTTTAATGTGCCGTCAGACAGATATCGGAGCGAAAATGTAAACGTTGTCTGTTCCGCTTAGGAATCCATTTTGTCTTGTTTCTGAGAGAGAGAAAAGAAAATAATTTCTATATACGGTGTAGTTGAAGTCCATACATTTTAGATATATCCGCCGGAACGGACACCAAATTTAATAAATTTCCGACATCTTCAAGAATTTAAATTGATTTCAAGAGTTCGAGCGGCAACAATACAAGTAAAATATCTCTGTTTAGAATCTCAAACCAACCTCGTGGCGATGTTTAAGTGTCGGCCCAATGAGATACTTATTCGTATCCGTCAAATAGTGTATTGTAACGAATCGTTAATATCTTTCGACTTCCTTTGGGTACGCGTGGGTTATTTTAGGATTGGTTTTTGCCATTTAATTAACCTTTCCTTTTTCTTATAAATTGGAAGTCTCTATACCTGGAGAATTTGTTTCTTCTGAGACACGTCACAGCCTATTTTCAAAAGTAAGTATATAACTTTTGGAGGTTCGTTTTAAGTCTTACGTAAATCAATTTACATTACCATCCGGCTCAGCTGCTCCACGGCTGAACTGTTTTACATCCATAGCATTTTTTTCTCTACATTCATGTTCTCGAACGATCTTCTTCCAGTTTGCTACTTAAATCTTATTTCAATCATGCTAATAAGCTTTTCAAAATGTCCTTTCCAAAACGTACATTGCTGACACATTCAATGAAATTAGAAACAGGTTAGGCCTGATCATGACCATGAGGTCATTGGGGCACGGCGCCAATACAGACGCGGACCCATACCGGTTTCAACCGTTTTATGAAAGTCGGTTATGATTTTCAGTATCACTCAGAAACCTGAGAAAGGGGTTTTAAGGGAATTAAAATCTCAAAAATGTCCCGGGGGGGAAATGGCCCCAGACCCTCCTGGGAGCTTGCGCCTTCGGTGCTCGTTGTATCATTTAGATCCGCGCTTGTAAAAGGATTCCAACATTATTGTTTTGTCTATTTCCGAAACTTAAAGATTGTGCAAAAAAGGCCAGAAAAAAACATTTTGAAAACGGAGCATTCCGAAAACGATGGCGTCGTGATAGTCATGTGATTTCCCTGAACGAGTTTTTTGTTCAAACGCAAATCCAAAATGACCGGTGATTGTTGCGTTTTTAAATTCCTCCGGCGTAGTGTGGACGGAAAACATGTACGTTTTCAGAATGAAGCCTTCGTTTTTAAAGTCCTCCGGCGTAGTGTGGACGTGGCCTTGGTTTCCCTCTTGCCGAACTTCGAATAATTACCTGTTATTCTGTTATTCAAACTTTTTTCTAATACTTTTAACCATGAGGTTTGAGATGTTGCTTTCATTCTCACGGTCAGTATGGGCGTAAAGCCGTAGTCAAATACAATCTCAAGAGCTTATTAAGTTTAACTTGGAATCTGAGGCGCACGACAATATTTACTAAATAATCATTGACGCAAAAAAGTCAATATGCCAGAAATAACCGAATATAGCATGGCGCAAATAACTTGAAAGGAGATAACGCGATACTGATAACAGATTTGTCCATTAATTTTGCTTCAATTACTTTAATTGATCTTCGGTGAATACGTTCTTATGCCGCACAACTGACTACCCAGTACTACCCAAGAACGTACTTAAGCATAGTATATAATACGAGAAACTAAAAATATTTCGGGCACAATTATAGGCCTGTCATCAGCGGGAATATTAAAAAAATTCATCGTATCGTGCAGAATGCAAGTAAAGGCAGGTTTTTTTATATTTTTGACCTGCATAGTCAACAACAAGTTGTATCGCACAAAAGTTTACAATGAAAGTGCTTGGTTTATGTTTAGTCTTTCTTCGAGCCAATAGAGTCAGGATACATTGCATATGGCGTATGCAGAATTCATCTTAAAAAAGAACGCAAAAATACATAAAACAGTTTAAAACTAATGGTACCCTAGTCAAACAATGAATAAAAGGAGAATTTTTGTCGACTGATTTTAAGAGCTTTCCAATGTATGCTATTCGTTATGTCTGAGGCTTTTCATCGAGTACGCATATTTGTATCCCTGTACAACGGGTGAAGGTCTAAGTGTACTGAGGTTTTGTAAGTTGAAGTTTTTCAGGAGATTTTAATTAATTTTCTGTAATTTCGCGTTGGGCTCGTCGTTCAGTCGATGATGATATCCTAAATCTTTGCGCCGCTACTTCGTCAAATTTAACATGATTAATTTGTAGGGTTGATATTGTTACTGTTTCTCTTTTTGTACATGGTCCTCCCGCAGAGCATTTGATCAATTTCCGGAACTAAACAACAAATCTAAAAATATAATTTTGAACTATTTTTGAAACACGAAGTTTCTTCTTAATTCCACATAATCAAAATTACCTGTTTATTAATGAACTTAAAAACTATTTCATGAAAATATCCCTTCCTGCACCTTCAACATAAGGCAGCATGCGTTAATTTTTTTGTGCCATATCACTGCTAAATTTAAAAGACCAAAATTAGACCGAGAACTCGTCGCAAGATAACTTGGTAATGCCCTGACAACACCATTGTCTCGCTGTTAAACCGTTTTGTTAACTTTTTGCTGTTAAAGCTGGCGACGACCAGAACGCGCACCTTCTACGTCACGTGGTATCATATAACCTTTAACATGACCATTTAGAACACCCCAAACTAATAGCTGTAACCCACGTGTCATGTCATCATGGTAACGGTCAGCCAATAAAAACTGAAAGGTCGTGAATGAAATCACGCTTCGATCGATCAGTAGGTTGTCGTCTTGAAGCAATATCTACAACTTGTAGCGTGAATAACAGAACCAAATTCATTACAAGTTAAGCCAGGGCGACACTTGCGCTAACACTAATGTTAGCATACTTTACTTGAAAACTTTAAGTTGGTCGATGGAGGATTCTGAAATATATTAAAACGAAAAAACATGATCAGTGTTAGGAGGGGAAGACGTGCATACCATCACGACAGATAAAATAAAGTCTTTGAGACTTGAGACTTTCACAGATAAGAAATTTTAAATTTAGTTGGGCATTCGTGATATTATCACATTTTGTATTATGTTCGACAAGGGTACCCTTTTCGTTGCCGCCCAAGTGGATAAAAAGGGTTTTTGGATATATTTTCCGCAACGTTATCTAACAAATTTGTCTTAATTTGTAAAGAAATTTGGTTGTTTTTTAAGGCTTTGGGCTAATTAAGCCAAAACTTAATTACTTACACATTTGTTATATGAAATCCTCTAAAACGACCGACCTTTACGAATATTCCAGCGAAAGGATTACTTTTTGTTGACCTATGGAATATTTATTTTTTCTTTTCAAAGAAGAACACTGGCCTCTTGGTTTGAGCAAGAGAAACTTCTTGAACTGTTTATTTTTCTTTCTTGGAAGCCTTTCGACTTTCCTATGACTGTTTCAAGCAATTTTTTTGTGTATATTTTAAGGCAGGAAATGTTGGGAAAAAAGTATCTCGGAAAATACATTTCTAAGATAGAAATAAAGAAAAAGCAATCAAAATGCTTCCTATAAAGAAGAAAATAATCATCATTTATTAACTTCCCACCGGCGTAAAACCTTAATAAACAGAATACTAGTACAATAAACTCGAGCGTTGAGAAAAGTGTTGCAAATATTGATCCATTTTCCAGTTGACATTTTAATGTCTACATTCGTTGGGTTCATAATATTGTGTTAAATGGTTTAAGTGTTTGTTTCTCGACAGCTGCTTCAAATGTGTAAATATTATTAAACGAAACCGACTTAAACTGCGTCAGCAAACCACCCCAGGGAAGGTTTTTGACGCATAATTGAAAAATTTTTGTTAATTTGCCGGCTCGGGGCTATCTTTTGTTTTAAGCTTTATTTTGTAAATAAAATATAGTTTATTTTTTGTATATATCATGCACGTTTCCGTTTGTCATGGCAAGCGGGATATTAAATAAGAATGCGTTGTTCTTTTTTGCCTCACATTTTTTTACGACTGAAGTGCAAAAGAACCCATTGACTTAAGGCGAGGGGTAACATTCCTTTATGCTTTCGTGAAAAAGACGTCTCGTCTACACAGTGAGTAGATACTGTTTAAATACTTACGAAACTCTGAAGTCTTTAACAAGTTAATTCCATCATTTTTTATACATAAATGTGTTACTGAAATGTCTGTTAGGAATATTTGAAGACAGCCTATTTGTTTTTTGTATTGAATCGGCGCTGCCCCTAAAGCTAAGTTTACAAAAAATTCATTTCTCATGAAAGGGTTTTCGCCGTTACAGTTTTTTGATGTGAGTAGAGCGACGTTCGTTTCAGTATTGCCTCTGTTTGAGGTCATATATTGAATGATAACTGCTTTTTCATAAGCGCAATTGTGATTAAATCAGAAAAATCTTATTATTCTTTGGTTGACGACTTTTCCATCTAATTCAGGGGAAAATTAATTATTGAATTCTTGGTAATCTTTGTGCATGAAAACAATTACAATTTTGAAGATACTTTAACAGCCATACATGTTTACTAGTACAGAATTGTAGATGAAATATATTATAGACTCAAACGTTTTATCTTTTCATTTTTATTTTAAATATTCAAGGTTCAGTTAGTTTAATTGATACTTAAAAACAAGAGGTAAAAAATCAATCTGGGCAAATTAAATTTCTTCAATTTTGTTAAAGATGATGTATATTTATAACATTATTGCATAAAATGTAAAATAAGACAAATAGCATTAGCAAAATATCTTCATTATTCACAGTAATGTGGAAGTAACTAGCAAACTGGTAGATCATGACGAGAAATCTTCGACTTCATTCCACTTTTGCAGCAGCAGAATAGATACAAAAAAACAGTTGTTTTATCCTCGGAAACCCAATCACAGAACTGTTAATGCAATTTTACATTTAGTCACATTCAATATAGGAAGTCGGTCACAAAAAAATAAAATAGGAAATGTAATAAACATTTATGTTCTTTAATGGATTTGCTTGATTGGAAAATATTTTCCGGATATATCTTTGACGCGGCGTGGTTTCCTCTCAAAACTGAAAAAAGGACAAAATGTTGCAGATTTAAAAATAATGTAACAAACCAAATGAATGGAATGGTAAAATTCCTTTCGCTCGCATTGTACAACAAGAAGTAAAGTAAATAGGCCTTTCCACAAGTTTCAGAGATATGTAATTTAGAAAATACTAAGAGATTTAGAAAATATTTATAGCCTTCTTTTGGCTTAGTCCTGTGGTTTCCTCGCTTCCCAGTTCAGTAATTTCCCACTTGAAAAATTCATTCCATATCACCAAGAGCTCTAAAGCAGCAATTTTCCAAAATGGCGGATGCTGGTAACACCAAGGCGCCTGAATCTTCCTAACCATCTCCTACTTCTACAAGAAAATCTTGAAAATTTTGGCGTAAGTAGTTCAAAATCAGTTTATTCTTAAATCAAAACTGAGATACTAAGAGAAAGTAACTTTTAGAAACTTTTTTGCGATATATAGAAAATATTTTGAGAGTTTCCGAAAAGATATTCAGGCAATTTTTTTATTTGTGGAAAGGCCTTACAAGAAACATTTTACAGTGTTTACTCTGAACCTATTTTGACATCTTCTTGTCATTTTCGATTCTGACTGGTGTACGTTTTTAGCAACTCGATCTGAAAATATATCTCGTTTTATACCAACGCCTTCTCACTTGTGCAAATAGGTCTGACAGACAGGTTAAAAAAGAAATCAAAAACAAAGGCTAGGAAAAAGTCTCGAAAACAGTTGTTATCTCGAAGACATGTTCGACGGATCTTCCATTATTTTCAGTTACAGTAGATTTGAGAGTTTCTGTTTCTGAATTAATTAGTTACCTCTCTGCCTGCTTTTGCCCCGACCATTCAAGAGCAAAAAGTATAAATATATCGAGGTAAGGGAAGCGGGTTTTAACCACCCGGCACTGTGTACACCTATTAAGGAGCTCTCAAAAGCTGTATGGGTACAGTATGGTCAGAGAAAAAATTGGGAAACACACGATGCTATGGAGCAGGCAATGGATCTGATTGGATCGGTGGAGCGATGGGAGACATTTTTTCATTGGGATGGCCTAAACCATTGTGTACTTTCAGAGTTCACTAGGCATGCTGGCTTAGGTATTTTGCGTCGCTTGATGAAATCCTGCTGTAATTGGAAGGAAGCTATGGTTAGGCTTGGCAAAACAGAACTACCAAGCGAAGAGTTCTCGAGAATAGATAACTTTGTACGCACCATGTTTAATAAACAAAAACATACTGGAACTAACCCTAACCCTAAAAGATTTCCAACAATACGGTTCAATGAATTACTTTTAATTTCAGAATTAATCATATTATAATTATAATTCATTCCAGACCTACATTTTTTGTCAAACTGAAGTCTTTTCTTTTTCTTTTTTCTTCACAGAATGCCTACTCTTAAAGCCACCATTTTTCTCTTGTTGGTTCTCTTGCCGTTATGTCACGCTCGACACTTTGAAGGAATGGATGAAGACAGCGCTGATGGCGACAAACTTTCCCTCGATATGCAAGAGAAACGAGAAGACGAAGCAAAAACCGAGGACTTGGACAGCGCGAAGAAAGACGCCGAAAGCGCCGGAGACAGCCTGGTGCGGCGTTTTCTAAAATCAAGCAGCGATAAAAGACAGGATGACATGCCAGGGATATGGGGACGATCCATCGAATCTAAAGATGGCGACGAAATGCACGCACAACTCGTGAAACTGGATCAGTCGGAAGAAAACGAAGAACGACGAGACGAGGGCGCTGAACCACAACCTCCGGGGCTCTGGGGACGAGAATTTGAAAATAAACTTCCTAAACCAGCCGGAGTATGGGAACGGGGAATTGAAAACAAACAACCACCAGGACTTTGGGGACGAGACATTCAAAATAAACTCCCTAAACCCGCGGGAGTATGGGAACGGGGAATTGAAGACAAACAACCGCCAGGACTCTGGGGACGAGAAATTGAAAATGGACCAAATGGACTCTGGGGACAAGATGCTCAAAACGGACCGCCCGGACTCTGGGGACGAGAACCTCAGCCGCCAGGGCTCTGGGGACGAGAAATTGAAAATCAACCTCCAGGACAGGCACTTTGGGGACGAGGAATGTCCAGAGCAGAAAGCTGGGACGATGTTGACGACAAAGATGAAGTTATTCACGACGATAAATGATAAGGCACGCAAATGGATAAAAAAGTCGAATCAAGGGTAACAACATAGAACGGACTTTCTAATTTTGTTTCGTTCAGAGAAAAAAAAAAGAAGTAAAATATTAATCAAATAGAGGTTGTGCTGAAAGCTAAATCAAGAATAAACATCCCTGCAAATATAATTAGTGGTAATAAACCGTTATTATTTATTTATTTATTTATTTTACTTTATTTTATTTTATTTTATTATTATTACCATTATTAACAGGAGCGTGGCATTTGGTTAACATCATTTTCTCATTTTACAGTATCTGTAGAATCGAACGTAGTGTTAAGCCCTGTTCTATGTTATAGAAAATCCCAGATTTATGCCTACTGGGCATAAATTGTACAAATTTCAATTTAAGAACAAATAAACAACGACTTGTAAACGTGTTGATGGATCTTCTGGTTATTTATTTTTTTATTGGTCTGTTTTTTCTCTGGGGGGAGGGGGGGGATTTGAGGTTCTGTTAGACTGTGGAAGGGGAGAGGGTCTCAATGAAGTTAAGCTTTTGTTCAAAAGGGGCAAAAAAGTTGGCCGTTAGGCGTAAAAACCATGATCCGTAAAATGTATTTTACTTAAAAAAAAAAAATTTTTGAAAAATAGCTAGGAAAGTGAAAGTCTCAAGATTTAATGTCAAGACTTTTTTTGTCTTTTTTTTTGGACGTTTAAGCCATATTAGTCTGCAAATCTTAAGCTTATTGTAATACCTTCTTCCGTCCTGGAATGGTCCTAAGACCTTTATTGTGTTTTACAGTAATCAAAATAAATTTTTAACTTTTTTTAATTGACTAAAATTATTTGGCAACTTAGTAAAACAATGGAAATTGATTTTTAAAATTTATGTTTACCATAAAGAAAATAAATCATCCGTTAGCCGTAAAAAAACCATAATATTTTAAAACCGTTAGCCGTTAAGTTAGCCATAAGCCACCACCCCACATGAGACCTTCTCGGGGCACGTAAAATATTTAAAGCGTGGTAAAAAAAAAAAACCCGCATGATTTCGTGTAATGCGTTCATAAATCTTCATACCCGCCCTCTGTTGCCGATGACGTGATTAATTCGACATACTGAGCTAAACTGACACACTGACAAGCTACCAGAACCAAATATGATACTTACACAAACATGTTAACTTTCTATGGAAATGTCTTGTCGCAAAGAATCCACAAAAGTTTGATTCAAAACTTGACATGTGCATTGACCCGCAAGTTGACAGATCTGCAAAAGCCGAGCTCAGAAAGCGAAAATATTTCTGCAGCACTCAAAACTAGAGTGCGAAGAGCGCGAGGTAGATGAGCTCGAAACTCCCCTTCCCCCTCGGGAGAGAACTCCCATATATAAAGGACGGGGGGTGCTCGTCGTGCGTTTTAGGTGTTCAGTCTCAAAAGGTCCACAGCGGTACCTTTTAGAGTATTGAGCCGAAAAAATATGACAGGAGCCGAGTAATGTGTTGTTTTAGAATTGGTACCTCTTAGAGGTGAAAGACAATTCCTCAAGCCACGCCCATAAAACAGGATCTTGGTACCTCTTAGGGGTGCTTTTTAAAATTTCCGGCGAGCACCCCCCGGTCCTTTTAATATGGGAATCTCCCCCCAGGGGCGCGATCGAACGACCTCGAGAAAGTCTAGCTTCCTGACATGTTACATAGGTTGCGAAAAAATGTCAAAATGTGAAGTGCACGATTTCAAAAAATGTTGGCCATTGAAACATCATTTCACCAAAAGCCGCTTAACAATGTCAGTCTTTCCTCATTAAACTCAAACCAGTGACCACTTTCCACCCAAAAAAATGGCACACTGGTAAGTGGTTTCAGCCATTTCGTACGTGGTTGGCGTGAGAGAGGATATCTGCGGAACGCTTTCCTTAAATAAGTCACGAACTTAATCACGAATCGGGCTAGCCAAACCAATAGCGTTTGACCCAATGAGCCTGTTATGGTGAGTTAATCTGTTTTGACAGCATGCAGGCTGCTTGGGCTTTACGCCAAAGACTGACTTTGTTCATTAACCGTCTAGCCTGTGAACAGGATCTTCTCGACTCGTAGGCTATTGACTGTGGAATTCGTCGCACCTCGAGTCTTATCGCACCGACAAAGACCTGCCTATGTTTATTCATGATTTGCTTCAAAGTCTGTATAAATATCGATTGTGAACGGATTAAGACTTCACTTGACGCACGAAGGACCGGTCGAAGCCTTTGAACTCTTAGAATATCGAGCTAAGGTAAGATCATACTTTTGTCTGATGTTTCGCAACGCAGAGGGGATAACGCACGAAATATTGTTTATTTGAGAAATCAAAATCAGAAATATATAGGTATGCTTGATTGAATCGTGTTATGCACTTTGCAATAATACAGTCTCAAAACAAAACCAATTTATTTCTTTGGCTACTTTTATCACTGAGAATAAAATTAAGATTATAGTTAAGAGAAGAAAAGGCCTACGGAATTGAAATAAAATTTAAAGTTATTTTTTCCCCGCAAAGAATAGGTTTAATATTTCAACCCGGCAAAAATTTTCTATCAGTCATCATATTTTCCTAAGACGAAAATGTCTGCCACCGTTGAAACATCTGTTTATTAAAAACAGTAACGAGCTATCGTCAAATGAAATACGTGTGAATTATTGGTCTTTATTTCCAACGACGATTTTAAATCCAATCTTTTAGACATTGCAATCAGAACCAAACGAGTTTTCTAATACCATTCTGATTAAGTTAAAGCGCTAATAGGGAGCGAACAACTTCAAAACACAACACCTTATTTTTCAAATTTCACTGTCGACAGCATTTAATTTCGTAAGCAGAAATAACAGAAATGAGTTGCACTCCGCTGTGGCAAGATCTATTACTGATAGTTGAACATTAGGCACTTGTGGTTTGTTTTGGTTCGTTTTGAGCAAATACAAATTTGATCAAGAAGGAAAACCCTGGGTGACCGCATTAATTTATAAAAACTTCCAAAAACAGAGAGTTTGCGTCTTAATTTTCACTAGGTAACCCAAATTCATCCGATTTTGTTTATAACTGACTGCGGATGCACAACTAGCCTTACTCAGCTCATCGGCCAAAGAATGAATAATTTATTTCCACTTCTTTATCTCCTTGTCGCATATAGCACGTTTTTCCAGACGTTTTTGGCCTCTAGATCTAACGGTGTAGATATTTTATCTTGTATTGTAATTAACATGTTTGGATCTGAAATAAAAATTTACTTTATTTACTTCACAGCAGACGTGAAAGTGACCAAAAACACGTACAGACTCGTTCTGTCAGCAACATCAGATAGAACAGTCAGAGACACAGCTTTACCAGGATAAGGTAAGTGTACAGTTATAGAGGCAGAGAAACAGAATACAGAAAAACACATCAAAAATTATTAATATTAATATTATCATAATTTTTTTTTTTTCGACTTAAAAGCAAAATATGTCTTGCTGCGTTCTCAGTCTGGTACTCAAGGTACTCTTGCTGGGATCCCCGTGAGATGTTTGGGCAAAAGCCGTCGGAGATAGTTCAAAAATATTGATCAACATAATTTGACGCAAACGATAACTGATTTAGTAAGTTCACGCGCAAACGTGAGCAACAAAAAGAAGTTAACTACATACGGTAAGTTTCGCCAGGCTTGGGCAAAACACTAAAATTGCGAGGGCATAGATAGCAATTTTCTTATTATCGAAAGAACAGCTATTCATGAGGTAGGAGACCAAACAACGTCTGGAGACAATATGTGCTATTAGTAGTTCGGATTAATTTAAGAAAATAGGTTACTACGGCTAAAACAAAACATCTTAGTGAGGTGAAAATTTCAGTAATCATCAATAAAAAAACACTGACGAATCCTAACAAACTGTTTTATAGCATAAGTTGATTGGGTTTTGGTACAGAGAGCGGTTTTTTAATTGAGTGTCGTAAAACCAAAACCAATCAAAACTCGAACAAAATTAAAAACGCATGTAGCTGACTCGAAGGGCGGAAAACGTGTCCGAGCGAGTCACGACAGTTTTTGGTTTTACTTCTGATTGGATAAAAAGTGGCACGAGTTCTTTTCTTTTTAGCCAATCGTGTAGCGTAGTTATGCAAAATCAATTAGTAGCTGACACTCAAATGAAAACCGCTATTTGAGGGCGTAATATGTAAATGGGGAATGATTGTACGATCTGTGATTATCTGCGGGATCGCAAGACGTCCTTTATGCAGTGTAGGCGTGGCACAGAATTATTCCAAGCGAATGAGTCTCATTGTTATACCTTCCAACTCAAATACGTTTTCCGATTGGAGGAGAACGTGTCACGTGTCGTGGGTCAAACCTGGGACGAACAAAACTCTTTAACTCCCTAAGAAAACGAAAACTTGAACTTTCGACTTACACGTGATCAGGTCGTGCTCCTTGAAACCGCAGCTTTTTTTTTTCTATTTTTGAGTTGAGAGGTATAACAAAGCGCTTTGTGACTGGTTCCGCGGGAAGCAGTTTCGCCTCGGGGAACATTGAGGGTCTCGGGGAAATAAATCTCACTGTTTCCCTTGGGGCCAGTCATTAAGTGCTTATTCCAGTTAGTCTTCAAAAAGTGTATAAGGCCATATTAACTTTTCATTGTTAGCATAATTGTCTTCAGAGCACAAAATAAATGTTAATAGCTGTAATAGTCAAAGAAAATTCTATTTCAAGACTAAAGGTTTTTCTTCCACTTGTCTTTAAATTCAATGCCTATCATTTCGTACACTAAAAAGTAGTATTTTTAATCTAGTTTGCTAAGCGAGGGGTATTGCCTGAAAAAAAAAAGCTCATTGAATTTCCCAAGGTGTTCACCTTTTTATCACACATGTTGTGCTAATTGTCCTCAGAAATAAACGTACATCGTATACAGTACAATGCATAGCAAATGAGAAAATGTCATCAAGACTGCGAATTTTAATTCATTTTTTAAGGCATATGTCAGTAAATTTTTAAATGAAATATCAGTGTTTGAACAGTCAGTGGTATGCATATAATTGACCGCAAGACTTTAGGAATCAAGCAAGAGACATATCAATTGATACCGAAGTACCTATTGCGGTACATAGCTAGCGCAAAAGCAGTGTGTCGCATTTATGACCAGGTGAAGAAGCAAAGCAGGTAAGCCAAGACCTTGATATAAGCAACACTTTTCGTCTTTTGTATTAAATGATTTTTCGATCCATTGCGATCACACTCTATAAGAATGTGTTAAGGCTTTATTTCTCAGTCGGGGAAACTGGAAATAATTATTGATACTGATATCAAGTGTGTATTACCAAAAATAGAACATAGAGCAGGATACGAGAAAAAGTGTCTAAGGAGTTTAAATCTAAAGTATACAAGGTTGATAACATTCCGACAACCGGTATGCTGATTTGTAGGCTTAAGAAGTGTAAGTTTCTCTTTACTGCGTACATTGAGCATTAAGTCTCTGTATCATTATTTACTCGCAGAAAAATGCACGTACGTAACTTGAAGGCCATGGGATAAAATCCCTAAGAAGGCCTGTGTTTTTCCTTTCTTTTTGCAGTTCGGTTACAAAAATTGTTTAGATTGTAGACAAAACTAGGAAGCGATTTCTCCATTCGACATTCTTTTTCTACAGTTCATCAAGAAATTATGGTTCATAACTATACTTCAATCATTTGTCACTCACAATTAACGTTGTTCCCAAAATGTGAAGCTTCCTGACTTAGCTGGAAAGATTTCTCAGCGTTAAGGAGATGGTAATGGGCTTAAATCACCGTAACACCCTAGTTTTATTTTATTTCTTTGTCACTTTTTTACAAGTGTTTAAAATTGCAAACGGCAAGACCTTCATTTTTTCACTTGACACTTACTAATTTATCATTCCAAATTATGTGAAAAGTGATGAAATTTTAATGCGACTAGTTGAGAGTGATTCATTCTTACTCTATCCACTCCCTTAATCAGACAAGTCGGTCTCAACGTGAGTAAATGCAACTTCATGCCTGGTTTTTCGTAGGACTTCAAGTAGATATACCTTTAACAGCGGGGAAGCATTTTATACACTTATAACAGGTATATATATATATATATATATATATATATATATATATATATATATATATATATATATATATATATAAGCAACCCAACCAGGCCGTGAAACTCGTCCAGAACAGTCAAGAGTTGGTCTCTTCGCCACATCGTACACTAAACTATATATATATATATATATATATATATATATATATATATATATATATATCATTTAATTTCAGTGCTAGTTTAACCATGTTATAGACAATACAATGATGCAAGAGACCGCAAACCAAAACACTGCCGGTATACGTAGGATCTGTAAAAGATCCGATCAGCCAAAACTAGAACACAACAATGAAGCAAGGCTGATTAATACGTAGAAAGCGGGACAACGACATGAAAGAATCTAAACTGGGCTAAATTCATTCTGGATTTTTGCTTATTGCTAGGGGTCGCGCGTTTTGCATGTGACATTGACCAATGAGTTTCATCTGAGGTCATTATCATGTGCATTTAGTAGACAATCGGTCCGCAAGCCAGTTGTTTTACTTTTTGCTGTTACACCGTGCTGACGAAACCCAACCAGGTCGAAACAGCTGTCCATGGTTGCAATTCTTGGCTTTCAGTTCGGACTCTATCAAGTCGTTGTCCCGTCTATAAGCTTTCTACATAGTGTAATCAACCTTGCTTCATTGTTATAGAAAATAGATGAAAGTAACTAATCAGATCGTGTTTTTTTGCCATTAGTGTGACTGTTATAATTATTAACATATGCGCCGACTTCGAGTTTGAAAATGACCGAAGAACTAATTTTATAGATTTGATATTTAGCGATGTAACTAAGTTGGGAAAATCATCGCTACATTTTCATACTATTATTATCAGTAGTTGGAATTAACCGTGCGAAAGCCTCTAAAAGTTTTGTTTCAGATTATGACTTGCCCTACTAGCGTCCGCCTTTTGAAAGAACGTTAACATTAACGATCAATAACTCGGACGAAATTCGGCAAATTACTCCAGCTGTTATGTGCTAAAAGCTCTAAGCTTGGAATATTATTTCCAGCCATTTTTTGCACACAACCCTTAGCTTTACTCCAAACAATTACGTAACAGTTTGTACAAGTCATATTTTAGCCAACAAGCTGGTTCACGTTGTTTTTCGCTGATTTTCTCAGCCTCAGATAGCGCCGGAATTAATACGAATACCACAAGCCAATCCGTCGCACAGTCTTCTTCACTGAGTTCACATACAGAATATATTCTCAAAATTTGGGTGTCAAACATCTCAGTTTTGAAGCATTTTCTCTTTCAGGTTAATGAGCCACAACACGGGCCGAGTGAAAATAGATATGGTGTTTATAATATTGAGAGAAGTCAACTTCGTCCTAATTATGAGATTGATTTTTGTGACCTTGAACCAATCAAAGTGTTCCAATTGTCAACGGTAAGATAATTACTGATACCAGGATACACTGGTAATATCATGAAAGGGGGTTTCAATTCAGAATTCCCTCTATGAGGGAATCATATGGAAGTTGTATTCATCACCTTAGACTGAATATTTGCTTTCATGAATACAGCTACCATGATGCCCTAAGGGCGCGTCTCATGATTGCCCACTGAGTGTCGTAAAGCCAGAATCACTCTGGCCAATCGCAAGGGACACAGACAAACCAAATAATCAATCAAAACTAGAAATATGTCATATAATGTCAGCTGTGCAAAGCGCGGGAAAACGTGTGCGATCGAGGCACGCTAGGTTGAGTAAGTATTTTTCAGCCATTCGTGCAGCGTAGCAAAGCAAAACCGGTTACTTTTCAACACTAAATTGAAAACTTCTCTGTGAATTCAATGTTTGATTTACTTCTCTAGAAATACTCGTTTCTAATTCTCACCTTGTGCGATTCAACAGAACTGAATCTCCTGATGCCATTGAGAAGTTGACTGAAGGACTGCAATATTTACTAAGTAATTACGATTCGCGAATTAGGCCTAACTACACAGGTAAGACATTCTTCTTTTCGATTTCGTTTAAATGAAAAATTCCATAATTGTTTATATAAACTTAACGCCTTACACAGTCTAACGACTAAGTCTTATGGCCTGACCGAATTGTTCAATAGAATCAAGTTTAATTCTGTGGAGGGTCATTTAATCAAGCCGGATTAACGTAAATTGTCTTTTTGGTTTGAACTTTTAGTCAGTGCATCAAACTCCCCCTTTCACCCCTCCCTCTTCCTCGTGTATACGACATCTCCTCGAGCGAGGAAAAATAGAAAAATGCTGATCTGACGCGAAAAGTCTGTTTTTCCTAGTAAGCGCAAATTAAATACAGCCTTCGGCAAAGAGGACACATTATTCTGGCTAATAAAAGTCTCAATAAATAGATACAAACGCTAAATGATTGTCCAAACAGGTACAAGGTGAAAATAGATATACATACATTTCAAGTTATATAGAAAGTTCAGCAGAGCGTCCTTTTTGTTTTATTCAAGGTAGTCCAGTTAAAGTCCTGGTTGACATCTCTGTGGCATCTTTTAGCAGCATCAGGGAGGTAGATATGGTGAGTTATCCACCACTGCACTGTGTAAGAGGTTGGTATGGTGAGTTATCCACCTCTGTACTTTGTAAGAGGTAGATATTGTAAGTTGTCCACCACTGTACATGTACTGTGTAAGAGGGAGTTGTATGCCATTTGATGTGTAACAGTTATAGGGTGCATGTGGTTAACTCTTACGTACTAGTTATTTTGACAGCGATCAAAAAAAAAAAAAAAAAAAAAAAACTACGCATTATTCATCATCGTACGCATGGAAGGAAAAAAAATAATCGTGAGCGTGTTGGGTTGTTTTGTATGGTTTCCCAAGCATACTCCCAGGCGTGGAGCCGGAAGCACCCTGAGAGAAACACAACACAACAACCTCGGCCAGGGATTCCCAATCACGGTTCCCTGGACCAGAATCATGGGCCAATTTAGGGACCAGAATTAAGATGCATCTTAAGAATTTTCTCTCGACAAAAGACCTTTAAATTAGAAACAATACATAGGAGGAAGGGCTTTGTGAATCTGCTTCTCTCCACTCCCCATGCACTTGCCAGAGAGACCGCCTTGTGCGCCTCCCAGATGTTAATCGCTTTTTCAAAATGGCGAAACTAGTTTAATAATTAAAGCAAAGTAATGAGCTATGTCCTATCCTGTCGTTAGGAATTTGGATTGGACATGTTCTTTCGTCAGCACTGGCGAGACACGAGGCTTTCTCACAACATGACAGCGAAGATGACGCTGACGATGGGAACCAAACACCCTGCAGACTACATCTGGGTTCCAGACACAATGTTTGTAGACGCCACCAAATCCAATACGCACAATGTCCTTACAACCAATCACAAGCTCGATATCTCTGCAAACGGAAAAGTGGACTGGGGAACAAGGTCAAGCTAGGACAATTTGTGTGGTTTTACGTGACGCCGTTTCCGTTGCATTGGACTTTCGAATGACCATTTCCGAGTTACCTTGTGCCTCTGTTTCAAAACGAGTCCTCGTGTAAACCTTTCACATGAAAATGAGTTTGATTTTTATGAAAATAAACCTCCAGGGGAAACACATTTTCATATGAATGGTTCCGCATGTCACCCAGGAGCCCATCACTAGGAGTGTACAACTCCCCTATGTCACGGCATTTTGACAGACCGGTCTATTTTAGGGCTTCTTTTCCGCGAAATAGATCAGTTCCGGTCTACACGGGCGCGCATCGATAAGGAAAAAACTGGCGGCCACAGTGATTCCAGTTCTTTCCACTCCCTCCCACTTCTCCCTCTTTTTTGCTCACCTCCTCCCGCTTCTTCCCATTTTTGCTCACCCCAGGCGTGCTCGTTTGTTCGCTCGCTTGCTCGATTCCCCGCCTGAAAAATGGAAAGGAAACGTCTGCTACGCAGGCTACTATTTTTCTGTACTTCATCATCTATACTCACAAGTGGAAGTTTGTGTTAAGCTAGTGTTTTTTTCTAACTTCATAACAGGGCAACATTGGTAGCGAGGTGTCACATGAATTTGAGAAGATTTCCTTTGGATGAGCAAACTTGTTCCTTAAACATTGTGAGCTGTGAGTAGAGGTTGATCTCCACAGACAGTCTCGCTGGGGGTGCTATACCATGTAGCCTCAGTAATCGTGTCTGTAAAAAAATTCTCGAACGTGATTGGCTCTCCCTGCACCTATCTGTCACGCAATCGGCGCACGATCCCGTGGGTGTCCAATGACAGGTATTCAATTGCAATTACAACTTTTTGTAGTTAAAAACCTGCAATTGGATACTTACGCCATTCGCATGTCCGTTACGCGCGCTTTTTCCTACAGCTTTTAAACTTGCAAAAGCACTACTGACACTTTTGCTCAAAAGAAGTTCTTAAAAGATTTTTAATTTCGAAATTTGATATAGATACGATTAATATATTAGTAATTGAACCATCGTGCTCGTAATTTCAAATCGGCCTCGCGCTTCGCGCTCGTTCGATTTTAATATAACTCACGCGATTACTTCTTGAATTGTACCCCCACTCGGTCCAATTACTATCACTGTACTTATCAATTACAGTTTCGCAATATTCTCTGCTATCATTAAAAAGTTCAGCCCATTGCTCAGTTATCAGTGAATTTTAACGCGTAATTTCGCGGCTGGCAGTTAAACTTTCGACCCATTCTTAGCTATCAATTGCAAAACCCCATGCAGATCATATTCTCTACATGTACTGCACCCGATTTTCTCTGGCGCACGAATAATGCTTCTCAGCGTAACATTTAAAATACATTTGCAGTATATTGATGTATTAGACCCTTATGGCTCGATTTCATGCATTTCAGACGCATACCCGACACAACATCTGATTTACGCCTGGACGTCGATGCCCGGCGTTGTGGTATTGGACAAAGAAATGGCGCAGTTTTACATGAAGCACATGACAACCGCTGTACAACGAGTCGAGTACGTGGCTGGTGAGTTGAGCTGTGAACCACTGAAAAATGACAAAAAAATATCTATATCCTTTCAATTTTTGTGAACATATCCGCCTTTCAGATTCTAAAACAAGGGTCAGTCCTTCAAGGTCCGAGTATACTTTGAATTGTGCAGTTCTTCAACGCTTAGAAGAAAATAGTAAAAAAAAAAATTCTAAGAAAATTAGCGATCGAGAAAAACACAATGATCAACATTAAAAATTTTCCACTCTACGGTACTGACGCAGTTCCCCGTATACGGAGATTCTTAGCTATTCTTTGTTATTCTTGCCCTCGTTTAACTCCGCTAAACTGGCAACTGAGTTTCTAATACGAAAAGCAGTACAGGATGAAGCGTAATTTGATCTTTCTACAACAAGAATTAGCAAAACTTGTTTGATTAACTGCAACCAAATGTCGTTTGATTCCCTACGCAGGCGAGTATTCTGTTCTTCAAGCCACGTTCACGTTCAAAAGAAGAATGGGTTTCTACTTAATACAAATCTACATTCCTTGCATAGCAGTGGTGTTTGTTGCTTGGATGTCACTGTTCGTCGATAGCAAAGCCACCCCCGCCCGGGTGGGGTTGTGTGTCACAACTCTGCTGACAATCGCTACCATCTGGGGCGCTGTTAATTCCACCATGCCAAGAGTTTCTTATGTGAAAGCCATCGATATTTATCTCATGACATCTTTCTTCTTTGTTCTGTGCACAATGTTGGAGTATATTGGTCTTATACACAAAGAGGGGCAAAGGTACTACGAATGAACCGTTTACAGTGGACTACGAGGTAGTCCCTCTTTAGCTCAGTCCTTCGAGAGCGACGCGGGAAAAAATGGCCGCGCGAACCCTGGGTTTCGCACGGTCATTTTATCCTCGAGGTTTTCTTTCGCGTCACGCTCGAAGGGCTTGGCGAAAGAGGGACTACTCGTAGTTTAACGCGTTTCATATTTACTAAATTATATTTATATGAAGCAAAATTTATGTTTATTTGGGACAGAACAATGACAAATAGGACCGCCTATGAGAATAGATGGAGTGTGTAGGAGTTTTATTTGTTTATACGGTCTATATTGTAGCCATTGTAAGGGAGGGGAGGGGTGGGTAGGATGATGTTCAACCAGGAGCCATAATTATGGCTCCTAGTTCAACATGATAGTCGGATGATGCCTGTTGACTGTTAACTGAGCACGAGACACGTGTTTTAATGTTTGGTGATAACATAGGTAGGGGTGGTGAATGGTCAATGCAAGACTTTGCGGAGACGGCGAGACTAGTGTTTTTCTTTGCTAGCGCGACTTCTTCGATTTCGAGACCGAGACTTCAAATTGTTTTAAATGCGAGCTCGAGACGTTCAAGTTCTAACACGTCATTTAAGCTTATATAAAAATATAAACAAATCGTTCTTCGAGACTTTCTTAGCCTTGAAAAAAATCGAGACTGCGAGATAGCTTTGTGAAAAATATTGAGACTGCGAGACTCACGGTCACAGACTCTGCGAAACGTAACTGGGAGCTCTCTGAACGAACGGAAAGTGACGGTCTCCTGTAGTGAGAAATACTGCATAGAGACTGTAAAATATGGCAATGGCTGAACTTAAACAAGCTAGCTCTGAAGCCTGGCGAAGAGTTGCGCGGTACAATCGTCGCAAGCTTCACATGATTAGTCCCTATAGAGATAGCAAGAAATATATTTTTTGCTTCGTGTGACCTTTAATTTAAGCTAGTTTGGAGCGAAGAACACCAGTTTGATTGTATATAATTAATTTTGCTTGAGGCCTCCTTGCTAGGTACGAACAGACTTATGAAAGTATATGGTGTTGATGAAAAATGTTGATTTTAGAGTGAAAGTCAATTAGTGAAATCATTTAAGGTATATTTATTAAAGTGACGGTGTCGAGCGCACTCGTGATCTTTGATTACTACTAGTATAAAACTAAAGTATAATCATTGAAAAAAATTTAAAGAGAGAGATAGCTCACTCTCGCATATTCAGGAAAAACTTTGAAGTCTCGGTCTCGCAATTGAAGAAGTCAAAATGTCTCGGGGTCGCAAAGAAAAACGCTAGTCTCGCCTTCTCGCAACGTCACGCATTTACCATTCAGCACCCAGTTAAGGGGATCATGGACGGATTAAAATTTTCCTAAACCAAGACTATGTGTTGTAATTTCCGATTTTAATTAATTATGTTTTTGCTGTTTTGTTTTGTTTTGTTTTTTGTTTTTTCGGTTTTTTTGATCCGAAGAGAAGTATTTCAAGGCTCAAGACACCACTCCTTCCGAAAGACCGACGCGTTTCTTCGGCTTACTCTGACTTAATAAATGAATACACAACCTACAGAGGTGATTTGTACTCGTTAGAGGAATACAGCCACGAAAAATCAACTCCGAAAGACAAGGAAATTGACTCACACGACGTTGAAGTTGTAGCAAGGATAGCTTTCGTCGTGGCATTTGCAGTTTTCAATTTCTTTTATTGGATAGGATTGGTTTACTTTGTATGAGGACGGTATCTTGAATAACAGAACGATTCGCCGGAGGTTCATTTCAAACATGAGACAATGGCTTTGACTGAGCCTGGAGAAGAATCTCGCGATACAATGAGAGCTATACGCTAATGAGGGTGGCAAAGGGTTTTTGCGTGACGCGTGATCGCCCCCAAAATTAGCAGAGTGATGCGTGATTGAGGAATTAGCCGCGTGACGTGGGACAGGACGTAGTGACGTGATGCGTGATTTGCTATTTTACAAGCACGCGATGCGTAATTTACCAATTAGATTTCCGTGATAAGTGAACGTTCTCTGAACTAGAAGGATAGCATTCATTCAAAGTAATTAGTAAATAGAGTCTTATCAAATCGTGGCAGACGTAACAACATTTTCTGGTTTTCTTTTTCTTTCTTTCTTTTTTTTTTTTTCGTCCTTTTCTTGACCTCTTTTATCACAGGCGGGCAACTCTATGTGTTCGTGGTTTTATATGCAACTAACAGAATGTATGAAAGAGGAATAAAGCTCTGAAAATTGCATATCTAAATTACATCTCGGTCTGAATTTCTCAATAAAGTTAAATGAAACATTAATCGACTCATGTGTGGTGTTTTTTCGCCTTCCTGGGCCGTCAGAAGCGTCTTTTTACGAAATTACTTTTGGCCGAAGCTGGTTTCTAAGCGATTTTAATGAGATGCGTTATCATTATTAGCTCATTCAAAAGACCGGTCACATTCCCTGGTATTCGATAATAAAAATGTTTAACAAAACGAGCGGCTTGTCGTTGTACACCTTAGATCTGGATGTCATGAATTTCCATTTAGGTATTCGAATCACATATATATATATAATAATAAATTGTATACCCAAGATCTAGATGTCATGAATTTCCTACTGAGTATATGATTCCACACAGATAGTCTCTTACTAATGAATAACAAGAGTTTTTCTTAAATGTGTTCCAGGTTCCTTCTAATAAATCTGACAGTAAAAGTAAGTAAAGTAAAACTTTATTTCGGCTACCGGGTCTGCCTTCGTGGTAATGCTAGTAACATATAACGGATATTAAACTTAGCTTGATAGAGGTCCTTAAAAAGATCCACTCCTAAATATTTATTTTGTTTATGGTGTTTATTTATAGTGCATTTCTCCGTTGCGCAGGACCTCCTCCAATTTTTTTCTCTTTGGACTCATTGAAGAACGCCGTCTGATTATTGACTTCAGTAGGAGCCTAGCACGCCGGCTTAGGCCCGGTCGTCCACACTACACCGGAGGAATTTTAAAACGCAACAATCACCGGTCGTTTTATATTTTTGTTTTTGGAATCTCGGCCAGCGAAATCACGTGGTTCTCCTGATCCTATCGTGTTCGAAAAGGTCCGTTTTAAAATGTTTTCCGTCCACACGAAAACTCAAAACGTAACTGGCGTTTTCAAATTCCTTTGGTTTAAAGAGCGTTTACGAAAAGCTCCGTTTTCGTGACGGATTACTCTGGACCGTAGGCCTAACCGTAGAAATAACGCTGTATGCGTCTTTAAATTCCTCGTAGTGTGGACGGAGGCTGGAGCAAACCACGACGTCAACTAGCACCACCAAACAAAAGGTTTAATGAGCAAAACAAATGCTGTACAAGCGTGTTCAGTAAACCTTTGTACATTTCATAGTCGTCCTCTGCAAAACAACAACGCAAAATGACTGCGAACGCGAACGATGAGTCAACTCTAATTTTTCGTATTTCCATTTAGATTTGCACGCTGTCATTACATATTTAGCCTGAGCGAGGTTTTAGAGCCATAGAAATCCTGGACAAATTCAATTTTACGAGGTGTTGTCCACGGCATCGCCGTCGTCATTGTTAAGATCCCTATATCATCAGTATGTTTGCATCGCGAATGCTGGAAGGTCGATACACTTGTTTAACGTGGGGTCTCAGTGTCATCTTAAGTGGCTGCTTTGTACTTTGCTCATGTTTTATCCCAAGACCAGTCGAACGCAGATGAGGGTATCGTGTAAAAACCGTAAAAAATCACATAAATTGCAGCTCTTTGCCAAGGTTCTTTTTAATTCAGCGATTAAGTTGTCGAGCGTTTCGGTAAGAAGTTTTTCCCTCCAGCTGAAACAATCTCGTTTACGTTACTTCGCCGATGCAATACCTTTTCATCTTCCCCATTACTACACGGCAATCGTTTGCATCATCTTTTTCAGTATAGCTTTGAATTAAATAACGTCCTTGAACATGGCGAGTTGATATTAGGAACTTTCCCAGTTCTCCAGTTCTCGGGGATCTCGCTACTTAATTGACCGTCAAATCTAAATGTTGTTGAGATAAAGATATCTGGTGGGATAACGTTGAAAATTGTCATGCTTTTATATAGGCGGCGAGGAACCGGCAGTTGTTTTCGCTCGTAGGTATTCGTAGACGGTGGACGTTGTCGAGGAATTTGAACTACCCTTTCGCTGCAACAGATAATATTAGATGGCAGAGAAAACCTTAAAACGAACGTCATCAATCAAGGCTTAATCTGGCCACTGAAACTCAAGATACACAAGGTGAACGCGTATTTTAATATATAACTGTATGTATTGCATAAATTACAAAGCCGTGCGTGCATATAAAGAATGTTTGGCAAATTAGCATATTATAACCTTTAATTAAGGTATGTCCGCCATTTTGAATGATCAAATCCAGCCGGTGTCAGAAGCTCGTTGGTCCAGTTTGGCTATGACGTCAGTGCTTTCTCATTGGCTCACAGCCAAGCCTTTTGTTCTTTCGCTTTATAAGTGCGACACCACCCGGATGGTTGGGCGGCTAGTTAACTCCACCGCAATATACATATCTCTCTTAATCTCTCTGTTAAAACAATACCTCCTGGAAGTATAATCAAGTGTTCTTCCTCAACCATCCCCCTAAATATCCCCCAATATCCCCTCACAGCCTGCATGTCATTAATCCCCTACGTTACCTACACAACCTACATTTCATTAATCCCCTACATATACCTACACAGCCCACTTCTCTTCTATCCACCACATATACCTACACATCCTACAATCTCATTAATCCCCTACGTATACCTACACAGCCTACATCTCATTAAACCCCCACATATACCTACACAGGCTACATTTCATTAATCCCCTAAATATACCCACACATCCTACATCTCATTAATCACCCACATATACCTACACATCCTACATCTCATTAATTCCATACGTACCCAACCTACATGTCATTAAACCCCCCGCATATACCTACACAGCCTACATTTTATTAATCCATATACCTACACAGCCTGCATCTCATTAATCCCCTACATATACCTACACAGCCTACATCTCATTAATCCCCAACATATTCCTACACAGCCCACACCTCATTAATCCCCCACATATACCTACACAACAATACATCTCATTAATCTCCGACATATACCTACACAGCTTTCATCGTATTAATTCCCAACATATACCTACACAGCCAGTCATTGATCCCCAACATATGCCTACACAGCCTACATCTCATTTATCCCCCACATATACCTAGACAGCTTTCATCGCATGAATCCCTCTTATTCACCTTCACAGTTTGTATTTCATTAAATCGTTTCTACAGTCATTACTCATTATATTCAGTGGTTATCAATTCATGTAGAGCCAAGTGATCTTAAGATATCTTGGAACAAGTAACTTGACAATCACTAGTCAAATTGTCCGTTCACTTGTTGCGAACAGGCTCCCGGTTGGGTTGATGGGCTTAGTGCGAGCTAGCCAAGTGTGGTCTAGGGCGAGCGGGGAGAGCCGAGGGCGGAATGGTGACGAGGGGTAGCGCAATTCGAGAAATTCTTTTTTTCGCGCTTAACACCTCGCTTCGCTCGCCGGATTATTTTTTTCCGCCTCAGCCGGATTTTTTTTTCGCCTTCGCTGGAAGCCTGTTCGCAGGCTAGTCCACTTGCCGTGCATTCAGCCGTTCGAACGGAGACCGTAAGGAACGTTTTCGCGTGGGAGGTCACATGTTTGCCGATGCATTTTATTTTTAACGACGCTTTTAGGGTCGAGTAAGTAAAATTGGCGATTTACTTACGTACTGCCTTTCACGTGACGCGTGATTGGTGAAAAAAATTATCCGTATTGCTGGTTTTCAGTGTCACGCAATTCAAAATAGATCAAAATAAAAATCAAAACCGGTCAATAGAGAAAGTCCAGAATCTGGGAAATGAAAGAAGGTAAATATGCAAAGACTCTCGCCAAAAATCTGGTCACAGCAATTTTTCTTATGCGAGATATGCGGAGAAATTTTTTACCCAAATTTATAGAGATTTGTATGGAGACCATATGGGCACCAACATGGCGGCCGGAAACCAACAGCAACATCTGTCACTGAGTTTTGCTACACAAGCGTGAATTTATCCCTCGAGGAACTCTAAAACATTAAAATAATACTTTTTCTAAGACGTGAACTGTTCAGATAGCCAAGTTCCCCGAAATAAGTCACTTTTTTAACCATCATGACAGCTCTCTAGGCCGTCATGTAAATGCCGCGGCACGCAAAAGCTTAGAAATTCAAGCGTAGTTTATCACAAAACCAAGAACCCATTCGGAGCGAAAATTTGTATGAACATTAGTTTTCAGCTGCTCTTATACATCATTTAAGTAAAATCTTAGGAAGATCAATAGTTTTGTAGTTAGAATTTTAGTGACGTCTGTAAAAACCAGCTATTGATTTAATAGAAAAATTCAGCGTAAAGCATGATTGGTACCCCACCTTTGCCACCCTCTACGATCGGCGCAAGCTTCACAGGATTAGTCCCCAAAGTATGGAGAAATATATTTTTTGTTTCGCGTACCTTTACTTTACGCTAGTTTAGAAAAAAAGAACGCCAATTTTATTGTCTCGTTTTGCTTGAGGCCGTCCTTACCAGGTACGAACTGACAGATGAAAGTGTTGACCAGTGAGGTAGTCAGACAGACAGACAGACAGACAAAGACTATCCGTCAGATTTTTTTGGATAAAGAGTCAGATAGAAAGCCATAAAGCTGGTCAGGTTTAGCAGACAAACTTGTTTGGTGAATAAAAAGAAATAAAAACTTAAGGCATGCTCGACAGAGATACTGATCTTCTTATCATTATCGTCTTTAATTTTATACAATCATTAGTATGGTTTGACTGCCAGTTGGTACCATATTTAGAACTAATAAAACATGTCCTTTACTACTAAGAATAACACCAAATTTATTTTTAGGCCTCAAGGCGCTGCGACCACTACGATAAAAGGGAAAATATTTTGTGTAATATTTTGAAACTGAGTTATCTCCTTCCTTTGTCTCTTTCCGTAGTCCAAATTAACTCTGGAAGTTGAAATGTTGGCCAATGAAAATTTTGTCCCTTTGCTTGAAGTTGCAGCCTTGCAACATTTCAGTGATGTCTCGTTTTTTGCGAGGCTTCAGAAACAGCCCGTAGTAGTTAATCGATAAAAATCGATATGTTAAAAGTTACTATAACAATGTCGAATTTTTACTTAGCTTCTCGGTTTCTCAATATTTATGATACTTTAATGGCAGTTAGCCCATTTACATCATTTGGATTGAACTGAACTTTCACTGATCATGAAAATATTATGACAAACACATCTCCAGACTCGCCATCTGTCCACTTAAGCCCGTGGTGCCTTAGAGCGAGGAAAATGTGGCCCGGGCGGTAGAGAACGAATGCAGTGCCATAAGCTGTAGGGTTCCTGCTGAATGGTATTCCTGTGCTTATTCATAGGGGACTCCTCTAGATGCTTATTACATATTGTAAACTGTTTAAATTAAAAGATAAATTTGAAAAAAAAAAAAAAGAAAGAAAGAAAGAAAAGAAAAGAAAAGAAATAGGGAACTTCTCAAAAAATTATCCCTGTAATTCTTAATTCTTCCTAAAGGTCTTAAGGTGTTTTCATCAAACGGATTTAGTACGAAATTGACTAGTGATATTTTGGGAAAGGAAACCAATTTCAACCCTGAGGGAAGAAGAGAGATGACCCTGGGAACGAGGTTGTGAATACGCGGAATATTTTCACGATTCACACCCGTATTTTATATTATTGTGTTTTCCCGAGTATCAATGCCCTGTTAATGAGTGTTTCTCACCACTTCGGTCTCTCTTTACCGGTATCACGTTGATTTTATCCTCCCACCTGACTGTTGCGTGATCATTGTGGGCGTGACTTGCGTCACGCATATTGTTGAAGACGTCATGCGCCCCTGAAAAAAAAATTCTATGGGGGAGCCGAAATGTTAATGCAAGCCAGAAATATTTTCTCGCTTGGTTGTGAGCGAGACGGGGAAATTAAGATCAAATTGGTATGCGTTCTTGTTTAAATACTTCCGAACTTTGCCATTTCATAAATCTTTGCCATTTCATACCATCTCAATCATGTCAATCTTTTCTGCACGCCGTAAAGAGCTACACGCACGACTGTGCACGTAGCGCCGGACTCTGACCTGTCCAAAATTTTTTAAAAATGTAAGTTAAAAGCCATTTTTCATCCGGAACATAAGCAGTGCTGAATAAAATAAAACTTTGATCAGTTCTGTTTTGCAACTCTTGGCTCAGCAGAATATAATTTTGCCAAATCAAAATTTGTCAAAGAAGATTTTGAAAGGGAAAATGCCGTGCAAGGCGGGAAATACCCCCATCGCATATTAATCACATCCTATCACCCCGTATCATCCGGGGGGGTTCCCTCGGTGTCAGCCGTAATCCACTCTTCCGCGATTTTTCAAGTTCTCTACTGCTTAGTCATTCCATGAAGCACGTACTCTATGCAAGATATGCTGACCTAGTATTTGTAACCACCGATGACTCCGTTCCCTTTGAAAACACTACAGGATAAACTGGAACGCAATGTTTAGTTCGTTATTGGAAGGTAAGAATTTTCAAGATGGCGGGTAATTGTTGGGTCGACCTACGATGCTGTACTACCGGATGTTGCAGAGCTCAGCTAAGTTTAAATCTCATTTTCTACTTTTATTTTCTCTTTGATGAGCAAGCGAGGCAAACTGAAACAAATTAAGGTTAAGTATTGAAGTAGTAAGAAACTTAATTTCGTCAAGTAAGCAGATATCAGCTTACGTCGTGCCCTTTAGCTTCTTTTATAGCATTTTATTACAGTTAAGTCCGATAGTCGTTTGATTTGTGATTTCTACCATTTTTGGGTTGTTAAGAAGCGAAACGGTTATGTTTAGGTGGATGACTAGGTTTACAGTGAAGAAAAAAACAACATGAGGTCCTCAGAATAGCTTTCGCTAACGTAATATTATGAAATAACTTATTTCACCTTTTTATCGAAATTCTTTCTGATTGGTTAAAAACAGAACCGGAATGAGGTCCTTCCAGGTCTGTGTCTTTGCTTGGAACATTGCTGAAAGCACTGCTGATTTGAAACTGTTAAAATAACAAGGCATAATATTTAGTACAAATGTAAATTGAATTATGGAAGTCTTCATATATCATGTGATTGGCATCTTATTGCCCACCGATATGGAGACATCAAAGTATATAGAAATTGTAGTTACCTGGCCCAGGTTGTTCAAAAGGTGGATAATACTCTGCAGATAGTGTGGTTTGTTTTGTCAACACATATCCATCAGATGATGATTTATCTGGTGGACAGCAGTATCCAGCTTTCATTTAAAAACTGTGGCCTGACTGATACCATTACTGATGAAGTTAATTCATCGATGGGAAAAACCAATCCCTTAGTGATTATGGAGTGTAGTGAGAAAATGTCTATGTAATGCTATCCTTTTGTTCACCGGGAAGTCTCTCCATAAGTGGGTTACTAAAATAAACAAATGGGATGTAGATCTCTATCTTTGTCATTTATTGCAGTTCACTGCCTTCATTGTTTTAAAAAGTGAGCAAAATTTGCCTACCTTGAACTTCTCAGTTGTTTTACAATATCGTTCTTAAAACAGCAAGTTTGCATGACTTACATAGATGTATATTGATTTGTAGTTAAACATTACCTTGCACTCACAGAGAGCAAGACAGATAGACTGATAAAAAAAATCAATCTAGAATTATGCTCCTTCTGTTTTTATTCAAGTGCAGAATCATACATGTTATTTGTCTGTGAGGTGATTTCCATCTTGTGTGAAAATATTATTGCACATGTGTAACTGGCGATCTGTCTGAAGAGTAAATAAGAGTGCAGAAAATTTAGCCTGTTCATTTGGCAAAACTATCTGTGGCAAAATGCTTCATGTAATGTTTTTATCTGTATTGTGTAGTTCCAGAAAATATCTATACCTTCCCCACCCCTCTGGAAATTTTAATTAATAAGCTTGATACATTTCTTTTAATGTTTTGGTCTTAGAGAAAATGCCCCACCCCCCAGGAAACTCCAATCCTTTCTGTAAGGGGAGTATGGATATTTTCTGGAACTGCACACTGTGAAAATTGTCACCTTGTGTGAAATAACTTATGTACTTCCTGCTTACAGTTCTGTAATTCTTTCTATAAATTATTTATGAACTTTTATCACAAGTTATTTCAAGAACTGAAACAGAATACTTCCAAATATTTCAGTTCTTCGTAGATGTTTTTGAACTGTCAGATTCTAGCTGATAAAAAAACTGGTGTAGTACTGAATTATCCCACACTCAGTTGATCTTGCAGTCTGCTATCCCATATTTATCACAAGTAGATATCAATACTGAACAAAGTTTAAAACATTTATTGGCCTTAAAGTTCTAGGATCATGGAGGTTTTGAATCCTATTCTTGAGGTAAGAATTCTTGGTTGAAATTAGCGAAGGTGCAAATTACAAAGGAGGAATATCCATGCAATCGCTTATAAAACAAACCAAGAGTAATTTTTCAACTGTTTTAGATAAAATTTTCCATGTTTTACAGTGTTCATATTAAGTAAAACTTATACATGTACCTAGTTTTTGATAGTGAAATGAGTTGGAAGTTAAATTTCCTAACAATAACAATGATAGCACAGTTAATGAAATACATTATTTTTCTCTGTTTCTATCAAGTCAGAGATGCAAAATTCTCACATATTCTCTTTATCCTGGCAAAACAACAGATTTACTTCTGCCAAAATAATTTTTCTAGGTTCTCCTCTGTCACTAAAAATCTATCTCGCTAAAGTAGCCTCAATATATCAAATTGAACCTACGATTGCTGAATCAATTGATAAGCGAACTTTTCACACCGTTAAGGTGATTCCTCACATTTGCATCCTTACTGCACATAATTTATGGCGTCATTCGGGCACACTCATGCACACGCACATTTAAAACATGGCAGATTTGCCTTGATATTGAGTTCTGTCAGTTGAATAATGGCTATAGCTCACTAACGAGCATGGGCACCCTAAATTTTTTTCCAGTCATTTTAATTAACTAATCATTAACTTTGTGTGAAAAAAGACTGATCTGATTTCTATTGTTGAAAATTGAATAAATAAGGAAAATAGCAGCTGCACTGTAGTCTTTTCTATTTTGCAGTTTGATAGTCGTGGCAAGCAATTTGGTTCCAATATTTTAACGAGGATTCAGCTGTCTGTCAAAATCAAACTTAAAAAGTTTATTTGTGTCCGACACAAGTATTGACTGTAGTTTGAGGTGTGTTTTCATGAGTCTGGGGCTCACAAAGAGTTTACAATAACTTGGAATATGTTCTTGTAACAAGCATTAAATAATGCTAAAATTGGACACTTTCAATGCCCCACTGCTCCTAAACAAGTATGGACACCCACCCTTTTTATTTTATAATTAAAGTTCTCATATGATAAATATTCAGTGGACAAAGTTTGAACAAAAATCTGTTGACAGTTTTATTTCAGGGGAATTACCTTAAGTGGAAGAAATTTGTATCACGTAATTGTATTCCATCTGGTAGCTTACAGTTTTAGTCCACCTAAGTATGACTAGATGAATATAATATAACAATGCTATACGAATACTATAAAGTTAGTGTCATTCTCTTCACTCTGGTTATTAAAACCCATGTAATTTATTCTATATATACAGCCATATAATTGTAATTTTGTAAGTAACTTCAAATCATGAGTGAGTTACAAACAATGAAAAGTTACATGTACATGTAAATGCGTATTTACCTGTAAATTGAAAATGTGCCTTAAAGAAAGGGTATCAATAATAAAGGTAGCTAAGGTATATTTTATAGTGTAAATAGTGTCCCGATTAGTTTTTTTTAAAGCTAAATACTTATGACACTTAAATAAAGTCTTTCATTCTTTCATTCATTCAAAAGTACAAGTACTTTGAAAGGGTACTATGATTTGTGTCATTTTCAGTAATTCTGTTATTAACTTAAATCTGGGTTCATTTTATCAACCGCAGCTACAGTCACATGAAGGCCAAGGGGCTTAACTGCCCTAAGCTTATGGTTAATTTTAGTCCAGTTTTTTTTTTCTCAGATTTGCCTCATTTCTTGCATGTGAATTACAAATTAGCTGGAGAACATCACTCTGCACTTTTCTTCTCTGATTTTGTTTTTCTTTTTTGAGAAGTATTTTATGCAAACTATTTTTGTTTCTTAGTCGCCTTCTTTGCATTCATTTCTTCAGGCAAGAACAAAAAAACCCAGCTTTTAAATTTGTTCTCTGAACAATTAGACTGGTAATAAAACAATGCATATTTGTTTACGTACAGTGATTTGTTTATTAAATCGTGGCTTTCTACCTTCAAGTTGCAATTTTTAAAATTCATTTCCCTGTAATAAGCATAATGCCAGATGTAATATTTATACCAAAGAGATAGGGTTGTTACTGCAGTTAAAATTACCAAAATTACAAAAACATTGTCGAAACCCAAATCTGTGTTAATTACAGTGTGACTACACCAACCAAGGCTGCACGACAAAGATTTCTACAAATTTAATAATAATAAAAATCATGGACTCCAACAAATTATCCTTGTAATCGTACTATACATTATGAAGGCAACAGATTTGTGGTCAATTTGATTAGTAACTATTTTAAAACTTTGAAATGCCAGTGGTCAGTTTGCAAAGAATTTGCTTAAGTGGCCTTGATAGGAGTAGTCGCATGTAACTGTTTAAATTATTGCAAATTCGAAATAATGAATTAATTGTGACCAACACCCTGGACATACTGTTGGTGAATTATTTTGTTATGTTATTTATATTTTCAACAAGCTCTGATATTTAGCTTAAATCAATCATGATTTACGTTGATCATCGGTTTTCCATGATATCCAGTGCATTATAATTATACTCACACTCTTTGTATTTGCATACTTTGCAGGCTTGGAAAGAGCCAGGCAAATGGACATCTCATAAAGATAATTATTTGACACAGTTTCAAAAGTCGTGTGAGAAGATGCGTACCCCACTTCATGAACATGAGTTGGAGCAAGTTAATCCTATGACCGTGTACCAGGCTTATGGAGGTCGTTGGAAGTGCGACAATTGCAATGGCGAGAGCAGTGCAGCGTCGTTTCCGTTCCATTGCAGCCGATGCGCTTTTGACTTGTGCTATTCATGCATGCACATGCAGCTTCTGCAAAGCACTGCAGCGCATCGACACCCTTTGCTGTATATGGAAACAAGCA
Organism: Orbicella franksi; assembly: GCF_964199315.1. Classification (NCBI taxonomy): domain Eukaryota; kingdom Metazoa; phylum Cnidaria; class Anthozoa; order Scleractinia; family Merulinidae; genus Orbicella; species Orbicella franksi. The sequence goes on along the minus strand of NC_138149.1, from coordinate 3,886,683 downwards.
GGCTGCTTTATCAAAATCAGAATGGAATTTGGAGATGTGCTGTTTGTAAAAGCACAAGTGACAATCTAAGGCAAACATTCTCCTACCACTGTCCCACCTGTGATAGCTTTGACATTTGCAGAAACTGTTTTGAGCCAAAGCAGCATCCAGTTCATGTCCATGTACTGAACCTAGTAGATACCTCGCTTATCTATACGCAAACTGGGGGAAGTTGGGTGTGTGACATCTGTGGCAATTCAAGCAGGCCATTTGAGACGTAAGTGATACCTTCTTTGTCTCAAAATATCTTTCTAGTACTGATATTTTATTCAGTTTAAATAGGATTGGGCAATCCCAGAAAATATCCATAACCAGCCACAGATGGCAGTGGTGGATCTAGGGGAGGGGTCCCTTAATTTGGGTAAAAAAAGAAGACATCACCCCCCCCCCCCCTCCCCCTCCCCCCGCTTAGCTCAAGGTCTGGATCCGCCACTGGATGACTTCCATATTTTGATCCCCTGTTATTTTCAGAAATTTGAGAATGTTCTACCCCCTGTGCCTTCGGAATTCTAAAATAATTCCCCCCCTACCCAACTCCCCTCCAGATTTCTGTTTATTTACTTCAATACTCTGAAATTCCTTGTTCACATGGTTCCTTGTTCTCTTATCTTATTTCTCTGCCAAAATGCTACCTCCATAGTATTTGAAAAGAAAAATGTGTTTTTATCTGCCTGTTTTTAGGGAGGGTCCGTATGTGAAAGATTTCTTCATGTCACACTAAGTTTATACAGTGATATGTAACATGTTGCTTGATCTCTTTCAGATTCTCTCATCATTGTTCAGAGTGTGAATTTGATGTGTGCCATAACTGTTTTAAACCACATAATACCCCACTACATCCCCACCCACTGTACAGAGCAGACTCACATTTTGTGTATGCACAGTTCAGTGGAGGGTGGCGCTGTGATAACTGTGGCTCAGTCCACAACAATCCCACAGATAACAAGCCATGGCATTGCCAAACATGTGAATATGACCTGTGTCACTCCTGCATGAGTGGAACAATCGAAGGTAATGCTCAGGGCAGGAGACTTGTAAGCATATTATTTGGAAGTGATGGCAACTGATTGTTGAATCTGAATTTATCATAGAAGGTGCTAAATTATTTAAATAGGTAAACATGTCAGTTTGACCTCTGCACGACATGCTCAGGTTTTTTCTCTGTTCCCCTTAGTGACAGCAGATTAACGTTTTTCCTCTGTCAGTAGTTAATTAACCTATCATTGACATAGGTTACTAAGAAAAACAAATACCTTGACTGGGTGCTGGACAAGATTTAAATTGCTGAAAATTAAAATTTAATTTGAACCTAATTGCGAACCCTGTAGCTCACAGGTAGAGCATCTGACCAGCTTACAAAATTATAGGTTCGTCTTCGGCCTGTTGAGGGACTAAGAGATCTTTCTTCGGTAGCTTTATGTCAATGATGGAGGTATGGTGGCCTCGTGGTTAGTGCGCTCTCCTCCAGCTCTGGTTGTCCAGGTTTGAACCCTGCAAGGGAACACTGTGTTGTGTACATGGGCGAGACACTTCACTCTCACAGTGGCTCTCTTCATCCAGGTGTATGAATGGGTACCAGTGAATTTAATGCTGGGAGTAACCCTGCAATGTACCAGCATCCCATCCAGGGAGGAAGTAGAAATTCTTCTAGTTGCCTCATTCTACAGAAACCATAGATAAGCACCTGTCGGATGGGTCACTTGCCTTGTATGCAGACTTTTATGTGAATGATAGGTTAAAGTCATTGTGATATCTTTGTTTTTGTTTGTATCAATTCAGCAGCTGACCAAACTGGTCCATCATTACCAAACTTAACCAGAAACAGAGGATTTGAGTCAAGCAGACCAGGTACATGAACATGTATACACTCAACACCAGCATGCTATCCCAAGTTTTTCATATTACGTGATAGAATTTAGGTTTATCAGCGTGCAAAGAAAGTTGTATGAAACAGACCAGAACATGTTGGTTTTGTTGTTGGGCTAGTGGATTCTGTCTGATTTTGTTGGAAAATGTTGAGGAAATCCAGATGAGAAGAGTAGTGAAAGACTCGTATTATAGATGTATGGGTTATTGACCAAGCTTGTTCGGTCAAGATGGCTGGATAATGGCCAAGTTCTCTTTTTGCTTGTTTATGGACCGAGACAGAGTATAGGTCCATAAACTCGCAAAAAAAAGAATTAGGCCAATATCGAGGCATCCTTGACTGAACAAGCTTGGTCAATGAATGATTAACATATATTATATGGCTTTTGGGAAAATTTTCCTTGGGAGAAACTGCAGGTAGTACCGAGCAGGCAAAATAGTGCCATCTTGCCTGCTTGGGTAGCCAATCACAGTGCAGGATTCAGTTTATCTTGCCTGCTCACAGGTTAGCCATATAAGAAATGAGATTATTTATAAGTACTAAGTTAATTTAAACAAATTTTAAAATCGTTCTAGTAAGACATTTTCGGAAGCTAATGAGAATGGCTGTTATCAGGTTAAGGTTGGTAACCAAAGTTGAAATCATGACAGATATATCCACTTGTTGAGAAATCCACGAGATTCCACGAGATTCCCATTACCCCATTCAAATTCTTCTATTCGATTCTTGCAGCAGGCTTCAGTTTTAATCGCAGACCGGAAGAGAACCCATGGATAACAAGAGATCGTTTGACTCCCACGTCAGCTGCTGAGGCCAGCCCATCTTTCGTGACAGAAAAAGGAAACACTGTCGCGTCACCCGAAGACATAGATGTCAACACCAAGTGTATTATCTGCATGGAGAACCCCAAAAATGCCACACTCATTCACGGTGACACTGGGCACTGCTGCTGCTGCTGGCCCTGTGCACAAGTCCTAAAGCAAAGGGGCGACCCATGCCCCATTTGCAGGGCGCACATTGAGCACGTAATCAGACAGTTTAATGCTTGAAGAGCATTGTTACCCTGGTCAGTGAGTTGGTACGTAGGCACTGGATGTTGATTAGATTAAGTAAGGAATGTAAAAATGAGTAAGTATTGTAACAAACATATAATTATTATAAATGTAAAAGAAAGAAGAGTCAGTTTAAAAAGTCCAACAAATGCAAAGATATCTCAGTTATTCTCGCTACAGTAAGCCAATCAAAACTGCAGCATAATTTCATAAACAGACCTAACCAAAATCATTGCTAATGAAATTCGGTTAATAAGTGCGAATTAACTTGTTTGTGATCACCTTCCGTTCCATTATTTTATTTGCTGTAAATTTGACCTTCATTCAGTGGTCAGCAGTGTCTAGTAACCAGACGTGGTCACCATTTAACGCCACAACTAAAACTATAAAAAATCACTTGTTAGCCTCAGTCAGTGTTTATAGCCATAGGCTAGTGAGGCCGAGCAATTAACTGTACCCTTGTAAAATTGTTAGTTCTGTCCATGGTAAGGTTCTATTATAAACTCGATTCCCTCTGTTGCATTTAGTTTTTTACGAGCATTTAAGGGTTGTGTCTTTCAACCGCCTTGCTTGCGTGAAATAGAATAGAGAAAACAGCTTGCATCACGTGTAACTTTCACCCACCGCCATCAGATGCAACCCGTCCGATACATTTTCGCCATCATGATTATATTTTACACGCGCAATTCAATTAGAATCCGCGCCCATCAACGGACGTGAACATAATAAGGCGAGAATGGAAATCCAGCTCTAGCTGTGGTGACAAACAGTCTTTAGTTTAAATTTACCAAAAGTCACCGTCGGAGGGTCACTTCTGGAGAAAATTGTAGATTTCTATTAAAATTTGTCGTTTGAGCGTCCATAAAATGTTTAGCAGTGACCGTATTCAGTTCCTAAGGGTAACTACAGGTTTAAATGTATGTACATTTTACTACTTCAATCCAATAACTGGATTTCTGATAATGTTAGCTAAGATGACTAGGGACAACATAACTTAAATATAAATTTTCTCGTTTACACCTACATAGACCGAGTCGGTAACAACTGTTTAAAAAATTCAAATTAAAAATTAAAAAAAAAGAGATTTAGAACATTAAATGATCAAAAGGAATTACATTACTTTAAAAAAACAACAACAACAACTGATTCGATTTTCAAGAATTTAAGAAACTAGTGCTAGCTATCTCCTTGGGGGGGGGGGGCGGGGGGGCGCGGATCAGTCGGTGATACTTCTTGGAAAATACGAATACTTGAATTCGTTGCAGTAGTAAAATTTACATTGATTCGGAGTGGCTGATTTCCGTGCAATAATTTAGCATAGCGTAAGATAGTTGTTCAGCGTGCAGCGTGCAGCGTGGCCGAGTGGTTAGGGCACTGGACTTGTAATCCGGAGGTCGCGGGTTCAAGTCCCGCTCTGACCACTTAGCTGGTGGTGTTCTCGGTAGTCCTGATTTCTACTCCTCGGCCACGCTTGTAAATAGCCAACTGGTCTGCCTCCCGCCAATTGGGATTTTTATTCTTTGTTATTTTTATTCACGGGTTAAAACTGTTTATTAGCTAGATATATACCTTATAATTCACCACAGATTTTTATTACCGAGTTATTGCTGACTAGTTCAAACAGATTGAAAGACATTTAAAAAATTGAAGTTTAAAGATGGCATAGTGGTGAAAACACTCTCGCCCCCAGCAACTTGGCCAGATTTTATCCCAGCCTAGCTGCCCGATGCCATATGTGGGTTAAGTTTGTTGTTGGTTCTTATCCTTGCTCCGAGGGTTTTTCTCCGGGTTCTCCGGTTTTCCTCCCTCACGAAAAACCAACATTTCCAAATTCCAGTTCGACTTGGTTGGAGCCGTGACCTGCCCGAAAACTAGCAGAACTGACAAGGTTTTCTCTCTAAATATTGTAATTTTAAGATGCTATTTGCAAGGTTAAAACGTTAAAAATTAAAAGAAAAACCGAACGCGTTTGGTCCAGGATTAATTAATGGCAACTTTCTTTTTTCTTTTAATTTTTTGAACTTTTTAGCCTCGTAAATAGCGTCGTAAATCTCAAGTAAATATTATGAACATTGTAACTGTAATTTAATGCTACGAAGTATTTGTAAAAGATACCTTCATTTGTATAACTTTAGGCCTTTGAACGTCAACTGCGACTTTTCATTTACACAAATATCTGTTGCAATTAGGTGTATAGTTTAGCTTGTTGTACGCGGACTTTGAAAAATTTCCCAAGCACTTTTGTTTGTTAGTGTTTAGTCCCTTGTTAAGCTACAATGTTTAATAAAGGTTTATATGGACGGGAGTTGTGGTTATCTATTACTCATATATCTGTCACTTGTATTTGTTCGTCTGGCGCGTGACTAATCAGGCATGCGAAGAGTTTTCCGCATTCTGGCCGCCCAGAAGAAAAACAAGCTGGAAGTAGCCTCCCCCTCCCCTGTCCTTCCTCCTAGTTTTTCCTTACTTTCATCTTACTGTTACAAAGCCTTGCTGCACAGTAAACCAGTGGTCCTATTTGCCGAGCGACCTACCAAAAGATAATTTATAAATGACTTGATCCTGACGGGGAACATTGCTCTGCAAAACTAATCACGAAAAGCCAAATACTTGCCGCCGCATGACTGTTAGATAATCGATTCCAGATCGGCGATTTCTTTACGTACCAGATATGATCATATTGATGATTTATTGTATCCGAGACGTAGAAGTCACGTAGCGTTAAGTGTTCGTCGACCGTCGAAGATACCATGCTTCCCTCGTAGACGAATTCGCCGTCTCTACACTGATTCTCAGTTGATCGTTGACCCGGCAGAGGTATACCCCCTTTTTCGGGCTATAAAGATATGTGCGGCCCTGGTGCGGCCCTGAAGGGTATGGCTTTTTAGCCGTTTTGGTCAGAAATAGGGTATCGATTTTAGCCATTTTGGTCTCAAATGGGGTATGGTTTTTGCACTAAAGTCTTGAATTGGGTATGTTTTTTAGAAGAAGCTATTTTTTTTATTTTCATTATCGGTAAGACCGTCAACAAAAGCCCTTCGCAATGCCTTTTTATTACATCGGTCTGAACTAGGTAACTAATTATAAGACAGGTCTGAAACAGAGTATTGATTGAAGGGTCAGGTCTTACATGAGGTATTGAATTTTTGGTCAGGTCATAAATAGGGTAGGGAAAATCACAGATTTTGGTCTTAAACAGGGTAAGGGTTTTGGGAATCGGGCCGCCAACCCACCCAATTTTTCTGGGACTGAAACCTACCCCTGATCGTGGAACCTTTTTTTTTCTTTTCTGTTTTTGGTTTCGTGGGATGATCTATTCTGAATAGTCTTGTTAACACTGGCCTCATGCATTTCAAGCCTCCAGCGTCGAAAGCGATAGGTAAAATTCTTAGCGTTTTGGCACGAACTGAAGTGCTCCCTCCCGGCTCACGAGCGACTGTACTGGCTCACGGTGATGAGAGATGCCTGCAGTAGGAGGCTATCGATTTCTTTTCTCATTTGTATTTTATTGTGTTGTTTCGCTTTTAGACAAGCAATATTAGCATTTAATGACAGCTTTTTAGCATCATGATCTTTGAAATAAGAAATTAGCCAACAGACAAGTGCTCAATTTTCTTGAATTCTTGATTGCTTGACAAATTGGTAACGATGTCAAGTTTTAAAGTTGCATCTATCAGCGAAGGTCAGAACTCATGATCAGAGTTGTCACACAGAGGTCAGGAAATGGTCATGGAAAAAAATTCTTCAATCTGGGTCAAGTAAAAGTCAGGGAATTTTGCTTTGGGTCAGAGAAAACTGGCATTTATTTTGAAGAAAGGTCAGGGGATATTGAAATCATAACATCGCTGATTTAACACCATTGAAGGCTGGAAGAAAAATTTCGGATCACTCTTGAAAAACGTTAGAAAACTGATCAGTCAATAATTGATGGGTAAGACGGCTGTAAGGGTAGGCAGGGGGGCGTTAGTAATTCTATATCTGATATTTCGTATTTATTTGGTCAGGGAAATTTGATTTGTATCAGGGAAACGTCAGGGAATTTTGAAAAGTGATGTCTGTGGCAAACATGTTAATACATCCCTTCATGGTATGTCATTTTTTCAATACATTTTTAAGTACAGTCTCTGTATTATGTATAAAAAAAAATTTTATGTATAAAAGAAATATTTTATAAGAACTGGGGGCTGAAATTTACGAAATTTTGAGAATATTTAAGTACATAAACCCTAGGCCGAGATTTTGAAAAGAAAATAAGTTTGTGTTGAAAAGTTGTAAACGGCAATGGAATTTAATATATGTTTTCAACTAAACCGTACAAAATTCTTCCTTCAATTTCTGTAGGCGGAAAAACAAAAACAGCACCAGCCGTATGTTGGATGCTAATGACTTTTCAAGCTTTATTGCCTGCAGTCTGGCTCCAAAAATAACTTCATCGCCATTAATACATTCAAAAACGGAAATGTCGTACGCTAGACTCTGATGAATATTCACAAGAACATTTTCAGCTTGAAACTCGGACGAAAAATAAAAATATGCGTCCTGGGACGGGAAAACAATGTTCGTGTAAAAAAAATAATGGATTTATTTTTTTTTTCTTTACCTTAATCGTAAAGAACTACAGTTGACATCGGTCTCTTCAAAAGTCTGCCGCTGTCATCGGTCATTGACTTAGATTGATAAGGATGAACGACTTTTAATCATTTCTGACCTTCGTGAATATCGAACTGTAAATCGTTTGGAAACGCGTGTGCCGTTTACAATACCGTAACCGCAGGAGACCAAGCTGTTGACCGCATATTTCATTCCCTAATCGCATTTTTGCGATGTGAAGGAAACTCGCTTTTGACGAACGTCCGTCATCAGGTACATTTCCATAAGGAAGCCAGTGCGTGCTTAGTCCCCAAAAGCAAGCAACACACGACCTAACAGATTTAACCTCGGATTATCTTCTTATATACCTTGAACGGTGCGAGTTAAAGACCATTAACGTGATGTCTACAAGGCAGTTGGCGAGACAAAGGAGTTTGAAGGGGAAAGAAGCGCTCTTGGAATGGTGTAAACAGCAAACGGAGGGCTATAAAGACGTGAATGTCTGCGATCTGACATCCTCTTGGAGAAACGGGCTCGCATTTTGCGCACTTCTGCACCGATTCAGTCCTGAACTCCTGTAAGTATTTGAAATCGCATTGAGCCGAGGGTTTAACCCGTTGTGAAGTCAAAGTGGTTGTTGACTAACCACGAACGACATCGGCTAAACAAAGATTAGAACCTGGCTGGAGTGGTAAGAAGGTTTTTCAACACAGGATAGAGAAGTCTTTGCTCACTTCCCTGAAAGCAATATATATTGCGACATTTCTTTCACGGGTCGTATTTTATATAATACTGGCACATCGATTTGTTTGTTGTGACCTTAAAATTTCGTCTTGGCCACTCCGTCATAACGTGGGGGTACCAGAAGTTAATTGCCGACGAGCTCTTTAATTGAAAACAAATTTTAGTTACCGAAAATTTCAGTAAAATTGGCATTCATTTTACTGGAATGCAATATATCGGGGCAATACACAACCTCTTTGTATTTTCTATTGCGAAACTCGGAGAAACTACTTAGAATAAAAGAGCAGAAAATAAGATATGAGGCATTGAAGCATGAAACGATACGTGTTTGTAATAAATATTGGTCCTCACAAGTCACGAAGCGAAACGAGACATAACAAAGCCGGATACTGGTTTTTTTTTTTGTTTTCTGTTGCGAAACAATAAACGTGCTTCGATAACGACACATACAAAGGCTTGCAGTGCGTGGTAAAATAAAAGATTTGTCAGTAATGGAACTTTATCATAGTCAACATCGTGTCAAGATAAGCCTAATGTAAAACCCCTGAAAATAATATTTATGTATCAGTACCACGTAAGATATTAAAGTATTTTGTTTCTACAGATGTCTTTGTGTTTCAGCAAAGTTTTATTCCTTTTTTTGTCTTCATTCCCATGTTGAAGAATGGTGAATGAAACTGAGGAAAGATTAAAATTAAATTCGCTGAAATATTGCTTTTGCGGCTCTTGGACAGATAAGAAACAATACTGATGATCTAAAACTCAAAAGTTGACGAGGTCAGGCTTAAACAGGCTTTTTTCGGTCGGGTTGTCTAATTAATTTTCTCGGTGCTTAAGGCCTTGTAGTGGGCAAATCAGCTCTCGAAACTAGAGCATGCCATAACTGAGGAATAGTTGCTTTGTAGCTAGCTACAATTATTTTTTGTCGCGGAGAAGTGTTGATGGATTTTGCTACGTGCTAGGAACACTGAGCTGGCCTGTTGAATCGGAGCCAGATCAGTTAAGGAAATAAACTAGCAGGAAAAAAAAAAAAAAAAAAAAAAAAAAAAAAAACGATATCTGATCCAATTTGTAGACAAACGTTCCGTCTGACGTCAGTTGTTAATTGTATTTGATGTCAGTGAAGATGTTATCAAATTATTGCCCTGCTATTTTATACAGCTCTGTATTGAAGGACAGCACGCCACTAACTGAGAATAAATTAAAAGCATATTGGCCCCTAGCCGGAGCAGTCTTGCTTTTCTTAGCTTACTCGCGACGAGAATAGAATGCGAAGCCGAAAGATGAACTGATTTAGAGCGATCGAGAAGCGCACGGGAATATAGGTTTTTATCCTGTTTCGTCTCGTTCCGTTTCATCTTTTCTTTCTCTAAGTTACCTAATTTACCTTTGCCATGCGTACCGAAAATTTTAGGAACAAAGTAAGAACGCTAACTGCTCGTAGTCTATTGTCCCTTTAGGTCATTTTGAGTGATTGTATTACAACTTTCCAGTTAAAATATCGCGCAGGGTGAATAGACGATATTCACAAAGACCCTTAGCCGATCAGAACATGCCACCCACCCTCTATGGCGGTCTACACAGTGGAGAAGAACTCGGGAACTTTGTATTATCATATATATTAGCGGTACCTTGTTGACCAGTGTGAAATCAAGCTACGAGGGAAATATGACAATAAAAGCAAACCACATCCATTGCTTCAGGGATTGTTGCTCGGTTGTTATTGTTGTTGTTATTGTTGTTGTGTTGTTACGTTGTTGTTTTAAATTCTCTCCTTATCTTTACAGTGAGTTTGATGACCTGTCCAAGGAGGACGCTTTGAAAAACAATGAATTGGTGAGTTGACTTGTGTGGTGGTCACTGGACTGGTCTTAATTAATAAAAAGATCAGCCTAGCATGAGAGGTTAAGGGTAACTGAGTTAATCCCTCATATATAGGTTTTAATCCTAAGGCAATCTCTCTCAAGTTATTTTACGATTTCTGCTGCCTTCAAAAAATCGCAGGACGGCCAAGAAATAGCTGATACTTTAACGCGAAATCTATGCTCACGTGGACACGACGAGCGGCCTTTATTTTAACGTGTTTTCATCTTCCACTATCGTCTAACCCTGAGAAATACGACAGACTCAGCTACTTGAACTAAATTGAATAATGATCAAAAGTTATTTTAATGCGACTTGAGTTTGTTTTTCAATTTAGGCTTTCAAAATCGCCGAGGAGAGGCTTAAGGTTCCCGCCCTTTTGGATGCGCAGGACCTGGTATCGATGAAAGTTGTTGACGAATTGAGTGTGATGACGTATGTGTCAATGCTTTACAAACGAATGAACAAACACTCTTCTTCTGGTGAGTCTTGACCTTGTTAACTTCAATAGAAGCTGCGACACGCTTTCAACTGTTTGCTATAGACTGTCCTTTAGCTTCTTTTGATGGTTATTTCACTTCACTGCTGGTGCACTTACTTACAGCCGGAATTTTTTGGCACCTGTTTTGGAGGAATTGGCTGTCACGCAACGCTTCTTCTTACGTGACATTTAATGTTGGCAGAGAAATGACGAGATTTGCAAACTATACTGTTAGCTACGGAAATGATCCGAAATTTTAAATGAGAGCCGAGAAATCCCCGAAGATGATGAACTGATCACTGAGATTCTAGCACCCGCACCAGACTCCAAAGCGGCTGATGGACTCAAACAATATAGCATCAACTCCCTGCGTTAACCATTGACTTTGCAGTCCGTAATTTTTTCCTGGTATGTTAAGCAGTGAAACTGAGCGGGAAAGACATTTCCCTTGAAGTTTGATAGGGTCCAAGGGTAAAGGCCTGGGAACGAGGCTTAAATAGGTATTCCATCTTACTCGTGCAGGGCCAGTTTTATTTGATGGACTCCAGGAATGATACCTGCCGAATACTCATAGTACATTTTATCGCTAATCACTCTGAATAAACTAAAGTTAGGAGAAGCCCATGACACGGATAAAGTGTGAGATATTGTCTTTTCTTCCCCGTACAGCTCCCACAAGTCCGACAGCCACTTCTCCGACAGGAACAGGTCTGTATATTCCCGAGAGTGATTAGAATACGCCTATGATTAATACAACTCCACCACCCACTCTTGAAAATAAAGGCCTGGGCGTTTTGCCAAATTTAAAGTAACCCAGCAAGATAACATCAAGAACAAGCGGTCTCAAACTGAGCTCAACACAATTATCGCCAGTTTTAATTTAAAACCATTCCCGTGCAAGCCCGGGGGGGGGGGGGTACTCGCAGAAAAATTGGGCGGGGGTGTGCGGCCCGCTTCCCAAAACCCTTACCCTATTTATGACCAAAATCTGCGATGTTCCCTACCCTATTTATGACCTGACCATAAATTCGAAACCTTATTTATGACCTGACCCTTAAATCAAAACCCTGTTTCAGACCTACGTTACAATTAGTTCCCTAGTTCAGGCCGATGTTAAATTACCGTAAACATAATTTGCGAAGGACTTTTGTTGATTTTCTTTTCGATAATGACGAAAAAGTGGCTTCTTCTTAAAAACATACCCATATCTAGGCTAGAGTGCAAAAACCATACCCTATTTATGACCACAATGGCTAAAATCAGCTAAAATCGATACCCTATTTATGACAAAAACGGCTGAAAAACCATACCCTTTGGGGCCGCACATACCTATATAGCCCATATAAGGTAGTATCCCCCCCCCTCTCCGGGCGCGCAAGCTCCATTCCGAACCATTGAAGTCGTAAACTCTAAACACAGGTAGAAAGTATGTAAAGGATGTGTGCATACACACGACGATTAATTGTTGCGGAAAACGCGATATAACAATCAAATGTGCTAACGAACACAGAAAGTTAGGTTGCGACGCAGACTTGAGGGTCTATTATAGGGCGTCGTACATTCCGTGAACTGCGTATTTTGTTCCTTCGAAACCGCAAACCGTTTTCGTTTTCTGCTAAAAACCGAAACCGCCGTACTTGTACGACAAATCAATAACATCTAACCGATCATTTGACGGCACGTAACAAATTCTTTACGACATGTTAGCTCGATAATCGTATTTCTCCTCAAAAAAACCACAAGAGCATAACAACAAAACAACTTGTTTGTAAATCCATTCAGTAACCAGTGAACAAGAAGGTTTGACGTCTAACGGACAGTTCACAAAAACAAAAAAGATTGCTGGAGAGAGTAAAGTACAAGTTTTGAGGGCTTTCTTTTGAGCCTCTTAATTCTGTTTGAATGTCAGGTCCCCCCCTTTTTTTTTTCGTTTATTGTCGAATGCGTTTTCTGATTTTGGGTCGGTCGGTCGGAAAAGGAAAAAAAAACCGGCACTCAAAATTGGCTTAAACCGCCAAAGTACAATAGACTCTCGCACTCTGTAGGATTTTTTCGTTCCGGATTGGGGTTTTCATGAGCGAGATCTTGCCGTCTCTGATATATAATTAATTTTCCTGTTTTCAGGTCAAGCCAGGAGAACCCTTTTTGATGTCCTTAGAGACGAGAATAACTTCACTGAGCGCTGCGAAAAGCGGAAAAATCTGAAAAATTGCCACAGCTCCGAGGAGATAAATCCACTGAGTAAGGCAGCTCCGATAGAATCGACATTGGAAGAACTGCAACAGGAAAACAAGGGCTAACACACAATGATCATAAAATTGAATTACTACAAACTCTTTCATATCAATATGCAAGTTTTTCCATTCATTAGATGGAGAATACCAAGAGAATATGAGAATACTCACAGTAGAGAAAAAGTGATCATGGTAAACATCAATATTTTTACAATATTTTTATCAACCATATGTTTTTCCACTTGTTCACCAATATAGCATTCTTCCTGTTACTGAATAAACCTAGTAACAGCTCAACTATTTGTAACAACCAATTTTTATTGGGTAATAAAGAAAGAGAAATTAAATTCGATTTGCAAATGCCATGTAAGAACTATGTAGATTTATTGCACAATGATATATCTTTATAAGAGGTCTGTTTTAAATTAAAATAAACATGATTTTAAAACGTCGACTTGTTTAGCTATTTGCTCCTCATTTTCTGGATTTCCAATTTTTTTTTGAACCGTCGAAACCTGGTAACCAGTCCGGCGCAATGACACGAACAATAGAGTGACGTAACAACATGGCGGTTGTAAACTTTTCCCGTGATGGACTCTACCTGAGTTGTGGATTTGCCTTTTTCAAGTCTTTCTGAGTTGTGTTACCTTCCCGTACTGACAAGAACCCAAACGACAAAGAGGGCTTTCAGAACTAAAACACGTAATGTGCAGTATTGTGGAAAACGGCGGCGAAATGTCTGTGGACATGAGGTTTTGTTTTCGATATGTGTCGGGTTTTGCTGTCAGTCTTCTCACTGTCTTCTCTATGCCTTATGCTTCTTTGTTCTATTTTCATTGTCAAGTGACATCAGGTGATTTACCCCATTAGTCGGATTTCTGAGGATATCCTTAATCGATCCAGTTTTCGATATGCCCCATTAGCCGGATTTCCGAAAATATTATGGATCGACAGTGTTCAATTTGCCGCCCCTTCAGTGGGAATTCCGAAGATATTAATGAACTGCTGAACTCGATTTGCCGCGTTAGTCGGATTTTCGAAGATATTCTTCTTCGACAGTGCTCGTTTTGTCGAACACGTCGGACTTCCGATGATTCATCGATAGTGCTTGCATGATTTGCGCAACTAGTGGGATTTCCGAAGATATTTTCTTAATCCATCGACACTACGTCCTCACTGCTCGATTTGCCCAGTTAGTCGGATTTCCGAAGTTATTCTACTTCCACAATGGTCGACTTGCCAAATAAGGCGGACTTCTGAAGATATTCAAATTCTTCATCGACAGTGCTCGATTTGCCGAATTAGTTCAATTACCGAAGATATTATTCATCGACAGAGCTTGATTTGCCGAGTTAGCTGGACTTCCGATTCAATTCACCGACAGTGCTAGATTTGCCGATTCAATCGGATCACTTCATAGACATTCTTCTTCAGAGTGAGTGCTCGATTTGACGAATTAGTCGGATTTCCGAAGATGTGATTCTTCTTCGACTGTGCTGCCTTTCCGAATTTGTCAGATTTCCAGAGATATTCTTTTACTGACAGTGCTCGATTTTCCGAACTAATCGGATTTCCGACGATGTTCGAAAATGTTTGAGTTCCCAAAGTTTACCGAATATAAATGATACTGAGTGAGTTCGATTCCTGGCTTCGTGCCCAGTCCCACAATGAGTTTAGAAACGGTTCGGAAGATCCCAAAAAGTCTGAAATAAACATCTTATAAGCCCATTCAAAAACTACAAATAGTTATAGATAGCTATTAATATACATTTGCAGACTGTACAGCCCTAAATTGCTTTACATAGCCTTACCCTACATATCATAACACTACATTTCAATACCATTAACCTAATATATAGCCATACAGCCGTACAAATGGTCCTACATAAATCTGCATAATCATACACATGACATGGCGATATAATTTTAAGCTCGGTTATATTCCAGAAAGGATCGTTAAATACAATTTCACTCAAAATGTGACAAAGTGTACATAACCCCACATACAGTAATGCCCCTCCGCAGCAAATTATTTAGTCTATAAGTTAAATTATTGACCAAGACTGAGGTCAAGATTGCTGGATATTAGCCACGTTCTTCGTTTGTTGAGGCCGGGACGTCACGTGGGCTTAGCCATAGAGAAAGTCACGGCACAACACTTTTGTTCCTGTCATATGCAATTCATAACAAGTCAATAAACTGTCTTGTATTACAATTAAGAAATAGAAAACATGTTCCGTGTTTCTATCGAGTTAGAGAAACACGAGCGGACGTTTGGGAGAACGAGAAATGTTGTAAGAACACGAGCCGGAGGCAAGTGTTTCCACAGCTTTTTCGAGTTCCCCCAAACTTTCGCTCGTGTTTCTGTAACTCGATAGAAACACGAAGAACATGTTTTCTATTTCTTTAAGAAAACACCGCGACGAAAAAAAGGAAATCAACTTGTTAACTTTGATTATCAAAATGTAAATTCTCTTTGCTCGTGCCATCATTACGTCAACAGCTCGTGCTAGTCTTGTGTTTCTATCGAGTTATACAAACGTGACTTTTAACCAATCAACGCGCGTATTTTCTTAGGGCTGTTTTCTAAAAGAAAATAACAACAGTTAGTATCTACAACCTTACACATTTTACCGTAATTTCTCTAAGCATAATTTACAAGTTTTTCTTTTCATGAAAAAGTGCAGGTCTTTCTCGAAAAACAAGATAATTTGACATTTCTTTTTATATTTTTTTTCTTGCAAAACTTGCTTAAGTATCCTAGTCCACTCCAAACCATTGATCACAGGATATTCAACATACAGACTACCTCTGGCCTTGTAATTCTCGGCACAACTTAATGGCCAATAGCATTATTTTTTGCAATTTTTCGTTTATGGAAAATAGTTAAATTAATTGCTCAAACTCAAAAGCTAAGCATGTAATAGAGATTCATCTGACATAAGTGGTGGTTGTTCATAGTCGATTTTGTGTCCATAGCTCTCGTTTCCTCGAAGTCATTGAGAAGTACAACTAGTTCTCGAAAAAACCCAGATCAAGTATTTACTTTTATTTTTGTCATAATTTTGACTGCAGAACATGAGCAGAGCGACAACCTGCAACCCCAGCTTGAATACAGACACAGTCCTCGGGGGGCTATATGACCCTGAAGCGCTGAGGTGAGTACAAACCCGATGAGAAATCAGCCACCTTGTTCCGCCACTCCATCCAGACTCATGTTTCCAGTGGATTGTCGCACGGTACTCATGACACCTGCGTGCTGTGTCCAACAGGATAGGTTTCCAACTTGGTCGGCACGAAATACCTAGTCAACTTCTCGACTCAACCTTACCTCTGGACGTGAAAGTGAAACAAGCACCAAGTGGAGCGTGCGAAACTCTTCAACCGACTCAGTTGGGAATGCGTGATTGCCGTCTGCGATCAATCCCATTTCAAAATGGACATTTTGTTAGCGTGTTTTAATTTAGACCTGATCTTGGGTTTTCTGCTCGCAGGCTATTGTCAGGAAAGACTGTTCCCCTTCCATCCGGCTTGAAGGTTTTCTGAAACTCTCCGTTTCCCTACAGTCATCCCCTCGAGACATTTTTCAGGCCAGGAATCACTCCAGCTTTTCGCGGATAGTATCGGTCACTCTGATTAAAGTCTTGCTCGGCACGCATATGCATGTAATGTACTTTAAAGTAACCACTGCTCAAAAAACTGACCTAGAGAAAATAATAATAATAACGATATTTATTATATGGCTTTGGCTTGTGGCCGATATAACGCGCGCTCTGATTGGTTAATTGTCACTGAATTGTAGGGCATTATTCTCCCGTAATGCCCACGGGCCGATTACGGATTAGGCAAATTAGGAAGAGCCCGGTTCTGAAAATTCAAGCGCATTGAAGCGATGAAAGCCGATTAAAATCAGTACGAGAATATCAGTAGCTAAAAGTTTAGAGATATTTCTTTAATAAAATTTATATAGATGACTTACCAGTCGGTAACCTTGGCGGGCACTAGTGAAAAACAATCAAAGTTTGCCTAGTCTTAAGTAAAGCTAAAATCGCTAAGTAAAAAACACCATCGGCAGATCTGCCATGCATCCTGAGCAGAACACCACAAAGAAACTTATAAGTTATCATCTTAGTCACAGCAATTACCGAAGTATTGAACTCCGTCAAAGTTCTCGTCAAATAGATTCCCTCGCTTTGACACAAGCAAGTGTAAATCAGCTTCCAGGATCATCAGATGTAAACAATCGGGCGGTTTCTGTCGGTAGCAGTGTTTCTGATAACTGCAGACGTTCACAAGGCTTGAAATGTTCATCCATAAATCCCAGAATGAAGAAGGCGAAGATATGTTGTCGAAAGCGAATGCGAAGATCGAGTTAAGCTTATTTTGAGCAGTGCATTCTGAAGCATTAGTATTTTCTTTCACCGAAAGACGGTTGGTTTGGACAATTTTGAAGCACTTGCTGTCTTTTCTATATACGTTGACGTTTCGCCCCAAAAGTCGGAAAAACTTCCCCATCAACTTGTGGTACCACGATACTAAAATACGTTTTTGAGCTTGTCACAGTGACTTTTCCGTAAAGAAATGAGTGTTTTTAACGGAATACGTAATACAGTGGTGAAATTCACTGACTGTGTAGTTTTGCCCTAGGTTTGAGACGATGAATGAATCGGTAAACGCGCGCATCGCCGGATGTAAATTGACGACTTCCGCTCGAATGATTTTTCTCTTTATTGATGAGCCATATAATAAACAACTTAATAACCTCGACCGTTCGGTCGTTACGGGAAAATCTCAAACCTCGGCCTACCGTATTGACCTGGCTATCGCTCGGTCAATACGGTAAGGCCTCAGTTTGAGATTTTCCCGTAACGACCTCACTCTCGGTTATTAAGTAGTTAATATTGTTGATGTTTAGATTAATAACTCACAAAGAAAAACTAAGATTAAACGTTTTAGATGTTGTCTTCCGGCTTATCGTGGCTTACCACAGAGAGTATATTTCATGAAAAATGCAACTCAAGAGTAAATGTGCGAACTGAACTCCCTCGGAGCATGTAAATGGAAGATCAATTTTGTCTCCCCGAACGGAAATTAGGGACTTTAAGCAGCGGGAACGCGGACGGCGACGGGGACGCCGAAACCTGTGAGAAGGCTGGGGAGAGAACGCCGTTGTGGCGGGAATTCACAAACATTAAGCGGCACCGTCGGAAACCGCGGTTTCCGCACTGTCAAGCTTATTGACATAATCGATATTCGTCCTCTGTTTATCAAGATGAACTAGGATCACTTTATTGAAAGAAGTTCGCAATCAACTCTTGATAATCCACGATGAAGGTGTGTTAAACGATCACGATCTTCTACTCTTGTACGAGTTAAACCGGTCTAATGATTCCTTTCCTGATTTTAACTTCGATGGTTTGAAGACGACGAGTGCTGGTCTGAATTTCGCTTCCACAAACGCAACTTGCCCCTTCTCGCTGAGTTGTACAATGAAGTAAACGAACTTGTTATCACTAGATGTTTAATCAGACTGGCGCGACAAAACAGTGTACTGACTGATAAAGATCTAAGTAAACCACTGATCTTACGACTGAAAATGGAAACAGCTACGCAAGTTTTAATGGTGTCTACCCTTTTAAATGTGTTAGAATCTCACCATCATGAGCCATTTGACATTTGAGTACTTCTCGAAAGGAAAAAATTTCGATTGAAATTCATGTAAGTTGTCTTTATTTACATTAGCTTTCAAAAAGATATTTCACGGTACTCACATGTTCGCCGACTGGCTTGAGTTCGCTTCAGATTTCTCGACGTTTCTTTAAAATGAAATATCTCACATAACAAGAGAAAACAAGCATTAAAGTTCCTCGAAATTAGTAACACGGGTTATTTAGCGTTGACACAGCAGAGGAAACGAAAGCGAAAACTCACGTTTTCAGACAACGCGAAATGAGCTTCACTCACGTCGGGCCCGAACGCAGAACGTCAACTTGTTTCCCGCCAGTCATGCGCAGTGGACCTTTTGGCTTTTCCCTGATCTTATGGCGTTCCCGTCGCCGTCCGCGTTGTCTTTGCTTAAAGTCCCTATTTTCTCAGGGAAAACGGATTTCTTGAAAGGTAGCCCAAAATTCTCAAACAGAATTTCCGAATCGAAAATGTGCGTCCCATTTGCTAGTTTTTGCTAGTTCCAAGCTTGCTCTATATATAATTCCCTATCTCCCGGAAAAAAGTCGTGGAAATGGAACGAGCGCATCCCCGTACGTGGAAACTTCCATTCGGGATTTGACGCGTCCCACTTACGACAACCTGTCGACCAACCGGTTTTTTCGAGTAAATCTCGGTAAACAACCGGTGACTCTATCTAAACATCTCACCACAGCGCCCAGCAATGAGTGCATGAAACAAGCCGTTTGAAGAAACGCTGCTACTGTTGTCAAGCGAGGTTTTAGTCTATGGCAGAGTGGACAAGTTTCAAGAAACTGACTTGTCCATGAAAGCGAAGATCTTGTTCAGTATCTAAGCAACATTCGCTGTATACTTCTGAAGCGTTCGTTCGCATTGGAAAAGTCAGCAGAATCTAACGAGAAGTTGATAATGCTCAAACTGAACTAAACGTCGGTTGAGAAGTTTGAAAATGAAAGTAGGCTAAGATGCGCATGGACAAAGAAAATTATATCGTTGACATTGAATTTTGTTATCAAATGTGTGAATTTCCCTCGCACAGCAAGGCATTAAATAAGTTTTTGTAAAGTATCTAATAAGCGCATTGTTTCATTGCACTCATTTACATAAGAGGCGACAGTATTACTTCAGAGAACCCTGATTGCCTCTTAATTAGTTCCCCCAGGCGTTAGTTTCTACTTATATCGGTGAATGTTTCATCTCGCTTTTTTCGCACGCCTGTCTTGACTTTGCCCTTGAACGTTTGCTGAGCCTTTCAATAACACGCGGACTCTAAAATTCAAAGCTCAACCGACAAATGCGTTTTTCGCTACCGTCAATCAAATGTTCCGCGGTTCCTTCCAGCTTCCGACTACTGCCGAGCGCACGGTAATCAAATCTAATCATATAGTAGTTTGTTGATCCAGCATTCTGAAAACTGCCCAATTTGGGATTTAATTTGGACAATTTTCAATGAGGACTTTGAGGAAAACGCAGAAACTGTCCAATTTGGGAAAAAATAGGACAGTTTGTCGCAGCCAATGAAATTAAGCTATTAACCTTCCGAAGATTATCGAAGGCCACACGAAACCTCCCGAAGATTTTCGAAGATCACTCGAACACTCCCGAAGATTTCCGAGGATTCCCCTGAACACTTCCGAAAATTTCCGAAGATCTCCCGAGCACCTCCGAAGATTTCCGAATATTACCCGAACATCCCCAAGATTTCCAAAGATCACTTGAGTACTTGCGAAGATCGCCCGAACACTTCCGAAGATTTCCGAAGATCACCTGAAGATTTCCGAAGATCACCAGAACACTTCCCAGGATTTCCGAAGATTTGTGACAATCTCCGGCGATCTCCGAAGATCACCGGATATTTTCGAAGCTTTCCCAACTTTCGGAAGATCGAGGACCCAGTCTGTTTTTCTTCAGAGACAGTTACTGTAGTTTTCCTTGCAAAGCTGTACTACCTTACGACCTATATAAATAAATTAATAAGTAACAGGACTACATGCTTTTCCAATTTGGAAATAATTGGATTCAAAAAATTTCTCTGTCAGCCAAATTGGACTTGGCCTGCGGCCTCGTCCAATTTTGGCTGTCCTCGGAATTTTTTTCATCCAATTATTTCCAAATTGGACAGCATGTAGTCCTATTACATATACAAATCGTTGAGCACAGTTCAGACAACAGTACATAGTCGTAAGCTTCGAGAAGCCGCCGAACACTTGATTGACGGTAGCGAAACACGCATTTGTTGGCTGAGCTTTGAATTTTAGAGTCCGCATGTTCTTGAAAGGCGCAGTAAGCGCGGGGAAACAAAAGGTAGGATCCCACCGCACATCAATGCTCAGGGCGAGCTCAGGGTATGTTAACAAACTCCCTTATGAGAACGAGGCTAGCTGAGCACGGTCTGGTGACGAAGATTTTCACAAAGCTCCCGAACCTTCCCTCGGATTTTCGAAAAGTTCAACACATGCTTTATGAAAATAACTTAAATATGTCTAACTTTCTAACAAGACCACAATTTTACCTTTTTTTCTGATAAATTGAGAACATTGTTCGTTGAAAATAAAATGTTTAAACCAGCAACCGGAACGATGATCCTGCTGGTATACGTTGGATCAATAGTGATCTAATCGGCTTTACATATAAAATGAAGAATACAAAAGCAAAAACCGACACAACGTAGAATGATTTTTTGAAGCTGTACTATATTTCGGCTGGCCAAACCAGCCTTCTTCAGGTACAATGGAAGATTTTACATTGGTGCGTGTTTTTATGTAGCCGATATTTACGTAATACCGGAAATACGCAAAAGTAATTGATAGTGTAAATTGAAGATAAGCATACGGTAAAATAAAATAACATGATAAAAGAACATAATAAAAGAAAACAAATGGAAACAATTAATATGTTTCTTCGCGGATGTTCAGACCATTAGGATCAATTGTTCTGCCTTTTTGAGTTGAAAAGCCCGAAATTTGCAAATGAAATTCCGTTCTTACCCGGAAATCATTTATTCATCATGGGCCATACTAGGCATATCATGTTCCTGTTTTTCTATAGAAACTTGATCAACAGTTTTATTTAATAAAAATTTAGTCGTTAAATTTTTTTCATCATTTGCCCACTACGAATTGACATCAAATCCCTTCTGTCAACACTGCTCTTATAAAATTTTGACATAGACGATTTTCGTAATTCGCCGTAAATCGTTTTCACTGCATGTTCTGTATTATTAAAAATTCCGTAGGTCAAAATTCAGTTTTTTTCTGATAGATCATTCACGTGGGTTTCTGAACTACTTTTTGCCAAATTTCTTGAAATTCTAACGACTGGATCGTTAGAAATTGGCAAGTTTCTGCAAAAGCAATCGGTCTCAATTTTCGCGCAACTGCGCATGCGCTGCATTTAACTGGGTTCTTTCGCAACAAAGAAAAAGCTGAGAATTGCTGGGTTCTTTGCATCGTTACCTTTTCTAATATATCTTTGTAATAAAAGACTAAAGCCATCAATACACTGCGTTCAAATATAGAGAAAAATAGCACAGATAGTGCGGGTGTCGAGTAACTAAAATGATCGCTGGATCGCTCTATTGACGGCATATTTGTTTAATTAAGGATCCTTGTTTTTATATATTTTCTGTATTTCTCGTATTATTTTAGGGAGTTTTTACATAGGGTATACCTCATAACTTCCTTTTCGAGACGCCTTTTCTTTTTTATCTTTTGTTTTTTTATGTATACTTTTGTAACTTTGCGTCTTGAATAAAGAATGTATGTATGTATGTATGTATGTATTATTTAGCCGGCTCATCTAACGCTTTTTACAGTTATTTCAATGCAAACGAGGAATATGAGCGGCGTTTTTATTCGAATTCTTATGACTCGTAACCTGGATCCGGTTACAGTCAGCAATTTGAAGCAAGAGATCACTTCAACGAGACAATCTTCTTCGATCGCAAGTGGCGTAAGCAACAACACAAACGCAAGCCGAGCAAAATCTGTTCGTCCAATCATGGGCCGAAAATCACGAGTTGCTGTAGAGCGGAGAGAAGAACATGCAGCGTGGACAAAAATCTGTGAAGAGTTAAGCTCTCGCATGAGATCTAATAAATTGCTTAATTGAGAAAAATAGATCTTGTGACGTATATTTCGATCAGTAACGTTTTGGTTACAACGTGTTGGTCTAATGCGGCCGCTGCCAAAATTTAGAACATACGAAACTTTTGCCAATTTTTTTCCTCGCCAAAAATTGGAAATATTTTAAACAAACAAAATTGGCTTTAGTGCGACCCGGGCCTAAGCCTTGTTTTTAACCAGCCCCGTTGCCATAGCAACAGCACACACCTTAGCCAAAATAAGAGAATAAACCCTTCTGTGGTTAACCTTGACTCGGTTAAACTTGGTTAAAAAAACAACATTGTTTGCTTTGCCAAAATTTGGAAGCCTCCGAGGCAGCACTTCGGCTTCTTTGAAGATTGGCGAAATTTTGGCACTTCGCAAAAATTTGGCAAGTTTTTTAAACTGGGGGTCGCACTTATTTTACGCTACTTGTTGACAGATTTATTACTTCTACAAGCAAAATTGGCTTGAATTCGCTCTAGTGCGACCCGGCCCTAAACTGAAGCCGGTGTGTGTCTCTCGACCACCTAATTAACAACATAGAGCGTATCCATGAGGGGCTTAGGTCTCAAAAAAAAATCCCAGCATGCGATCATGAAATGTGCCATGTTATGTCAATCACTTCTCTAAGATGTGCTAATTATCTTTGCGCTTGTGGTCCGGGAATGTCATCAAGGCGGTTTGCACAAAGTCTGCTACTGTTACATGTCAAAAAGAGTTGATAGAGCTGTGTTCTCTGAATGCCGGAAATTCCGGAAGTTCCGAATACATACCGTCAACAAAACAATTACCTGTTATCGGTTTTAATTGTAGCAAACACGGTTTACGAAAAGTTATACTGCTGTCATATTCTAAAATGTAGAGGCTGGGGTTAGCCTATTTTGACATATTAAGAACACTTCTACGATTGGTTTTATTGATTTTAACTCAACTGAAGCGAACAGTTATTGCCGTCATTCATACAACTTGATAAAAACACGAAACTGGGGCCCGTTTCTCGAAAGTCCCGGAATCTTTTCGGGTCTGAAAAGCCATTTTTTGTTAATCGGTATTTAAAGACAGAGAAGTGTATACGCCCGGAACTTCTTGTATGAAGAAAACCTCTGTCCGTATTAAGAATGTATGAAGAAAACAGCTCTGTAGTCAAGAGGTTTGAGATTTTGCTACGGCTTTTCGGGTAAGAAAACTTTTCGGGACCTTCGAGAAACGGGCCCCTGGCCCTGCCGCGTACTTTTGAATAGAAGTCAACATTCCCGTTCTCACGAACGATAAGCTCGTTTCACGCGAGTCCAACGTGCCTGTTGGCCTGTTCGTGACTTGTTCGTGACACACTATTGTGTCTTCGGAAAATCACGTCGTCACAATACTAGTGTCCAGACTTCCCGGTCGCAAACAATGTTTGTACATTGTACATGGTCACGACGACTCTAATCAAGCTTTGCGACAAGAATCTGCAGGGTATTTTATAAGTTAAACGTTCACTTATTTAATAATGCCCTACTTGAGCGCGAAATTCAAATTATTAAGCACAATGAGTCGGTTTTCGATTCATTCGGCGCGATTTTCGTCATGGATGTGGACGGCGTTCATCGATCGCCTTGGTCGCTTTCGAGAGTAACTGGCAAGAATCTCGACGCTAGAAAGCATTGGTATGTGCTTACGTCAAGTCTGTGTGGTGTTAAACCAAATGTGTTTGCCAAAAATGAAATCTTTCGGCGATTTCCCAAGGAAATACGCTCTGTGGCCCCAGGAGATCTGAAGCTCGCCAAACGAGGTTGTTCATTCAACATGCAGCCAATCAAACTCCATGTTGTCTCTTCGTTTGGTCTCTGCGCTGCACTACTTCGACAGCGAGATCTTTCTCCAGATGGGTTTGTGGGATCGGCTAAATTTATCCCTGTTGTGGATGCACTGAATGGGATCGCTCTAGACGAATGTGAGCCACTATGCAGTTTAGGCGGGAAAAGCTTCCACTCAAATCATGGCTCCCACGAATTGCAAGAACTGCAGTCAAGAATCGCCGAACTGGAGTCCGAACTTCAGGAACTTGAAAAGAAGAGCAAGTGCGTGAATTCTTTTCTCCCTTTTTTCACCCCATTGGCAACATCTTCCCCGTCTCATTGCCCAAATGAGAGCAGTGATAGCAGCAGCAGCAGCAGCAGTGTGATCGAGGAGACACTGAAAAGCCCCTCAATTGGTCCAACTCTGAAAAAGAGGAAAGTGTCACAGGAATGCAGAAAAGTCGCTGTGGAGCTGGATGGTGTATTGGCCAAGTACCACGAGACTCTGGCCTGTGTATTGGGTAACAGCTTTCTATATGGCAGTGAGAAGGACAAAGGCAATGTTTCTGAAACCCTTTCAGAAATTGTCAACCTGGTCATGGACGCGAAGGGATCAAAAAAAGGACTGGAAGAGCTTCTGTTGCCTGAAACATACCAGCGAGTGGTAGAAAGTATGAGAGTGCCTGACTGGGTATTGCTATATTTCAAGCTCCAAGCAAGATTACCAGACGCTGGTTGGCAAACGCTGCTAAATCTGACTCAGCTTGGAAGAAGTGGGGTAAGTTCAACCCTTAGCAAACAAAATTAAATTATAAATTGCTTGATTAAACTGATCTGGTAAGGGGGAGGGGGTGGGGGGTGTACTCCTGTCAATTTAAAATGAGTGTGTACCTCAAAACTTCTTAAACCCTGATTCTATTTAAGGATTGACATTTCCAAAATTAATGCTTTTGCAAAGTATCTGTGTATTGGAAAGCACTTATTTAACCTTGTTGTTTATAAAAGAGAGGAACCATTTGGTGGATACCTAAAAAAGTTATTACAGGACACGAAATTAACTTTTTACACTAAGCCATTTGGTTCCTGAGTATTTCCTGAGTGGTCGCGAACTCCAAAAACTTAGGTGCCATGTTTTATTGAAGTGGAAAACTACATTCTCATTCAGTATTATAAAAGCAAAATAATATGTTAACGTTATAAGTATTAAGCCTCTGGGCTAATTGTTGCATGGACTAGTGCACATCACTGTCAAATGGTGGAACATTCCAATACTAACTAAGTGGACATTAGAACTAATGAAATCCAAGATGGCGTCAAAGCAACAGATATTTTCGTAAAGCTGTGCCAATTTCCGAAAACTACTGCATAAAAGCCCATTACGGCCATGGATACTGTCATGGGTTTTGGTTTGAACATTTTGAAAAATTCAGAAGGCCTTCAGGTAGAGGGTAATGAGGAATTCAGTTTGGTGACGAATTCTCAGGATTTGGTCGTCAACGTGAAAAACTTAGGCATTTCCATGCCCTTTTATTACCTCATTTAACTTTATATTTATAAGCTGCCTAGACTTGTCTTAATGCCATGGGGTTACCTTAAAGATTTTGGATTAGTTATGAAATGTTATGTTCAATTAAAGTTAATGTTTACTTTCAGCGTTCCAGTGACACTGCAGTGCTCTTGACTAAAAATGAAATAAAGGCAGTAAAAAAACTTGTGTTCAAAGTTGTACGGACAACTATGTCCATTCAGAAAATGAACACAGATTTCCATTCCTGTGGAGTGGACCTGGCATCTGTCTTGGTGTGGGCAATTAGGGAGCAGAGACTGTGGTCATCTGATACAGATACCATGGAATTTAACATCAAACTTGATGGACGCCCACTAGGAGGTAAAATTAAGAGTCTTGAAACTTGTTGCATGCTAACATTTTTGTTAAAAGTTTTGATCGTAGGATTGCAGTTCATACTAAGCAATTTTTGATGTAATTTAAGTGGCCATTTCACATTACTTGTGTTAGCTATCACCAATCTTTGCTTTTACTTTAAATGTGGTCAGTTTATTTTTATTTTGAAATATTTTGCAGTGTGAGTGTCTTGATGTATCACCTTTGATCACATCACATGTGCTCTGCCCCTGTTGTGGTCTTGTAGTTTTGAGTTATCATGAACCTTTTGACCCCTTTTATAACTTTTTACCTTTTCAACTTGACTGTAGTTATTTGGTTGAATAATTAGTGGTAAATTTATCTTGTTAGACATTTTGGTGTATACTATTTGGGTAATAATTTTTTGCAATTCCTAGCAATGCACCCCATAATTAATGTCCATTTTACTGCTATCTTTAGGCAGAAATCAAGTGGCTGTTGGGCTTGTGCCTATCGACTTTGCAAATAAAAGTTCAGAAAGTGCCCTTTCTGTGTATCCTGTAGCTATTGCAAACTGTAAAGAAAAAAGGTTAGTTTTGTTTGCAAATCATTGGTGTTAAAATGTCTCGTTTTAAAATAAATTAAGAATGATGATAACAAACTTTACTCTTCTGTTCAACAAGAAGTGATGTACATATGCTGCACTTGCCAACAATTAATGTCCTGTATGTACATGTACATAGAGTAAGAGTAAGAATATGCCTCTTCAATGACCAGTAGGTATTTTTAACCCCAAAAGTCTATTCTTAATTTTTGTTTCTTTCTTTAATTTTTCTAGAGAACAGCTTACACAGCTTATCACAAATCTGAATGAGCAGAAAAGAAAACTAAAGAAAAGTGGAATTGTGGTAGATGGTAAAAAGTACCACATCAAATTTACAGGTACAGTGGAACCCGGTTAATATGAACACCAAATGGACACGCCAAAGTGTTCGTATAATCTGGTGTTGGTATTAAGGTGGTTAATTTTAGAGAAAATATATGGGCTTTTCCCCATCAGGGCAAATGGAACTATCTGCAGTATCCAGGTGTCCGTATTAAGTGGGTGTCCACTGACCACAGAGTGGGGTTCCACTGTAGTATTTCATTGGTGAAAAAAAATTAGGTATGCATGCAATAATTAATGTTCAAGACTCCACAATTTCATTAGTTTTTTTGCGCACTCTGCATGCATTTCCAGTTTGAGAGATAGAAAAACTTAAGTTGTGCAAAACAGTACTTTCTTGTGACGGTATCAGTTAGTGTTTGTTGAAGGTGAAAGAAAAAGGAACTTGTCTCTCAAACCAATTAAATCAGTGGTGCAAGCATTTGGTTGATAATTTGCTCTGAAGCTGTGATTTTTAATCAAGACCTCAGCTTTTTGCAAAAATGTATATTAAAAAGTTATGATGTTATGATATTTATAACATTAGGGAAACAAAGCCACCATGATTGCCTGCAGTTTTAGTTAACTTAAGACATTTTACAATACAGTTAGATGTGGTGTTGTATACTAGCTTTTGGATTCCTCTCAGACTTGGTGATTCTTTTTTGATACATTTTACTTTGCAGTTACACTTGATTATAAAGCTCTTCTGCTTTTACTGCGGAAAAAGGATGATGAAGACTATGTTCTTGGTAGCAAGGGGTATGACACTGAGTTCTGTGCGTACTGTGACGCCATTAGGGTAAGTGTTGTTAGTTTATTCTAAAGTCATATTTTTATACCCGACCTGGCCCAGGCTACATGTAGGGTCTTTCCAAAGTAAAAAATAATAAAAAATATTTAAAGGTGAATCACTGTCACAATTCAAGTTTTTTTTAAATTCCTAGGCATGCAAATGTCATGGAGTTAATCCAGATGAAACGTGTCTTGACTGCTTACGATCCAAAGTTAATATTGGCAGGTGAGTATACAGTGTGGCACAATAAATGGTTATTGCATGTCACTCTTTTATGTCTTAAAAAATATATGGCATTTACCTGAGATCAGGCTTCATTTTATTTCACTTGGTAAACTAATATTCCTTTAAGTGGATTGTCAAATGTGAAATCAACCAGAGACCCTGATTTCAATTTTGACAAGTACAAGTAGTGTCTACCAGACACTTTTCTATCATTTGATTTTTTGCAAACAGCCTGTGAAAAGTTGCCCCATTTATGGTACACTATATGAAGAAGCTAGTCATAAAAGGGGATAAGTGACGATTTTGGTTGCTTTTCTTTTTTCTTGCTCCAAATTAGCTGAATTTTTGCATGTGGTCTTCAATGTAATAGAAAAATGTGGTTCTGTATTTTTGTCGCTGGTTTTTGCTTTGTTTTCGAGTTAAAACGTAGGCAAAAAACTTGGCTTTTCCTAGCCATGTCTTTAGGAGTTTATTTGTTGAACAGCAAACAGGCAGACTGTTTATAGTGTATGAAGTCAAAACCAAATCCCACAGCATATAGAGCGGAAATCTGGGAACGGATTGTTTACACCGGTTATTGTGACGTGAACACAACACGTGAATCGATCGAGCGTCAAACGAAATGCCATCAAACAAAAAAGAGATGTGCCGTATTAGAGCTCTGTCAACTAATATCTTAAGCATTGTTTTAAAGTACCTTGTGTGCCTACCTGGTGGTTGAGAGGCATCATAAAGCCTCGATAAACCCGTAAGTCATCAGCACGTTTTAAAGAATCAAAATGTGTTCTGAAACTTCGAAGGCAGCTGATATACCGTAATCGTGTTATCGGCGTTCGAAGTCAGATCGAGCCAGGTAGCAAAGTCCAAGAGCAGTTCTTGCCCAAGAAAAATACCCTCTGGTGAGTTGTGGCCCATTTGCCAAGCGTTGCTAGCGTCAAAGTTTGGAAAGCGAGAACTGGTTTTAGACTTATAAAATTTGTCTTGTATCGACCGCCATGTCTTCCCGCGCACGAGGTGTAAAGACCCTTCCCGGCATGCATTGCGATTACGTTCTGCGGACGTTTCTCGAACTGGTAACTAGATTTAAACATAATAATGGCCAGCAAGTGGCGATCGATTGTAACAGATCTGTGATCCAGTTTGCGTTGATTTTATTTCAAATCGGCATGATTTGTAGTGTTTTGAGCTTCTGGGATCAGGGGACATGCAGATGTATGGAGACCCGTACGTTGCGCAGAAGGGTTAATCTGTTAATCTGTCAGCCCTATTTATAGAGCGTTTTCACGTGGAGTCATCGAATTCTTAAATCCAAAACTAAACAGCCGCCAAAGTTGTTGTCCTCATCAGGCATAAGAGGTACCAGCGCATTTTGAACTTGGAAGTTATGGCGGTGCGTGACATAAAGCTACGATCGCGTTTGTCGAAAACTATGTTTTATCTCGTGATTTTTTAGCCATTGAAGACCTTGCCGTATTTGAAAAAGTGTTTATTGAAATGTTTATTTGTTTTGTTTTATTTTTATTTACACCTTTTTTTGACCTGAAATCAACATTTTTGAGCTTATACGTTGCGTGAAATTACCATTTTCAGGAGCCCATCATGGGCTCCTACCATTTTGCTGTTTTCTAAGTGAAACCAACATCCTTGCCGTCACGCGTTAACGCGAAATCAACATTTTAACCTATTTAGACCTGAAATCAACATCATTGAGCTTATGCGCTGCGTGAAATTGACATTTTGCTGGTCTCTAAGTGAAACCAACATCCTTGCCGTCACGCGTTAACGTGAAATCAACATTTAAACCTTTTTTGACCTGAAATCAACATTTTTGAGCTTATACGTTGCGTGGAATTGACATTTTGCTGGTTTCTAAGAGAAACCAACCTCCTTGCCGTCATGCGTTAACGTGAAATCAACATTTCAACCTTTTTTGACCTGAAATCAACATTTTTGAGCTTATACGTTGCGTGGAATTGACATTTTGCTGGTTTCTAAGAGAAATCAACCTCCTTGCCGTCATGCGTTAACGTGAAATCAACATTTCAACCTACTTAGACCTGAAATAAACATCATTGAGCTTATGCGCTGCGTTAAATTGACATTTTGCTGGTTTCTAAGTGAAACCAACATCCTTGCCGTCACGCGTTAACGTGAAATCAACATTTAAACCTTTTTTGACCTAAAATCAACATTTTTGAGCTTATACGTTGCGTGAAATTGACATTTTGCTGCTTTCTAAGTGAGATCAAAGTCCCTGCGGTCGCGGCGGGCCGATCCTTTGTTATGATAAACCGAGGCGAGACTTCGACTTATAACAAAGGCTTGGCTTGGTTATTATAACAAAGGATCGGCTCTGTTTATCATAACAAAGGCCCGGCTTCGTTTATTTGCAGCCTCGGCGGGAAAAGGGCGTTAGGTATTTTAATCAAAAGTGAACTTTGTCGAAAACGCTCCAAATTTCGCATAGAGTTTTGTTTAGGTATGTTTAGCAATGTCCCGTAGTTTTTGCGCTAAACCTTGCTTCGTTTTCAGGATATTGCGTATGCAAAAAACCACTCGGTTTTCCTAGCGGCGTCTTTATAAAGCGAAGCAAAAACCAGCGGCAAAAATACAGGAACACGTTTTTCTATTACATTGAAGACCACATGCAAAAATTCAGCTAATTTGGAGCAAGAAAAAAGAAAAGCAACCAAAATCGTCACTTATCCCCTTTTATGACTAGCTTCTTCAGTGCTCCCTCATCATAGGCCTGCAATGCGTGCAGAGAGCTAGATTATAATGCTCTCTGCACGCATTGCAGGCCTATGATGAGGGAGCACTGTGCTCCCTCATCATAGGCCTGCAATGCGTGCAGAGAGCTAGATTATAATGCTCTCTGCACGCATTGCAGGCCTATGATGAGGGAGCACAGTGCTCCCTCATCATAGGCCTGCAATGCGTGCAGAGAGCTAGATTATAATGCTCTCTGCACGCATTGCAGGCCTATGATGAGGGAGCACTGAAGAAGCTAGTCATAAAAGGGGATAAGTGACGATTTTGGTTGCTTTTCTTTTTTCTTGCTCCAAATTAGCTGAATTTTTGCATGTGGTCTTCAATGTAATAGAAAAATGTGGTTCTGTATTTTTGTCGCTGGTTTTTGCTTTGTTTTCGAGTTAAAACGTAGGCAAAAAACTTGGCTTTTCCTAGCCATGTCTTTAGGAGTTTATTTGTTGAACAGCAAACAGGCAGACTGTTTATAGTGTATGAAGTCAAAACCAAATCCCACAGCATATAGAGCGGAAATCTGGGAACGGATTGTTTACACCGGTTATTGTGACGTGAACACAACACGTGAATCGATCGAGCGTCAAACGAAATGCCATCAAACAAAAAAGAGATGTGCCGTATTAGAGCTCTGTCAACTAATATCTTAAGCATTGTTTTAAAGTACCTTGTGTGCCTACC
Organism: Orbicella franksi; assembly: GCF_964199315.1. NCBI lineage: Eukaryota > Metazoa > Cnidaria > Anthozoa > Scleractinia > Merulinidae > Orbicella > Orbicella franksi. The sequence goes on along the minus strand of NC_138149.1, from coordinate 3,854,987 downwards.
TGGTGGTTGAGAGGCATCATAAAGCCTCGATAAACCCGTAAGTCATCAGCACGTTTTAAAGAATCAAAATGTGTTCTGAAACTTCGAAGGCAGCTGATATACCGTAATCGTGTTATCGGCGTTCGAAGTCAGATCGAGCCAGGTAGCAAAGTCCAAGAGCAGTTCTTGCCCAAGAAAAATACCCTCTGGTGAGTTGTGGCCCATTTGCCAAGCGTTGCTAGCGTCAAAGTTTGGAAAGCGAGAACTGGTTTTAGACTTATAAAATTTGTCTTGTATCGACCGCCATGTCTTCCCGCGCACGAGGTGTAAAGACCCTTCCCGGCATGCATTGCGATTACGTTCTGCGGACGTTTCTCGAACTGGTAACTAGATTTAAACATAATAATGGCCAGCAAGTGGCGATCGATTGTAACAGATCTGTGATCCAGTTTGCGTTGATTTTATTTCAAATCGGCATGATTTGTAGTGTTTTGAGCTTCTGGGATCAGGGGACATGCAGATGTATGGAGACCCGTACGTTGCGCAGAAGGGTTAATCTGTTAATCTGTCAGCCCTATTTATAGAGCGTTTTCACGTGGAGTCATCGAATTCTTAAATCCAAAACTAAACAGCCGCCAAAGTTGTTGTCCTCATCAGGCATAAGAGGTACCAGCGCATTTTGAACTTGGAAGTTATGGCGGTGCGTGACATAAAGCTACGATCGCGTTTGTCGAAAACTATGTTTTATCTCGTGATTTTTTAGCCATTGAAGACCTTGCCGTATTTGAAAAAGTGTTTATTGAAATGTTTATTTGTTTTGTTTTATTTTTATTTACACCTTTTTTTGACCTGAAATCAACATTTTTGAGCTTATACGTTGCGTGAAATTACCATTTTCAGGAGCCCATCATGGGCTCCTACCATTTTGCTGTTTTCTAAGTGAAACCAACATCCTTGCCGTCACGCGTTAACGCGAAATCAACATTTTAACCTATTTAGACCTGAAATCAACATCATTGAGCTTATGCGCTGCGTGAAATTGACATTTTGCTGGTCTCTAAGTGAAACCAACATCCTTGCCGTCACGCGTTAACGTGAAATCAACATTTAAACCTTTTTTGACCTGAAATCAACATTTTTGAGCTTATACGTTGCGTGGAATTGACATTTTGCTGGTTTCTAAGAGAAACCAACCTCCTTGCCGTCATGCGTTAACGTGAAATCAACATTTCAACCTTTTTTGACCTGAAATCAACATTTTTGAGCTTATACGTTGCGTGGAATTGACATTTTGCTGGTTTCTAAGAGAAATCAACCTCCTTGCCGTCATGCGTTAACGTGAAATCAACATTTCAACCTACTTAGACCTGAAATAAACATCATTGAGCTTATGCGCTGCGTTAAATTGACATTTTGCTGGTTTCTAAGTGAAACCAACATCCTTGCCGTCACGCGTTAACGTGAAATCAACATTTAAACCTTTTTTGACCTAAAATCAACATTTTTGAGCTTATACGTTGCGTGAAATTGACATTTTGCTGCTTTCTAAGTGAGATCAAAGTCCCTGCGGTCGCGGCGGGCCGATCCTTTGTTATGATAAACCGAGGCGAGACTTCGACTTATAACAAAGGCTTGGCTTGGTTATTATAACAAAGGATCGGCTCTGTTTATCATAACAAAGGCCCGGCTTCGTTTATTTGCAGCCTCGGCGGGAAAAGGGCGTTAGGTATTTTAATCAAAAGTGAACTTTGTCGAAAACGCTCCAAATTTCGCATAGAGTTTTGTTTAGGTATGTTTAGCAATGTCCCGTAGTTTTTGCGCTAAACCTTGCTTCGTTTTCAGGATATTGCGTATGCAAAAAACCACTCGGTTTTCCTAGCGGCGTCTTTATAAAGCGAAGCAAAAACCAGCGGCAAAAATACAGGAACACGTTTTTCTATTACATTGAAGACCACATGCAAAAATTCAGCTAATTTGGAGCAAGAAAAAAGAAAAGCAACCAAAATCGTCACTTATCCCCTTTTATGACTAGCTTCTTCAGTGCTCCCTCATCATAGGCCTGCAATGCGTGCAGAGAGCTAGATTATAATGCTCTCTGCACGCATTGCAGGCCTATGATGAGGGAGCACTGTGCTCCCTCATCATAGGCCTGCAATGCGTGCAGAGAGCTAGATTATAATGCTCTCTGCACGCATTGCAGGCCTATGATGAGGGAGCACAGTGCTCCCTCATCATAGGCCTGCAATGCGTGCAGAGAGCTAGATTATAATGCTCTCTGCACGCATTGCAGGCCTATGATGAGGGAGCACTGAAGAAGCTAGTCATAAAAGGGGATAAGTGACGATTTTGGTTGCTTTTCTTTTTTCTTGCTCCAAATTAGCTGAATTTTTGCATGTGGTCTTCAATGTAATAGAAAAATGTGGTTCTGTATTTTTGTCGCTGGTTTTTGCTTTGTTTTCGAGTTAAAACGTAGGCAAAAAACTTGGCTTTTCCTAGCCATGTCTTTAGGAGTTTATTTGTTGAACAGCAAACAGGCAGACTGTTTATAGTGTATGAAGTCAAAACCAAATCCCACAGCATATAGAGCGGAAATCTGGGAACGGATTGTTTACACCGGTTATTGTGACGTGAACACAACACGTGAATCGATCGAGCGTCAAACGAAATGCCATCAAACAAAAAAGAGATGTGCCGTATTAGAGCTCTGTCAACTAATATCTTAAGCATTGTTTTAAAGTACCTTGTGTGCCTACCTGGTGGTTGAGAGGCATCATAAAGCCTCGATAAACCCGTAAGTCATCAGCACGTTTTAAAGAATCAAAATGTGTTCTGAAACTTCGAAGGCAGCTGATATACCGTAATCGTGTTATCGGCGTTCGAAGTCAGATCGAGCCAGGTAGCAAAGTCCAAGAGCAGTTCTTGCCCAAGAAAAATACCCTCTGGTGAGTTGTGGCCCATTTGCCAAGCGTTGCTAGCGTCAAAGTTTGGAAAGCGAGAACTGGTTTTAGACTTATAAAATTTGTCTTGTATCGACCGCCATGTCTTCCCGCGCACGAGGTGTAAAGACCCTTCCCGGCATGCATTGCGATTACGTTCTGCGGACGTTTCTCGAACTGGTAACTAGATTTAAACATAATAATGGCCAGCAAGTGGCGATCGATTGTAACAGATCTGTGATCCAGTTTGCGTTGATTTTATTTCAAATCGGCATGATTTGTAGTGTTTTGAGCTTCTGGGATCAGGGGACATGCAGATGTATGGAGACCCGTACGTTGCGCAGAAGGGTTAATCTGTTAATCTGTCAGCCCTATTTATAGAGCGTTTTCACGTGGAGTCATCGAATTCTTAAATCCAAAACTAAACAGCCGCCAAAGTTGTTGTCCTCATCAGGCATAAGAGGTACCAGCGCATTTTGAACTTGGAAGTTATGGCGGTGCGTGACATAAAGCTACGATCGCGTTTGTCGAAAACTATGTTTTATCTCGTGATTTTTTAGCCATTGAAGACCTTGCCGTATTTGAAAAAGTGTTTATTGAAATGTTTATTTGTTTTGTTTTATTTTTATTTACACCTTTTTTTGACCTGAAATCAACATTTTTGAGCTTATACGTTGCGTGAAATTACCATTTTCAGGAGCCCATCATGGGCTCCTACCATTTTGCTGTTTTCTAAGTGAAACCAACATCCTTGCCGTCACGCGTTAACGCGAAATCAACATTTTAACCTATTTAGACCTGAAATCAACATCATTGAGCTTATGCGCTGCGTGAAATTGACATTTTGCTGGTCTCTAAGTGAAACCAACATCCTTGCCGTCACGCGTTAACGTGAAATCAACATTTAAACCTTTTTTGACCTGAAATCAACATTTTTGAGCTTATACGTTGCGTGGAATTGACATTTTGCTGGTTTCTAAGAGAAACCAACCTCCTTGCCGTCATGCGTTAACGTGAAATCAACATTTCAACCTTTTTTGACCTGAAATCAACATTTTTGAGCTTATACGTTGCGTGGAATTGACATTTTGCTGGTTTCTAAGAGAAATCAACCTCCTTGCCGTCATGCGTTAACGTGAAATCAACATTTCAACCTACTTAGACCTGAAATAAACATCATTGAGCTTATGCGCTGCGTTAAATTGACATTTTGCTGGTTTCTAAGTGAAACCAACATCCTTGCCGTCACGCGTTAACGTGAAATCAACATTTAAACCTTTTTTGACCTAAAATCAACATTTTTGAGCTTATACGTTGCGTGAAATTGACATTTTGCTGCTTTCTAAGTGAGATCAAAGTCCCTGCGGTCGCGGCGGGCCGATCCTTTGTTATGATAAACCGAGGCGAGACTTCGACTTATAACAAAGGCTTGGCTTGGTTATTATAACAAAGGATCGGCTCTGTTTATCATAACAAAGGCCCGGCTTCGTTTATTTGCAGCCTCGGCGGGAAAAGGGCGTTAGGTATTTTAATCAAAAGTGAACTTTGTCGAAAACGCTCCAAATTTCGCATAGAGTTTTGTTTAGGTATGTTTAGCAATGTCCCGTAGTTTTTGCGCTAAACCTTGCTTCGTTTTCAGGATATTGCGTATGCAAAAAACCACTCGGTTTTCCTAGCGGCGTCTTTATAAAGCGAAGCAAAAACCAGCGGCAAAAATACAGGAACACGTTTTTCTATTACATTGAAGACCACATGCAAAAATTCAGCTAATTTGGAGCAAGAAAAAAGAAAAGCAACCAAAATCGTCACTTATCCCCTTTTATGACTAGCTTCTTCAGTGCTCCCTCATCATAGGCCTGCAATGCGTGCAGAGAGCTAGATTATAATGCTCTCTGCACGCATTGCAGGCCTATGATGAGGGAGCACTGTGCTCCCTCATCATAGGCCTGCAATGCGTGCAGAGAGCTAGATTATAATGCTCTCTGCACGCATTGCAGGCCTATGATGAGGGAGCACAGTGCTCCCTCATCATAGGCCTGCAATGCGTGCAGAGAGCTAGATTATAATGCTCTCTGCACGCATTGCAGGCCTATGATGAGGGAGCACTGAAGAAGCTAGTCATAAAAGGGGATAAGTGACGATTTTGGTTGCTTTTCTTTTTTCTTGCTCCAAATTAGCTGAATTTTTGCATGTGGTCTTCAATGTAATAGAAAAATGTGGTTCTGTATTTTTGTCGCTGGTTTTTGCTTTGTTTTCGAGTTAAAACGTAGGCAAAAAACTTGGCTTTTCCTAGCCATGTCTTTAGGAGTTTATTTGTTGAACAGCAAACAGGCAGACTGTTTATAGTGTATGAAGTCAAAACCAAATCCCACAGCATATAGAGCGGAAATCTGGGAACGGATTGTTTACACCGGTTATTGTGACGTGAACACAACACGTGAATCGATCGAGCGTCAAACGAAATGCCATCAAACAAAAAAGAGATGTGCCGTATTAGAGCTCTGTCAACTAATATCTTAAGCATTGTTTTAAAGTACCTTGTGTGCCTACCTGGTGGTTGAGAGGCATCATAAAGCCTCGATAAACCCGTAAGTCATCAGCACGTTTTAAAGAATCAAAATGTGTTCTGAAACTTCGAAGGCAGCTGATATACCGTAATCGTGTTATCGGCGTTCGAAGTCAGATCGAGCCAGGTAGCAAAGTCCAAGAGCAGTTCTTGCCCAAGAAAAATACCCTCTGGTGAGTTGTGGCCCATTTGCCAAGCGTTGCTAGCGTCAAAGTTTGGAAAGCGAGAACTGGTTTTAGACTTATAAAATTTGTCTTGTATCGACCGCCATGTCTTCCCGCGCACGAGGTGTAAAGACCCTTCCCGGCATGCATTGCGATTACGTTCTGCGGACGTTTCTCGAACTGGTAACTAGATTTAAACATAATAATGGCCAGCAAGTGGCGATCGATTGTAACAGATCTGTGATCCAGTTTGCGTTGATTTTATTTCAAATCGGCATGATTTGTAGTGTTTTGAGCTTCTGGGATCAGGGGACATGCAGATGTATGGAGACCCGTACGTTGCGCAGAAGGGTTAATCTGTTAATCTGTCAGCCCTATTTATAGAGCGTTTTCACGTGGAGTCATCGAATTCTTAAATCCAAAACTAAACAGCCGCCAAAGTTGTTGTCCTCATCAGGCATAAGAGGTACCAGCGCATTTTGAACTTGGAAGTTATGGCGGTGCGTGACATAAAGCTACGATCGCGTTTGTCGAAAACTATGTTTTATCTCGTGATTTTTTAGCCATTGAAGACCTTGCCGTATTTGAAAAAGTGTTTATTGAAATGTTTATTTGTTTTGTTTTATTTTTATTTACACCTTTTTTTGACCTGAAATCAACATTTTTGAGCTTATACGTTGCGTGAAATTACCATTTTCAGGAGCCCATCATGGGCTCCTACCATTTTGCTGTTTTCTAAGTGAAACCAACATCCTTGCCGTCACGCGTTAACGCGAAATCAACATTTTAACCTATTTAGACCTGAAATCAACATCATTGAGCTTATGCGCTGCGTGAAATTGACATTTTGCTGGTCTCTAAGTGAAACCAACATCCTTGCCGTCACGCGTTAACGTGAAATCAACATTTAAACCTTTTTTGACCTGAAATCAACATTTTTGAGCTTATACGTTGCGTGGAATTGACATTTTGCTGGTTTCTAAGAGAAACCAACCTCCTTGCCGTCATGCGTTAACGTGAAATCAACATTTCAACCTTTTTTGACCTGAAATCAACATTTTTGAGCTTATACGTTGCGTGGAATTGACATTTTGCTGGTTTCTAAGAGAAATCAACCTCCTTGCCGTCATGCGTTAACGTGAAATCAACATTTCAACCTACTTAGACCTGAAATAAACATCATTGAGCTTATGCGCTGCGTTAAATTGACATTTTGCTGGTTTCTAAGTGAAACCAACATCCTTGCCGTCACGCGTTAACGTGAAATCAACATTTAAACCTTTTTTGACCTAAAATCAACATTTTTGAGCTTATACGTTGCGTGAAATTGACATTTTGCTGCTTTCTAAGTGAGATCAAAGTCCCTGCGGTCGCGGCGGGCCGATCCTTTGTTATGATAAACCGAGGCGAGACTTCGACTTATAACAAAGGCTTGGCTTGGTTATTATAACAAAGGATCGGCTCTGTTTATCATAACAAAGGCCCGGCTTCGTTTATTTGCAGCCTCGGCGGGAAAAGGGCGTTAGGTATTTTAATCAAAAGTGAACTTTGTCGAAAACGCTCCAAATTTCGCATAGAGTTTTGTTTAGGTATGTTTAGCAATGTCCCGTAGTTTTTGCGCTAAACCTTGCTTCGTTTTCAGGATATTGCGTATGCAAAAAACCACTCGGTTTTCCTAGCGGCGTCTTTATAAAGCGAAGCAAAAACCAGCGGCAAAAATACAGGAACACGTTTTTCTATTACATTGAAGACCACATGCAAAAATTCAGCTAATTTGGAGCAAGAAAAAAGAAAAGCAACCAAAATCGTCACTTATCCCCTTTTATGACTAGCTTCTTCAGTGCTCCCTCATCATAGGCCTGCAATGCGTGCAGAGAGCTAGATTATAATGCTCTCTGCACGCATTGCAGGCCTATGATGAGGGAGCACTGTGCTCCCTCATCATAGGCCTGCAATGCGTGCAGAGAGCTAGATTATAATGCTCTCTGCACGCATTGCAGGCCTATGATGAGGGAGCACAGTGCTCCCTCATCATAGGCCTGCAATGCGTGCAGAGAGCTAGATTATAATGCTCTCTGCACGCATTGCAGGCCTATGATGAGGGAGCACTGAAGAAGCTAGTCATAAAAGGGGATAAGTGACGATTTTGGTTGCTTTTCTTTTTTCTTGCTCCAAATTAGCTGAATTTTTGCATGTGGTCTTCAATGTAATAGAAAAATGTGGTTCTGTATTTTTGTCGCTGGTTTTTGCTTTGTTTTCGAGTTAAAACGTAGGCAAAAAACTTGGCTTTTCCTAGCCATGTCTTTAGGAGTTTATTTGTTGAACAGCAAACAGGCAGACTGTTTATAGTGTATGAAGTCAAAACCAAATCCCACAGCATATAGAGCGGAAATCTGGGAACGGATTGTTTACACCGGTTATTGTGACGTGAACACAACACGTGAATCGATCGAGCGTCAAACGAAATGCCATCAAACAAAAAAGAGATGTGCCGTATTAGAGCTCTGTCAACTAATATCTTAAGCATTGTTTTAAAGTACCTTGTGTGCCTACCTGGTGGTTGAGAGGCATCATAAAGCCTCGATAAACCCGTAAGTCATCAGCACGTTTTAAAGAATCAAAATGTGTTCTGAAACTTCGAAGGCAGCTGATATACCGTAATCGTGTTATCGGCGTTCGAAGTCAGATCGAGCCAGGTAGCAAAGTCCAAGAGCAGTTCTTGCCCAAGAAAAATACCCTCTGGTGAGTTGTGGCCCATTTGCCAAGCGTTGCTAGCGTCAAAGTTTGGAAAGCGAGAACTGGTTTTAGACTTATAAAATTTGTCTTGTATCGACCGCCATGTCTTCCCGCGCACGAGGTGTAAAGACCCTTCCCGGCATGCATTGCGATTACGTTCTGCGGACGTTTCTCGAACTGGTAACTAGATTTAAACATAATAATGGCCAGCAAGTGGCGATCGATTGTAACAGATCTGTGATCCAGTTTGCGTTGATTTTATTTCAAATCGGCATGATTTGTAGTGTTTTGAGCTTCTGGGATCAGGGGACATGCAGATGTATGGAGACCCGTACGTTGCGCAGAAGGGTTAATCTGTTAATCTGTCAGCCCTATTTATAGAGCGTTTTCACGTGGAGTCATCGAATTCTTAAATCCAAAACTAAACAGCCGCCAAAGTTGTTGTCCTCATCAGGCATAAGAGGTACCAGCGCATTTTGAACTTGGAAGTTATGGCGGTGCGTGACATAAAGCTACGATCGCGTTTGTCGAAAACTATGTTTTATCTCGTGATTTTTTAGCCATTGAAGACCTTGCCGTATTTGAAAAAGTGTTTATTGAAATGTTTATTTGTTTTGTTTTATTTTTATTTACACCTTTTTTTGACCTGAAATCAACATTTTTGAGCTTATACGTTGCGTGAAATTACCATTTTCAGGAGCCCATCATGGGCTCCTACCATTTTGCTGTTTTCTAAGTGAAACCAACATCCTTGCCGTCACGCGTTAACGCGAAATCAACATTTTAACCTATTTAGACCTGAAATCAACATCATTGAGCTTATGCGCTGCGTGAAATTGACATTTTGCTGGTCTCTAAGTGAAACCAACATCCTTGCCGTCACGCGTTAACGTGAAATCAACATTTAAACCTTTTTTGACCTGAAATCAACATTTTTGAGCTTATACGTTGCGTGGAATTGACATTTTGCTGGTTTCTAAGAGAAACCAACCTCCTTGCCGTCATGCGTTAACGTGAAATCAACATTTCAACCTTTTTTGACCTGAAATCAACATTTTTGAGCTTATACGTTGCGTGGAATTGACATTTTGCTGGTTTCTAAGAGAAATCAACCTCCTTGCCGTCATGCGTTAACGTGAAATCAACATTTCAACCTACTTAGACCTGAAATAAACATCATTGAGCTTATGCGCTGCGTTAAATTGACATTTTGCTGGTTTCTAAGTGAAACCAACATCCTTGCCGTCACGCGTTAACGTGAAATCAACATTTAAACCTTTTTTGACCTAAAATCAACATTTTTGAGCTTATACGTTGCGTGAAATTGACATTTTGCTGCTTTCTAAGTGAGATCAAAGTCCCTGCGGTCGCGGCGGGCCGATCCTTTGTTATGATAAACCGAGGCGAGACTTCGACTTATAACAAAGGCTTGGCTTGGTTATTATAACAAAGGATCGGCTCTGTTTATCATAACAAAGGCCCGGCTTCGTTTATTTGCAGCCTCGGCGGGAAAAGGGCGTTAGGTATTTTAATCAAAAGTGAACTTTGTCGAAAACGCTCCAAATTTCGCATAGAGTTTTGTTTAGGTATGTTTAGCAATGTCCCGTAGTTTTTGCGCTAAACCTTGCTTCGTTTTCAGGATATTGCGTATGCAAAAAACCACTCGGTTTTCCTAGCGGCGTCTTTATAAAGCGAAGCAAAAACCAGCGGCAAAAATACAGGAACACGTTTTTCTATTACATTGAAGACCACATGCAAAAATTCAGCTAATTTGGAGCAAGAAAAAAGAAAAGCAACCAAAATCGTCACTTATCCCCTTTTATGACTAGCTTCTTCAGTGCTCCCTCATCATAGGCCTGCAATGCGTGCAGAGAGCTAGATTATAATGCTCTCTGCACGCATTGCAGGCCTATGATGAGGGAGCACTGTGCTCCCTCATCATAGGCCTGCAATGCGTGCAGAGAGCTAGATTATAATGCTCTCTGCACGCATTGCAGGCCTATGATGAGGGAGCACAGTGCTCCCTCATCATAGGCCTGCAATGCGTGCAGAGAGCTAGATTATAATGCTCTCTGCACGCATTGCAGGCCTATGATGAGGGAGCACTGAAGAAGCTAGTCATAAAAGGGGATAAGTGACGATTTTGGTTGCTTTTCTTTTTTCTTGCTCCAAATTAGCTGAATTTTTGCATGTGGTCTTCAATGTAATAGAAAAATGTGGTTCTGTATTTTTGTCGCTGGTTTTTGCTTTGTTTTCGAGTTAAAACGTAGGCAAAAAACTTGGCTTTTCCTAGCCATGTCTTTAGGAGTTTATTTGTTGAACAGCAAACAGGCAGACTGTTTATAGTGTATGAAGTCAAAACCAAATCCCACAGCATATAGAGCGGAAATCTGGGAACGGATTGTTTACACCGGTTATTGTGACGTGAACACAACACGTGAATCGATCGAGCGTCAAACGAAATGCCATCAAACAAAAAAGAGATGTGCCGTATTAGAGCTCTGTCAACTAATATCTTAAGCATTGTTTTAAAGTACCTTGTGTGCCTACCTGGTGGTTGAGAGGCATCATAAAGCCTCGATAAACCCGTAAGTCATCAGCACGTTTTAAAGAATCAAAATGTGTTCTGAAACTTCGAAGGCAGCTGATATACCGTAATCGTGTTATCGGCGTTCGAAGTCAGATCGAGCCAGGTAGCAAAGTCCAAGAGCAGTTCTTGCCCAAGAAAAATACCCTCTGGTGAGTTGTGGCCCATTTGCCAAGCGTTGCTAGCGTCAAAGTTTGGAAAGCGAGAACTGGTTTTAGACTTATAAAATTTGTCTTGTATCGACCGCCATGTCTTCCCGCGCACGAGGTGTAAAGACCCTTCCCGGCATGCATTGCGATTACGTTCTGCGGACGTTTCTCGAACTGGTAACTAGATTTAAACATAATAATGGCCAGCAAGTGGCGATCGATTGTAACAGATCTGTGATCCAGTTTGCGTTGATTTTATTTCAAATCGGCATGATTTGTAGTGTTTTGAGCTTCTGGGATCAGGGGACATGCAGATGTATGGAGACCCGTACGTTGCGCAGAAGGGTTAATCTGTTAATCTGTCAGCCCTATTTATAGAGCGTTTTCACGTGGAGTCATCGAATTCTTAAATCCAAAACTAAACAGCCGCCAAAGTTGTTGTCCTCATCAGGCATAAGAGGTACCAGCGCATTTTGAACTTGGAAGTTATGGCGGTGCGTGACATAAAGCTACGATCGCGTTTGTCGAAAACTATGTTTTATCTCGTGATTTTTTAGCCATTGAAGACCTTGCCGTATTTGAAAAAGTGTTTATTGAAATGTTTATTTGTTTTGTTTTATTTTTATTTACACCTTTTTTTGACCTGAAATCAACATTTTTGAGCTTATACGTTGCGTGAAATTACCATTTTCAGGAGCCCATCATGGGCTCCTACCATTTTGCTGTTTTCTAAGTGAAACCAACATCCTTGCCGTCACGCGTTAACGCGAAATCAACATTTTAACCTATTTAGACCTGAAATCAACATCATTGAGCTTATGCGCTGCGTGAAATTGACATTTTGCTGGTCTCTAAGTGAAACCAACATCCTTGCCGTCACGCGTTAACGTGAAATCAACATTTAAACCTTTTTTGACCTGAAATCAACATTTTTGAGCTTATACGTTGCGTGGAATTGACATTTTGCTGGTTTCTAAGAGAAACCAACCTCCTTGCCGTCATGCGTTAACGTGAAATCAACATTTCAACCTTTTTTGACCTGAAATCAACATTTTTGAGCTTATACGTTGCGTGGAATTGACATTTTGCTGGTTTCTAAGAGAAATCAACCTCCTTGCCGTCATGCGTTAACGTGAAATCAACATTTCAACCTACTTAGACCTGAAATAAACATCATTGAGCTTATGCGCTGCGTTAAATTGACATTTTGCTGGTTTCTAAGTGAAACCAACATCCTTGCCGTCACGCGTTAACGTGAAATCAACATTTAAACCTTTTTTGACCTAAAATCAACATTTTTGAGCTTATACGTTGCGTGAAATTGACATTTTGCTGCTTTCTAAGTGAGATCAAAGTCCCTGCGGTCGCGGCGGGCCGATCCTTTGTTATGATAAACCGAGGCGAGACTTCGACTTATAACAAAGGCTTGGCTTGGTTATTATAACAAAGGATCGGCTCTGTTTATCATAACAAAGGCCCGGCTTCGTTTATTTGCAGCCTCGGCGGGAAAAGGGCGTTAGGTATTTTAATCAAAAGTGAACTTTGTCGAAAACGCTCCAAATTTCGCATAGAGTTTTGTTTAGGTATGTTTAGCAATGTCCCGTAGTTTTTGCGCTAAACCTTGCTTCGTTTTCAGGATATTGCGTATGCAAAAAACCACTCGGTTTTCCTAGCGGCGTCTTTATAAAGCGAAGCAAAAACCAGCGGCAAAAATACAGGAACACGTTTTTCTATTACATTGAAGACCACATGCAAAAATTCAGCTAATTTGGAGCAAGAAAAAAGAAAAGCAACCAAAATCGTCACTTATCCCCTTTTATGACTAGCTTCTTCAGTGCTCCCTCATCATAGGCCTGCAATGCGTGCAGAGAGCTAGATTATAATGCTCTCTGCACGCATTGCAGGCCTATGATGAGGGAGCACTGTGCTCCCTCATCATAGGCCTGCAATGCGTGCAGAGAGCTAGATTATAATGCTCTCTGCACGCATTGCAGGCCTATGATGAGGGAGCACAGTGCTCCCTCATCATAGGCCTGCAATGCGTGCAGAGAGCTAGATTATAATGCTCTCTGCACGCATTGCAGGCCTATGATGAGGGAGCACTGAAGAAGCTAGTCATAAAAGGGGATAAGTGACGATTTTGGTTGCTTTTCTTTTTTCTTGCTCCAAATTAGCTGAATTTTTGCATGTGGTCTTCAATGTAATAGAAAAATGTGGTTCTGTATTTTTGTCGCTGGTTTTTGCTTTGTTTTCGAGTTAAAACGTAGGCAAAAAACTTGGCTTTTCCTAGCCATGTCTTTAGGAGTTTATTTGTTGAACAGCAAACAGGCAGACTGTTTATAGTGTATGAAGTCAAAACCAAATCCCACAGCATATAGAGCGGAAATCTGGGAACGGATTGTTTACACCGGTTATTGTGACGTGAACACAACACGTGAATCGATCGAGCGTCAAACGAAATGCCATCAAACAAAAAAGAGATGTGCCGTATTAGAGCTCTGTCAACTAATATCTTAAGCATTGTTTTAAAGTACCTTGTGTGCCTACCTGGTGGTTGAGAGGCATCATAAAGCCTCGATAAACCCGTAAGTCATCAGCACGTTTTAAAGAATCAAAATGTGTTCTGAAACTTCGAAGGCAGCTGATATACCGTAATCGTGTTATCGGCGTTCGAAGTCAGATCGAGCCAGGTAGCAAAGTCCAAGAGCAGTTCTTGCCCAAGAAAAATACCCTCTGGTGAGTTGTGGCCCATTTGCCAAGCGTTGCTAGCGTCAAAGTTTGGAAAGCGAGAACTGGTTTTAGACTTATAAAATTTGTCTTGTATCGACCGCCATGTCTTCCCGCGCACGAGGTGTAAAGACCCTTCCCGGCATGCATTGCGATTACGTTCTGCGGACGTTTCTCGAACTGGTAACTAGATTTAAACATAATAATGGCCAGCAAGTGGCGATCGATTGTAACAGATCTGTGATCCAGTTTGCGTTGATTTTATTTCAAATCGGCATGATTTGTAGTGTTTTGAGCTTCTGGGATCAGGGGACATGCAGATGTATGGAGACCCGTACGTTGCGCAGAAGGGTTAATCTGTTAATCTGTCAGCCCTATTTATAGAGCGTTTTCACGTGGAGTCATCGAATTCTTAAATCCAAAACTAAACAGCCGCCAAAGTTGTTGTCCTCATCAGGCATAAGAGGTACCAGCGCATTTTGAACTTGGAAGTTATGGCGGTGCGTGACATAAAGCTACGATCGCGTTTGTCGAAAACTATGTTTTATCTCGTGATTTTTTAGCCATTGAAGACCTTGCCGTATTTGAAAAAGTGTTTATTGAAATGTTTATTTGTTTTGTTTTATTTTTATTTACACCTTTTTTTGACCTGAAATCAACATTTTTGAGCTTATACGTTGCGTGAAATTACCATTTTCAGGAGCCCATCATGGGCTCCTACCATTTTGCTGTTTTCTAAGTGAAACCAACATCCTTGCCGTCACGCGTTAACGCGAAATCAACATTTTAACCTATTTAGACCTGAAATCAACATCATTGAGCTTATGCGCTGCGTGAAATTGACATTTTGCTGGTCTCTAAGTGAAACCAACATCCTTGCCGTCACGCGTTAACGTGAAATCAACATTTAAACCTTTTTTGACCTGAAATCAACATTTTTGAGCTTATACGTTGCGTGGAATTGACATTTTGCTGGTTTCTAAGAGAAACCAACCTCCTTGCCGTCATGCGTTAACGTGAAATCAACATTTCAACCTTTTTTGACCTGAAATCAACATTTTTGAGCTTATACGTTGCGTGGAATTGACATTTTGCTGGTTTCTAAGAGAAATCAACCTCCTTGCCGTCATGCGTTAACGTGAAATCAACATTTCAACCTACTTAGACCTGAAATAAACATCATTGAGCTTATGCGCTGCGTTAAATTGACATTTTGCTGGTTTCTAAGTGAAACCAACATCCTTGCCGTCACGCGTTAACGTGAAATCAACATTTAAACCTTTTTTGACCTAAAATCAACATTTTTGAGCTTATACGTTGCGTGAAATTGACATTTTGCTGCTTTCTAAGTGAGATCAAAGTCCCTGCGGTCGCGGCGGGCCGATCCTTTGTTATGATAAACCGAGGCGAGACTTCGACTTATAACAAAGGCTTGGCTTGGTTATTATAACAAAGGATCGGCTCTGTTTATCATAACAAAGGCCCGGCTTCGTTTATTTGCAGCCTCGGCGGGAAAAGGGCGTTAGGTATTTTAATCAAAAGTGAACTTTGTCGAAAACGCTCCAAATTTCGCATAGAGTTTTGTTTAGGTATGTTTAGCAATGTCCCGTAGTTTTTGCGCTAAACCTTGCTTCGTTTTCAGGATATTGCGTATGCAAAAAACCACTCGGTTTTCCTAGCGGCGTCTTTATAAAGCGAAGCAAAAACCAGCGGCAAAAATACAGGAACACGTTTTTCTATTACATTGAAGACCACATGCAAAAATTCAGCTAATTTGGAGCAAGAAAAAAGAAAAGCAACCAAAATCGTCACTTATCCCCTTTTATGACTAGCTTCTTCAGTGCTCCCTCATCATAGGCCTGCAATGCGTGCAGAGAGCTAGATTATAATGCTCTCTGCACGCATTGCAGGCCTATGATGAGGGAGCACTGTGCTCCCTCATCATAGGCCTGCAATGCGTGCAGAGAGCTAGATTATAATGCTCTCTGCACGCATTGCAGGCCTATGATGAGGGAGCACAGTGCTCCCTCATCATAGGCCTGCAATGCGTGCAGAGAGCTAGATTATAATGCTCTCTGCACGCATTGCAGGCCTATGATGAGGGAGCACTGAAGAAGCTAGTCATAAAAGGGGATAAGTGACGATTTTGGTTGCTTTTCTTTTTTCTTGCTCCAAATTAGCTGAATTTTTGCATGTGGTCTTCAATGTAATAGAAAAATGTGGTTCTGTATTTTTGTCGCTGGTTTTTGCTTTGTTTTCGAGTTAAAACGTAGGCAAAAAACTTGGCTTTTCCTAGCCATGTCTTTAGGAGTTTATTTGTTGAACAGCAAACAGGCAGACTGTTTATAGTGTATGAAGTCAAAACCAAATCCCACAGCATATAGAGCGGAAATCTGGGAACGGATTGTTTACACCGGTTATTGTGACGTGAACACAACACGTGAATCGATCGAGCGTCAAACGAAATGCCATCAAACAAAAAAGAGATGTGCCGTATTAGAGCTCTGTCAACTAATATCTTAAGCATTGTTTTAAAGTACCTTGTGTGCCTACCTGGTGGTTGAGAGGCATCATAAAGCCTCGATAAACCCGTAAGTCATCAGCACGTTTTAAAGAATCAAAATGTGTTCTGAAACTTCGAAGGCAGCTGATATACCGTAATCGTGTTATCGGCGTTCGAAGTCAGATCGAGCCAGGTAGCAAAGTCCAAGAGCAGTTCTTGCCCAAGAAAAATACCCTCTGGTGAGTTGTGGCCCATTTGCCAAGCGTTGCTAGCGTCAAAGTTTGGAAAGCGAGAACTGGTTTTAGACTTATAAAATTTGTCTTGTATCGACCGCCATGTCTTCCCGCGCACGAGGTGTAAAGACCCTTCCCGGCATGCATTGCGATTACGTTCTGCGGACGTTTCTCGAACTGGTAACTAGATTTAAACATAATAATGGCCAGCAAGTGGCGATCGATTGTAACAGATCTGTGATCCAGTTTGCGTTGATTTTATTTCAAATCGGCATGATTTGTAGTGTTTTGAGCTTCTGGGATCAGGGGACATGCAGATGTATGGAGACCCGTACGTTGCGCAGAAGGGTTAATCTGTTAATCTGTCAGCCCTATTTATAGAGCGTTTTCACGTGGAGTCATCGAATTCTTAAATCCAAAACTAAACAGCCGCCAAAGTTGTTGTCCTCATCAGGCATAAGAGGTACCAGCGCATTTTGAACTTGGAAGTTATGGCGGTGCGTGACATAAAGCTACGATCGCGTTTGTCGAAAACTATGTTTTATCTCGTGATTTTTTAGCCATTGAAGACCTTGCCGTATTTGAAAAAGTGTTTATTGAAATGTTTATTTGTTTTGTTTTATTTTTATTTACACCTTTTTTTGACCTGAAATCAACATTTTTGAGCTTATACGTTGCGTGAAATTACCATTTTCAGGAGCCCATCATGGGCTCCTACCATTTTGCTGTTTTCTAAGTGAAACCAACATCCTTGCCGTCACGCGTTAACGCGAAATCAACATTTTAACCTATTTAGACCTGAAATCAACATCATTGAGCTTATGCGCTGCGTGAAATTGACATTTTGCTGGTCTCTAAGTGAAACCAACATCCTTGCCGTCACGCGTTAACGTGAAATCAACATTTAAACCTTTTTTGACCTGAAATCAACATTTTTGAGCTTATACGTTGCGTGGAATTGACATTTTGCTGGTTTCTAAGAGAAACCAACCTCCTTGCCGTCATGCGTTAACGTGAAATCAACATTTCAACCTTTTTTGACCTGAAATCAACATTTTTGAGCTTATACGTTGCGTGGAATTGACATTTTGCTGGTTTCTAAGAGAAATCAACCTCCTTGCCGTCATGCGTTAACGTGAAATCAACATTTCAACCTACTTAGACCTGAAATAAACATCATTGAGCTTATGCGCTGCGTTAAATTGACATTTTGCTGGTTTCTAAGTGAAACCAACATCCTTGCCGTCACGCGTTAACGTGAAATCAACATTTAAACCTTTTTTGACCTAAAATCAACATTTTTGAGCTTATACGTTGCGTGAAATTGACATTTTGCTGCTTTCTAAGTGAGATCAAAGTCCCTGCGGTCGCGGCGGGCCGATCCTTTGTTATGATAAACCGAGGCGAGACTTCGACTTATAACAAAGGCTTGGCTTGGTTATTATAACAAAGGATCGGCTCTGTTTATCATAACAAAGGCCCGGCTTCGTTTATTTGCAGCCTCGGCGGGAAAAGGGCGTTAGGTATTTTAATCAAAAGTGAACTTTGTCGAAAACGCTCCAAATTTCGCATAGAGTTTTGTTTAGGTATGTTTAGCAATGTCCCGTAGTTTTTGCGCTAAACCTTGCTTCGTTTTCAGGATATTGCGTATGCAAAAAACCACTCGGTTTTCCTAGCGGCGTCTTTATAAAGCGAAGCAAAAACCAGCGGCAAAAATACAGGAACACGTTTTTCTATTACATTGAAGACCACATGCAAAAATTCAGCTAATTTGGAGCAAGAAAAAAGAAAAGCAACCAAAATCGTCACTTATCCCCTTTTATGACTAGCTTCTTCAGTGCTCCCTCATCATAGGCCTGCAATGCGTGCAGAGAGCTAGATTATAATGCTCTCTGCACGCATTGCAGGCCTATGATGAGGGAGCACTGTGCTCCCTCATCATAGGCCTGCAATGCGTGCAGAGAGCTAGATTATAATGCTCTCTGCACGCATTGCAGGCCTATGATGAGGGAGCACAGTGCTCCCTCATCATAGGCCTGCAATGCGTGCAGAGAGCTAGATTATAATGCTCTCTGCACGCATTGCAGGCCTATGATGAGGGAGCACTGAAGAAGCTAGTCATAAAAGGGGATAAGTGACGATTTTGGTTGCTTTTCTTTTTTCTTGCTCCAAATTAGCTGAATTTTTGCATGTGGTCTTCAATGTAATAGAAAAATGTGGTTCTGTATTTTTGTCGCTGGTTTTTGCTTTGTTTTCGAGTTAAAACGTAGGCAAAAAACTTGGCTTTTCCTAGCCATGTCTTTAGGAGTTTATTTGTTGAACAGCAAACAGGCAGACTGTTTATAGTGTATGAAGTCAAAACCAAATCCCACAGCATATAGAGCGGAAATCTGGGAACGGATTGTTTACACCGGTTATTGTGACGTGAACACAACACGTGAATCGATCGAGCGTCAAACGAAATGCCATCAAACAAAAAAGAGATGTGCCGTATTAGAGCTCTGTCAACTAATATCTTAAGCATTGTTTTAAAGTACCTTGTGTGCCTACCTGGTGGTTGAGAGGCATCATAAAGCCTCGATAAACCCGTAAGTCATCAGCACGTTTTAAAGAATCAAAATGTGTTCTGAAACTTCGAAGGCAGCTGATATACCGTAATCGTGTTATCGGCGTTCGAAGTCAGATCGAGCCAGGTAGCAAAGTCCAAGAGCAGTTCTTGCCCAAGAAAAATACCCTCTGGTGAGTTGTGGCCCATTTGCCAAGCGTTGCTAGCGTCAAAGTTTGGAAAGCGAGAACTGGTTTTAGACTTATAAAATTTGTCTTGTATCGACCGCCATGTCTTCCCGCGCACGAGGTGTAAAGACCCTTCCCGGCATGCATTGCGATTACGTTCTGCGGACGTTTCTCGAACTGGTAACTAGATTTAAACATAATAATGGCCAGCAAGTGGCGATCGATTGTAACAGATCTGTGATCCAGTTTGCGTTGATTTTATTTCAAATCGGCATGATTTGTAGTGTTTTGAGCTTCTGGGATCAGGGGACATGCAGATGTATGGAGACCCGTACGTTGCGCAGAAGGGTTAATCTGTTAATCTGTCAGCCCTATTTATAGAGCGTTTTCACGTGGAGTCATCGAATTCTTAAATCCAAAACTAAACAGCCGCCAAAGTTGTTGTCCTCATCAGGCATAAGAGGTACCAGCGCATTTTGAACTTGGAAGTTATGGCGGTGCGTGACATAAAGCTACGATCGCGTTTGTCGAAAACTATGTTTTATCTCGTGATTTTTTAGCCATTGAAGACCTTGCCGTATTTGAAAAAGTGTTTATTGAAATGTTTATTTGTTTTGTTTTATTTTTATTTACACCTTTTTTTGACCTGAAATCAACATTTTTGAGCTTATACGTTGCGTGAAATTACCATTTTCAGGAGCCCATCATGGGCTCCTACCATTTTGCTGTTTTCTAAGTGAAACCAACATCCTTGCCGTCACGCGTTAACGCGAAATCAACATTTTAACCTATTTAGACCTGAAATCAACATCATTGAGCTTATGCGCTGCGTGAAATTGACATTTTGCTGGTCTCTAAGTGAAACCAACATCCTTGCCGTCACGCGTTAACGTGAAATCAACATTTAAACCTTTTTTGACCTGAAATCAACATTTTTGAGCTTATACGTTGCGTGGAATTGACATTTTGCTGGTTTCTAAGAGAAACCAACCTCCTTGCCGTCATGCGTTAACGTGAAATCAACATTTCAACCTTTTTTGACCTGAAATCAACATTTTTGAGCTTATACGTTGCGTGGAATTGACATTTTGCTGGTTTCTAAGAGAAATCAACCTCCTTGCCGTCATGCGTTAACGTGAAATCAACATTTCAACCTACTTAGACCTGAAATAAACATCATTGAGCTTATGCGCTGCGTTAAATTGACATTTTGCTGGTTTCTAAGTGAAACCAACATCCTTGCCGTCACGCGTTAACGTGAAATCAACATTTAAACCTTTTTTGACCTAAAATCAACATTTTTGAGCTTATACGTTGCGTGAAATTGACATTTTGCTGCTTTCTAAGTGAGATCAAAGTCCCTGCGGTCGCGGCGGGCCGATCCTTTGTTATGATAAACCGAGGCGAGACTTCGACTTATAACAAAGGCTTGGCTTGGTTATTATAACAAAGGATCGGCTCTGTTTATCATAACAAAGGCCCGGCTTCGTTTATTTGCAGCCTCGGCGGGAAAAGGGCGTTAGGTATTTTAATCAAAAGTGAACTTTGTCGAAAACGCTCCAAATTTCGCATAGAGTTTTGTTTAGGTATGTTTAGCAATGTCCCGTAGTTTTTGCGCTAAACCTTGCTTCGTTTTCAGGATATTGCGTATGCAAAAAACCACTCGGTTTTCCTAGCGGCGTCTTTATAAAGCGAAGCAAAAACCAGCGGCAAAAATACAGGAACACGTTTTTCTATTACATTGAAGACCACATGCAAAAATTCAGCTAATTTGGAGCAAGAAAAAAGAAAAGCAACCAAAATCGTCACTTATCCCCTTTTATGACTAGCTTCTTCAGTGCTCCCTCATCATAGGCCTGCAATGCGTGCAGAGAGCTAGATTATAATGCTCTCTGCACGCATTGCAGGCCTATGATGAGGGAGCACTGTGCTCCCTCATCATAGGCCTGCAATGCGTGCAGAGAGCTAGATTATAATGCTCTCTGCACGCATTGCAGGCCTATGATGAGGGAGCACAGTGCTCCCTCATCATAGGCCTGCAATGCGTGCAGAGAGCTAGATTATAATGCTCTCTGCACGCATTGCAGGCCTATGATGAGGGAGCACTGAAGAAGCTAGTCATAAAAGGGGATAAGTGACGATTTTGGTTGCTTTTCTTTTTTCTTGCTCCAAATTAGCTGAATTTTTGCATGTGGTCTTCAATGTAATAGAAAAATGTGGTTCTGTATTTTTGTCGCTGGTTTTTGCTTTGTTTTCGAGTTAAAACGTAGGCAAAAAACTTGGCTTTTCCTAGCCATGTCTTTAGGAGTTTATTTGTTGAACAGCAAACAGGCAGACTGTTTATAGTGTATGAAGTCAAAACCAAATCCCACAGCATATAGAGCGGAAATCTGGGAACGGATTGTTTACACCGGTTATTGTGACGTGAACACAACACGTGAATCGATCGAGCGTCAAACGAAATGCCATCAAACAAAAAAGAGATGTGCCGTATTAGAGCTCTGTCAACTAATATCTTAAGCATTGTTTTAAAGTACCTTGTGTGCCTACCTGGTGGTTGAGAGGCATCATAAAGCCTCGATAAACCCGTAAGTCATCAGCACGTTTTAAAGAATCAAAATGTGTTCTGAAACTTCGAAGGCAGCTGATATACCGTAATCGTGTTATCGGCGTTCGAAGTCAGATCGAGCCAGGTAGCAAAGTCCAAGAGCAGTTCTTGCCCAAGAAAAATACCCTCTGGTGAGTTGTGGCCCATTTGCCAAGCGTTGCTAGCGTCAAAGTTTGGAAAGCGAGAACTGGTTTTAGACTTATAAAATTTGTCTTGTATCGACCGCCATGTCTTCCCGCGCACGAGGTGTAAAGACCCTTCCCGGCATGCATTGCGATTACGTTCTGCGGACGTTTCTCGAACTGGTAACTAGATTTAAACATAATAATGGCCAGCAAGTGGCGATCGATTGTAACAGATCTGTGATCCAGTTTGCGTTGATTTTATTTCAAATCGGCATGATTTGTAGTGTTTTGAGCTTCTGGGATCAGGGGACATGCAGATGTATGGAGACCCGTACGTTGCGCAGAAGGGTTAATCTGTTAATCTGTCAGCCCTATTTATAGAGCGTTTTCACGTGGAGTCATCGAATTCTTAAATCCAAAACTAAACAGCCGCCAAAGTTGTTGTCCTCATCAGGCATAAGAGGTACCAGCGCATTTTGAACTTGGAAGTTATGGCGGTGCGTGACATAAAGCTACGATCGCGTTTGTCGAAAACTATGTTTTATCTCGTGATTTTTTAGCCATTGAAGACCTTGCCGTATTTGAAAAAGTGTTTATTGAAATGTTTATTTGTTTTGTTTTATTTTTATTTACACCTTTTTTTGACCTGAAATCAACATTTTTGAGCTTATACGTTGCGTGAAATTACCATTTTCAGGAGCCCATCATGGGCTCCTACCATTTTGCTGTTTTCTAAGTGAAACCAACATCCTTGCCGTCACGCGTTAACGCGAAATCAACATTTTAACCTATTTAGACCTGAAATCAACATCATTGAGCTTATGCGCTGCGTGAAATTGACATTTTGCTGGTCTCTAAGTGAAACCAACATCCTTGCCGTCACGCGTTAACGTGAAATCAACATTTAAACCTTTTTTGACCTGAAATCAACATTTTTGAGCTTATACGTTGCGTGGAATTGACATTTTGCTGGTTTCTAAGAGAAACCAACCTCCTTGCCGTCATGCGTTAACGTGAAATCAACATTTCAACCTTTTTTGACCTGAAATCAACATTTTTGAGCTTATACGTTGCGTGGAATTGACATTTTGCTGGTTTCTAAGAGAAATCAACCTCCTTGCCGTCATGCGTTAACGTGAAATCAACATTTCAACCTACTTAGACCTGAAATAAACATCATTGAGCTTATGCGCTGCGTTAAATTGACATTTTGCTGGTTTCTAAGTGAAACCAACATCCTTGCCGTCACGCGTTAACGTGAAATCAACATTTAAACCTTTTTTGACCTAAAATCAACATTTTTGAGCTTATACGTTGCGTGAAATTGACATTTTGCTGCTTTCTAAGTGAGATCAAAGTCCCTGCGGTCGCGGCGGGCCGATCCTTTGTTATGATAAACCGAGGCGAGACTTCGACTTATAACAAAGGCTTGGCTTGGTTATTATAACAAAGGATCGGCTCTGTTTATCATAACAAAGGCCCGGCTTCGTTTATTTGCAGCCTCGGCGGGAAAAGGGCGTTAGGTATTTTAATCAAAAGTGAACTTTGTCGAAAACGCTCCAAATTTCGCATAGAGTTTTGTTTAGGTATGTTTAGCAATGTCCCGTAGTTTTTGCGCTAAACCTTGCTTCGTTTTCAGGATATTGCGTATGCAAAAAACCACTCGGTTTTCCTAGCGGCGTCTTTATAAAGCGAAGCAAAAACCAGCGGCAAAAATACAGGAACACGTTTTTCTATTACATTGAAGACCACATGCAAAAATTCAGCTAATTTGGAGCAAGAAAAAAGAAAAGCAACCAAAATCGTCACTTATCCCCTTTTATGACTAGCTTCTTCAGTGCTCCCTCATCATAGGCCTGCAATGCGTGCAGAGAGCTAGATTATAATGCTCTCTGCACGCATTGCAGGCCTATGATGAGGGAGCACTGTGCTCCCTCATCATAGGCCTGCAATGCGTGCAGAGAGCTAGATTATAATGCTCTCTGCACGCATTGCAGGCCTATGATGAGGGAGCACAGTGCTCCCTCATCATAGGCCTGCAATGCGTGCAGAGAGCTAGATTATAATGCTCTCTGCACGCATTGCAGGCCTATGATGAGGGAGCACTGAAGAAGCTAGTCATAAAAGGGGATAAGTGACGATTTTGGTTGCTTTTCTTTTTTCTTGCTCCAAATTAGCTGAATTTTTGCATGTGGTCTTCAATGTAATAGAAAAATGTGGTTCTGTATTTTTGTCGCTGGTTTTTGCTTTGTTTTCGAGTTAAAACGTAGGCAAAAAACTTGGCTTTTCCTAGCCATGTCTTTAGGAGTTTATTTGTTGAACAGCAAACAGGCAGACTGTTTATAGTGTATGAAGTCAAAACCAAATCCCACAGCATATAGAGCGGAAATCTGGGAACGGATTGTTTACACCGGTTATTGTGACGTGAACACAACACGTGAATCGATCGAGCGTCAAACGAAATGCCATCAAACAAAAAAGAGATGTGCCGTATTAGAGCTCTGTCAACTAATATCTTAAGCATTGTTTTAAAGTACCTTGTGTGCCTACCTGGTGGTTGAGAGGCATCATAAAGCCTCGATAAACCCGTAAGTCATCAGCACGTTTTAAAGAATCAAAATGTGTTCTGAAACTTCGAAGGCAGCTGATATACCGTAATCGTGTTATCGGCGTTCGAAGTCAGATCGAGCCAGGTAGCAAAGTCCAAGAGCAGTTCTTGCCCAAGAAAAATACCCTCTGGTGAGTTGTGGCCCATTTGCCAAGCGTTGCTAGCGTCAAAGTTTGGAAAGCGAGAACTGGTTTTAGACTTATAAAATTTGTCTTGTATCGACCGCCATGTCTTCCCGCGCACGAGGTGTAAAGACCCTTCCCGGCATGCATTGCGATTACGTTCTGCGGACGTTTCTCGAACTGGTAACTAGATTTAAACATAATAATGGCCAGCAAGTGGCGATCGATTGTAACAGATCTGTGATCCAGTTTGCGTTGATTTTATTTCAAATCGGCATGATTTGTAGTGTTTTGAGCTTCTGGGATCAGGGGACATGCAGATGTATGGAGACCCGTACGTTGCGCAGAAGGGTTAATCTGTTAATCTGTCAGCCCTATTTATAGAGCGTTTTCACGTGGAGTCATCGAATTCTTAAATCCAAAACTAAACAGCCGCCAAAGTTGTTGTCCTCATCAGGCATAAGAGGTACCAGCGCATTTTGAACTTGGAAGTTATGGCGGTGCGTGACATAAAGCTACGATCGCGTTTGTCGAAAACTATGTTTTATCTCGTGATTTTTTAGCCATTGAAGACCTTGCCGTATTTGAAAAAGTGTTTATTGAAATGTTTATTTGTTTTGTTTTATTTTTATTTACACCTTTTTTTGACCTGAAATCAACATTTTTGAGCTTATACGTTGCGTGAAATTACCATTTTCAGGAGCCCATCATGGGCTCCTACCATTTTGCTGTTTTCTAAGTGAAACCAACATCCTTGCCGTCACGCGTTAACGCGAAATCAACATTTTAACCTATTTAGACCTGAAATCAACATCATTGAGCTTATGCGCTGCGTGAAATTGACATTTTGCTGGTCTCTAAGTGAAACCAACATCCTTGCCGTCACGCGTTAACGTGAAATCAACATTTAAACCTTTTTTGACCTGAAATCAACATTTTTGAGCTTATACGTTGCGTGGAATTGACATTTTGCTGGTTTCTAAGAGAAACCAACCTCCTTGCCGTCATGCGTTAACGTGAAATCAACATTTCAACCTTTTTTGACCTGAAATCAACATTTTTGAGCTTATACGTTGCGTGGAATTGACATTTTGCTGGTTTCTAAGAGAAATCAACCTCCTTGCCGTCATGCGTTAACGTGAAATCAACATTTCAACCTACTTAGACCTGAAATAAACATCATTGAGCTTATGCGCTGCGTTAAATTGACATTTTGCTGGTTTCTAAGTGAAACCAACATCCTTGCCGTCACGCGTTAACGTGAAATCAACATTTAAACCTTTTTTGACCTAAAATCAACATTTTTGAGCTTATACGTTGCGTGAAATTGACATTTTGCTGCTTTCTAAGTGAGATCAAAGTCCCTGCGGTCGCGGCGGGCCGATCCTTTGTTATGATAAACCGAGGCGAGACTTCGACTTATAACAAAGGCTTGGCTTGGTTATTATAACAAAGGATCGGCTCTGTTTATCATAACAAAGGCCCGGCTTCGTTTATTTGCAGCCTCGGCGGGAAAAGGGCGTTAGGTATTTTAATCAAAAGTGAACTTTGTCGAAAACGCTCCAAATTTCGCATAGAGTTTTGTTTAGGTATGTTTAGCAATGTCCCGTAGTTTTTGCGCTAAACCTTGCTTCGTTTTCAGGATATTGCGTATGCAAAAAACCACTCGGTTTTCCTAGCGGCGTCTTTATAAAGCGAAGCAAAAACCAGCGGCAAAAATACAGGAACACGTTTTTCTATTACATTGAAGACCACATGCAAAAATTCAGCTAATTTGGAGCAAGAAAAAAGAAAAGCAACCAAAATCGTCACTTATCCCCTTTTATGACTAGCTTCTTCAGTGCTCCCTCATCATAGGCCTGCAATGCGTGCAGAGAGCTAGATTATAATGCTCTCTGCACGCATTGCAGGCCTATGATGAGGGAGCACTGTGCTCCCTCATCATAGGCCTGCAATGCGTGCAGAGAGCTAGATTATAATGCTCTCTGCACGCATTGCAGGCCTATGATGAGGGAGCACAGTGCTCCCTCATCATAGGCCTGCAATGCGTGCAGAGAGCTAGATTATAATGCTCTCTGCACGCATTGCAGGCCTATGATGAGGGAGCACTGAAGAAGCTAGTCATAAAAGGGGATAAGTGACGATTTTGGTTGCTTTTCTTTTTTCTTGCTCCAAATTAGCTGAATTTTTGCATGTGGTCTTCAATGTAATAGAAAAATGTGGTTCTGTATTTTTGTCGCTGGTTTTTGCTTTGTTTTCGAGTTAAAACGTAGGCAAAAAACTTGGCTTTTCCTAGCCATGTCTTTAGGAGTTTATTTGTTGAACAGCAAACAGGCAGACTGTTTATAGTGTATGAAGTCAAAACCAAATCCCACAGCATATAGAGCGGAAATCTGGGAACGGATTGTTTACACCGGTTATTGTGACGTGAACACAACACGTGAATCGATCGAGCGTCAAACGAAATGCCATCAAACAAAAAAGAGATGTGCCGTATTAGAGCTCTGTCAACTAATATCTTAAGCATTGTTTTAAAGTACCTTGTGTGCCTACCTGGTGGTTGAGAGGCATCATAAAGCCTCGATAAACCCGTAAGTCATCAGCACGTTTTAAAGAATCAAAATGTGTTCTGAAACTTCGAAGGCAGCTGATATACCGTAATCGTGTTATCGGCGTTCGAAGTCAGATCGAGCCAGGTAGCAAAGTCCAAGAGCAGTTCTTGCCCAAGAAAAATACCCTCTGGTGAGTTGTGGCCCATTTGCCAAGCGTTGCTAGCGTCAAAGTTTGGAAAGCGAGAACTGGTTTTAGACTTATAAAATTTGTCTTGTATCGACCGCCATGTCTTCCCGCGCACGAGGTGTAAAGACCCTTCCCGGCATGCATTGCGATTACGTTCTGCGGACGTTTCTCGAACTGGTAACTAGATTTAAACATAATAATGGCCAGCAAGTGGCGATCGATTGTAACAGATCTGTGATCCAGTTTGCGTTGATTTTATTTCAAATCGGCATGATTTGTAGTGTTTTGAGCTTCTGGGATCAGGGGACATGCAGATGTATGGAGACCCGTACGTTGCGCAGAAGGGTTAATCTGTTAATCTGTCAGCCCTATTTATAGAGCGTTTTCACGTGGAGTCATCGAATTCTTAAATCCAAAACTAAACAGCCGCCAAAGTTGTTGTCCTCATCAGGCATAAGAGGTACCAGCGCATTTTGAACTTGGAAGTTATGGCGGTGCGTGACATAAAGCTACGATCGCGTTTGTCGAAAACTATGTTTTATCTCGTGATTTTTTAGCCATTGAAGACCTTGCCGTATTTGAAAAAGTGTTTATTGAAATGTTTATTTGTTTTGTTTTATTTTTATTTACACCTTTTTTTGACCTGAAATCAACATTTTTGAGCTTATACGTTGCGTGAAATTACCATTTTCAGGAGCCCATCATGGGCTCCTACCATTTTGCTGTTTTCTAAGTGAAACCAACATCCTTGCCGTCACGCGTTAACGCGAAATCAACATTTTAACCTATTTAGACCTGAAATCAACATCATTGAGCTTATGCGCTGCGTGAAATTGACATTTTGCTGGTCTCTAAGTGAAACCAACATCCTTGCCGTCACGCGTTAACGTGAAATCAACATTTAAACCTTTTTTGACCTGAAATCAACATTTTTGAGCTTATACGTTGCGTGGAATTGACATTTTGCTGGTTTCTAAGAGAAACCAACCTCCTTGCCGTCATGCGTTAACGTGAAATCAACATTTCAACCTTTTTTGACCTGAAATCAACATTTTTGAGCTTATACGTTGCGTGGAATTGACATTTTGCTGGTTTCTAAGAGAAATCAACCTCCTTGCCGTCATGCGTTAACGTGAAATCAACATTTCAACCTACTTAGACCTGAAATAAACATCATTGAGCTTATGCGCTGCGTTAAATTGACATTTTGCTGGTTTCTAAGTGAAACCAACATCCTTGCCGTCACGCGTTAACGTGAAATCAACATTTAAACCTTTTTTGACCTAAAATCAACATTTTTGAGCTTATACGTTGCGTGAAATTGACATTTTGCTGCTTTCTAAGTGAGATCAAAGTCCCTGCGGTCGCGGCGGGCCGATCCTTTGTTATGATAAACCGAGGCGAGACTTCGACTTATAACAAAGGCTTGGCTTGGTTATTATAACAAAGGATCGGCTCTGTTTATCATAACAAAGGCCCGGCTTCGTTTATTTGCAGCCTCGGCGGGAAAAGGGCGTTAGGTATTTTAATCAAAAGTGAACTTTGTCGAAAACGCTCCAAATTTCGCATAGAGTTTTGTTTAGGTATGTTTAGCAATGTCCCGTAGTTTTTGCGCTAAACCTTGCTTCGTTTTCAGGATATTGCGTATGCAAAAAACCACTCGGTTTTCCTAGCGGCGTCTTTATAAAGCGAAGCAAAAACCAGCGGCAAAAATACAGGAACACGTTTTTCTATTACATTGAAGACCACATGCAAAAATTCAGCTAATTTGGAGCAAGAAAAAAGAAAAGCAACCAAAATCGTCACTTATCCCCTTTTATGACTAGCTTCTTCAGTGCTCCCTCATCATAGGCCTGCAATGCGTGCAGAGAGCTAGATTATAATGCTCTCTGCACGCATTGCAGGCCTATGATGAGGGAGCACTGTGCTCCCTCATCATAGGCCTGCAATGCGTGCAGAGAGCTAGATTATAATGCTCTCTGCACGCATTGCAGGCCTATGATGAGGGAGCACAGTGCTCCCTCATCATAGGCCTGCAATGCGTGCAGAGAGCTAGATTATAATGCTCTCTGCACGCATTGCAGGCCTATGATGAGGGAGCACTGAAGAAGCTAGTCATAAAAGGGGATAAGTGACGATTTTGGTTGCTTTTCTTTTTTCTTGCTCCAAATTAGCTGAATTTTTGCATGTGGTCTTCAATGTAATAGAAAAATGTGGTTCTGTATTTTTGTCGCTGGTTTTTGCTTTGTTTTCGAGTTAAAACGTAGGCAAAAAACTTGGCTTTTCCTAGCCATGTCTTTAGGAGTTTATTTGTTGAACAGCAAACAGGCAGACTGTTTATAGTGTATGAAGTCAAAACCAAATCCCACAGCATATAGAGCGGAAATCTGGGAACGGATTGTTTACACCGGTTATTGTGACGTGAACACAACACGTGAATCGATCGAGCGTCAAACGAAATGCCATCAAACAAAAAAGAGATGTGCCGTATTAGAGCTCTGTCAACTAATATCTTAAGCATTGTTTTAAAGTACCTTGTGTGCCTACCTGGTGGTTGAGAGGCATCATAAAGCCTCGATAAACCCGTAAGTCATCAGCACGTTTTAAAGAATCAAAATGTGTTCTGAAACTTCGAAGGCAGCTGATATACCGTAATCGTGTTATCGGCGTTCGAAGTCAGATCGAGCCAGGTAGCAAAGTCCAAGAGCAGTTCTTGCCCAAGAAAAATACCCTCTGGTGAGTTGTGGCCCATTTGCCAAGCGTTGCTAGCGTCAAAGTTTGGAAAGCGAGAACTGGTTTTAGACTTATAAAATTTGTCTTGTATCGACCGCCATGTCTTCCCGCGCACGAGGTGTAAAGACCCTTCCCGGCATGCATTGCGATTACGTTCTGCGGACGTTTCTCGAACTGGTAACTAGATTTAAACATAATAATGGCCAGCAAGTGGCGATCGATTGTAACAGATCTGTGATCCAGTTTGCGTTGATTTTATTTCAAATCGGCATGATTTGTAGTGTTTTGAGCTTCTGGGATCAGGGGACATGCAGATGTATGGAGACCCGTACGTTGCGCAGAAGGGTTAATCTGTTAATCTGTCAGCCCTATTTATAGAGCGTTTTCACGTGGAGTCATCGAATTCTTAAATCCAAAACTAAACAGCCGCCAAAGTTGTTGTCCTCATCAGGCATAAGAGGTACCAGCGCATTTTGAACTTGGAAGTTATGGCGGTGCGTGACATAAAGCTACGATCGCGTTTGTCGAAAACTATGTTTTATCTCGTGATTTTTTAGCCATTGAAGACCTTGCCGTATTTGAAAAAGTGTTTATTGAAATGTTTATTTGTTTTGTTTTATTTTTATTTACACCTTTTTTTGACCTGAAATCAACATTTTTGAGCTTATACGTTGCGTGAAATTACCATTTTCAGGAGCCCATCATGGGCTCCTACCATTTTGCTGTTTTCTAAGTGAAACCAACATCCTTGCCGTCACGCGTTAACGCGAAATCAACATTTTAACCTATTTAGACCTGAAATCAACATCATTGAGCTTATGCGCTGCGTGAAATTGACATTTTGCTGGTCTCTAAGTGAAACCAACATCCTTGCCGTCACGCGTTAACGTGAAATCAACATTTAAACCTTTTTTGACCTGAAATCAACATTTTTGAGCTTATACGTTGCGTGGAATTGACATTTTGCTGGTTTCTAAGAGAAACCAACCTCCTTGCCGTCATGCGTTAACGTGAAATCAACATTTCAACC
Organism: Orbicella franksi; assembly: GCF_964199315.1. Lineage (NCBI taxonomy): Eukaryota > Metazoa > Cnidaria > Anthozoa > Scleractinia > Merulinidae > Orbicella > Orbicella franksi. The sequence goes on along the minus strand of NC_138149.1, from coordinate 3,823,709 downwards.
TTTTTTGACCTGAAATCAACATTTTTGAGCTTATACGTTGCGTGGAATTGACATTTTGCTGGTTTCTAAGAGAAATCAACCTCCTTGCCGTCATGCGTTAACGTGAAATCAACATTTCAACCTACTTAGACCTGAAATAAACATCATTGAGCTTATGCGCTGCGTTAAATTGACATTTTGCTGGTTTCTAAGTGAAACCAACATCCTTGCCGTCACGCGTTAACGTGAAATCAACATTTAAACCTTTTTTGACCTAAAATCAACATTTTTGAGCTTATACGTTGCGTGAAATTGACATTTTGCTGCTTTCTAAGTGAGATCAAAGTCCCTGCGGTCGCGGCGGGCCGATCCTTTGTTATGATAAACCGAGGCGAGACTTCGACTTATAACAAAGGCTTGGCTTGGTTATTATAACAAAGGATCGGCTCTGTTTATCATAACAAAGGCCCGGCTTCGTTTATTTGCAGCCTCGGCGGGAAAAGGGCGTTAGGTATTTTAATCAAAAGTGAACTTTGTCGAAAACGCTCCAAATTTCGCATAGAGTTTTGTTTAGGTATGTTTAGCAATGTCCCGTAGTTTTTGCGCTAAACCTTGCTTCGTTTTCAGGATATTGCGTATGCAAAAAACCACTCGGTTTTCCTAGCGGCGTCTTTATAAAGCGAAGCAAAAACCAGCGGCAAAAATACAGGAACACGTTTTTCTATTACATTGAAGACCACATGCAAAAATTCAGCTAATTTGGAGCAAGAAAAAAGAAAAGCAACCAAAATCGTCACTTATCCCCTTTTATGACTAGCTTCTTCAGTGCTCCCTCATCATAGGCCTGCAATGCGTGCAGAGAGCTAGATTATAATGCTCTCTGCACGCATTGCAGGCCTATGATGAGGGAGCACTGTGCTCCCTCATCATAGGCCTGCAATGCGTGCAGAGAGCTAGATTATAATGCTCTCTGCACGCATTGCAGGCCTATGATGAGGGAGCACAGTGCTCCCTCATCATAGGCCTGCAATGCGTGCAGAGAGCTAGATTATAATGCTCTCTGCACGCATTGCAGGCCTATGATGAGGGAGCACTGAAGAAGCTAGTCATAAAAGGGGATAAGTGACGATTTTGGTTGCTTTTCTTTTTTCTTGCTCCAAATTAGCTGAATTTTTGCATGTGGTCTTCAATGTAATAGAAAAATGTGGTTCTGTATTTTTGTCGCTGGTTTTTGCTTTGTTTTCGAGTTAAAACGTAGGCAAAAAACTTGGCTTTTCCTAGCCATGTCTTTAGGAGTTTATTTGTTGAACAGCAAACAGGCAGACTGTTTATAGTGTATGAAGTCAAAACCAAATCCCACAGCATATAGAGCGGAAATCTGGGAACGGATTGTTTACACCGGTTATTGTGACGTGAACACAACACGTGAATCGATCGAGCGTCAAACGAAATGCCATCAAACAAAAAAGAGATGTGCCGTATTAGAGCTCTGTCAACTAATATCTTAAGCATTGTTTTAAAGTACCTTGTGTGCCTACCTGGTGGTTGAGAGGCATCATAAAGCCTCGATAAACCCGTAAGTCATCAGCACGTTTTAAAGAATCAAAATGTGTTCTGAAACTTCGAAGGCAGCTGATATACCGTAATCGTGTTATCGGCGTTCGAAGTCAGATCGAGCCAGGTAGCAAAGTCCAAGAGCAGTTCTTGCCCAAGAAAAATACCCTCTGGTGAGTTGTGGCCCATTTGCCAAGCGTTGCTAGCGTCAAAGTTTGGAAAGCGAGAACTGGTTTTAGACTTATAAAATTTGTCTTGTATCGACCGCCATGTCTTCCCGCGCACGAGGTGTAAAGACCCTTCCCGGCATGCATTGCGATTACGTTCTGCGGACGTTTCTCGAACTGGTAACTAGATTTAAACATAATAATGGCCAGCAAGTGGCGATCGATTGTAACAGATCTGTGATCCAGTTTGCGTTGATTTTATTTCAAATCGGCATGATTTGTAGTGTTTTGAGCTTCTGGGATCAGGGGACATGCAGATGTATGGAGACCCGTACGTTGCGCAGAAGGGTTAATCTGTTAATCTGTCAGCCCTATTTATAGAGCGTTTTCACGTGGAGTCATCGAATTCTTAAATCCAAAACTAAACAGCCGCCAAAGTTGTTGTCCTCATCAGGCATAAGAGGTACCAGCGCATTTTGAACTTGGAAGTTATGGCGGTGCGTGACATAAAGCTACGATCGCGTTTGTCGAAAACTATGTTTTATCTCGTGATTTTTTAGCCATTGAAGACCTTGCCGTATTTGAAAAAGTGTTTATTGAAATGTTTATTTGTTTTGTTTTATTTTTATTTACACCTTTTTTTGACCTGAAATCAACATTTTTGAGCTTATACGTTGCGTGAAATTACCATTTTCAGGAGCCCATCATGGGCTCCTACCATTTTGCTGTTTTCTAAGTGAAACCAACATCCTTGCCGTCACGCGTTAACGCGAAATCAACATTTTAACCTATTTAGACCTGAAATCAACATCATTGAGCTTATGCGCTGCGTGAAATTGACATTTTGCTGGTCTCTAAGTGAAACCAACATCCTTGCCGTCACGCGTTAACGTGAAATCAACATTTAAACCTTTTTTGACCTGAAATCAACATTTTTGAGCTTATACGTTGCGTGGAATTGACATTTTGCTGGTTTCTAAGAGAAACCAACCTCCTTGCCGTCATGCGTTAACGTGAAATCAACATTTCAACCTTTTTTGACCTGAAATCAACATTTTTGAGCTTATACGTTGCGTGGAATTGACATTTTGCTGGTTTCTAAGAGAAATCAACCTCCTTGCCGTCATGCGTTAACGTGAAATCAACATTTCAACCTACTTAGACCTGAAATAAACATCATTGAGCTTATGCGCTGCGTTAAATTGACATTTTGCTGGTTTCTAAGTGAAACCAACATCCTTGCCGTCACGCGTTAACGTGAAATCAACATTTAAACCTTTTTTGACCTAAAATCAACATTTTTGAGCTTATACGTTGCGTGAAATTGACATTTTGCTGCTTTCTAAGTGAGATCAAAGTCCCTGCGGTCGCGGCGGGCCGATCCTTTGTTATGATAAACCGAGGCGAGACTTCGACTTATAACAAAGGCTTGGCTTGGTTATTATAACAAAGGATCGGCTCTGTTTATCATAACAAAGGCCCGGCTTCGTTTATTTGCAGCCTCGGCGGGAAAAGGGCGTTAGGTATTTTAATCAAAAGTGAACTTTGTCGAAAACGCTCCAAATTTCGCATAGAGTTTTGTTTAGGTATGTTTAGCAATGTCCCGTAGTTTTTGCGCTAAACCTTGCTTCGTTTTCAGGATATTGCGTATGCAAAAAACCACTCGGTTTTCCTAGCGGCGTCTTTATAAAGCGAAGCAAAAACCAGCGGCAAAAATACAGGAACACGTTTTTCTATTACATTGAAGACCACATGCAAAAATTCAGCTAATTTGGAGCAAGAAAAAAGAAAAGCAACCAAAATCGTCACTTATCCCCTTTTATGACTAGCTTCTTCAGTGCTCCCTCATCATAGGCCTGCAATGCGTGCAGAGAGCTAGATTATAATGCTCTCTGCACGCATTGCAGGCCTATGATGAGGGAGCACTGTGCTCCCTCATCATAGGCCTGCAATGCGTGCAGAGAGCTAGATTATAATGCTCTCTGCACGCATTGCAGGCCTATGATGAGGGAGCACAGTGCTCCCTCATCATAGGCCTGCAATGCGTGCAGAGAGCTAGATTATAATGCTCTCTGCACGCATTGCAGGCCTATGATGAGGGAGCACTGAAGAAGCTAGTCATAAAAGGGGATAAGTGACGATTTTGGTTGCTTTTCTTTTTTCTTGCTCCAAATTAGCTGAATTTTTGCATGTGGTCTTCAATGTAATAGAAAAATGTGGTTCTGTATTTTTGTCGCTGGTTTTTGCTTTGTTTTCGAGTTAAAACGTAGGCAAAAAACTTGGCTTTTCCTAGCCATGTCTTTAGGAGTTTATTTGTTGAACAGCAAACAGGCAGACTGTTTATAGTGTATGAAGTCAAAACCAAATCCCACAGCATATAGAGCGGAAATCTGGGAACGGATTGTTTACACCGGTTATTGTGACGTGAACACAACACGTGAATCGATCGAGCGTCAAACGAAATGCCATCAAACAAAAAAGAGATGTGCCGTATTAGAGCTCTGTCAACTAATATCTTAAGCATTGTTTTAAAGTACCTTGTGTGCCTACCTGGTGGTTGAGAGGCATCATAAAGCCTCGATAAACCCGTAAGTCATCAGCACGTTTTAAAGAATCAAAATGTGTTCTGAAACTTCGAAGGCAGCTGATATACCGTAATCGTGTTATCGGCGTTCGAAGTCAGATCGAGCCAGGTAGCAAAGTCCAAGAGCAGTTCTTGCCCAAGAAAAATACCCTCTGGTGAGTTGTGGCCCATTTGCCAAGCGTTGCTAGCGTCAAAGTTTGGAAAGCGAGAACTGGTTTTAGACTTATAAAATTTGTCTTGTATCGACCGCCATGTCTTCCCGCGCACGAGGTGTAAAGACCCTTCCCGGCATGCATTGCGATTACGTTCTGCGGACGTTTCTCGAACTGGTAACTAGATTTAAACATAATAATGGCCAGCAAGTGGCGATCGATTGTAACAGATCTGTGATCCAGTTTGCGTTGATTTTATTTCAAATCGGCATGATTTGTAGTGTTTTGAGCTTCTGGGATCAGGGGACATGCAGATGTATGGAGACCCGTACGTTGCGCAGAAGGGTTAATCTGTTAATCTGTCAGCCCTATTTATAGAGCGTTTTCACGTGGAGTCATCGAATTCTTAAATCCAAAACTAAACAGCCGCCAAAGTTGTTGTCCTCATCAGGCATAAGAGGTACCAGCGCATTTTGAACTTGGAAGTTATGGCGGTGCGTGACATAAAGCTACGATCGCGTTTGTCGAAAACTATGTTTTATCTCGTGATTTTTTAGCCATTGAAGACCTTGCCGTATTTGAAAAAGTGTTTATTGAAATGTTTATTTGTTTTGTTTTATTTTTATTTACACCTTTTTTTGACCTGAAATCAACATTTTTGAGCTTATACGTTGCGTGAAATTACCATTTTCAGGAGCCCATCATGGGCTCCTACCATTTTGCTGTTTTCTAAGTGAAACCAACATCCTTGCCGTCACGCGTTAACGCGAAATCAACATTTTAACCTATTTAGACCTGAAATCAACATCATTGAGCTTATGCGCTGCGTGAAATTGACATTTTGCTGGTCTCTAAGTGAAACCAACATCCTTGCCGTCACGCGTTAACGTGAAATCAACATTTAAACCTTTTTTGACCTGAAATCAACATTTTTGAGCTTATACGTTGCGTGGAATTGACATTTTGCTGGTTTCTAAGAGAAACCAACCTCCTTGCCGTCATGCGTTAACGTGAAATCAACATTTCAACCTTTTTTGACCTGAAATCAACATTTTTGAGCTTATACGTTGCGTGGAATTGACATTTTGCTGGTTTCTAAGAGAAATCAACCTCCTTGCCGTCATGCGTTAACGTGAAATCAACATTTCAACCTACTTAGACCTGAAATAAACATCATTGAGCTTATGCGCTGCGTTAAATTGACATTTTGCTGGTTTCTAAGTGAAACCAACATCCTTGCCGTCACGCGTTAACGTGAAATCAACATTTAAACCTTTTTTGACCTAAAATCAACATTTTTGAGCTTATACGTTGCGTGAAATTGACATTTTGCTGCTTTCTAAGTGAGATCAAAGTCCCTGCGGTCGCGGCGGGCCGATCCTTTGTTATGATAAACCGAGGCGAGACTTCGACTTATAACAAAGGCTTGGCTTGGTTATTATAACAAAGGATCGGCTCTGTTTATCATAACAAAGGCCCGGCTTCGTTTATTTGCAGCCTCGGCGGGAAAAGGGCGTTAGGTATTTTAATCAAAAGTGAACTTTGTCGAAAACGCTCCAAATTTCGCATAGAGTTTTGTTTAGGTATGTTTAGCAATGTCCCGTAGTTTTTGCGCTAAACCTTGCTTCGTTTTCAGGATATTGCGTATGCAAAAAACCACTCGGTTTTCCTAGCGGCGTCTTTATAAAGCGAAGCAAAAACCAGCGGCAAAAATACAGGAACACGTTTTTCTATTACATTGAAGACCACATGCAAAAATTCAGCTAATTTGGAGCAAGAAAAAAGAAAAGCAACCAAAATCGTCACTTATCCCCTTTTATGACTAGCTTCTTCAGTGCTCCCTCATCATAGGCCTGCAATGCGTGCAGAGAGCTAGATTATAATGCTCTCTGCACGCATTGCAGGCCTATGATGAGGGAGCACTGTGCTCCCTCATCATAGGCCTGCAATGCGTGCAGAGAGCTAGATTATAATGCTCTCTGCACGCATTGCAGGCCTATGATGAGGGAGCACAGTGCTCCCTCATCATAGGCCTGCAATGCGTGCAGAGAGCTAGATTATAATGCTCTCTGCACGCATTGCAGGCCTATGATGAGGGAGCACTGAAGAAGCTAGTCATAAAAGGGGATAAGTGACGATTTTGGTTGCTTTTCTTTTTTCTTGCTCCAAATTAGCTGAATTTTTGCATGTGGTCTTCAATGTAATAGAAAAATGTGGTTCTGTATTTTTGTCGCTGGTTTTTGCTTTGTTTTCGAGTTAAAACGTAGGCAAAAAACTTGGCTTTTCCTAGCCATGTCTTTAGGAGTTTATTTGTTGAACAGCAAACAGGCAGACTGTTTATAGTGTATGAAGTCAAAACCAAATCCCACAGCATATAGAGCGGAAATCTGGGAACGGATTGTTTACACCGGTTATTGTGACGTGAACACAACACGTGAATCGATCGAGCGTCAAACGAAATGCCATCAAACAAAAAAGAGATGTGCCGTATTAGAGCTCTGTCAACTAATATCTTAAGCATTGTTTTAAAGTACCTTGTGTGCCTACCTGGTGGTTGAGAGGCATCATAAAGCCTCGATAAACCCGTAAGTCATCAGCACGTTTTAAAGAATCAAAATGTGTTCTGAAACTTCGAAGGCAGCTGATATACCGTAATCGTGTTATCGGCGTTCGAAGTCAGATCGAGCCAGGTAGCAAAGTCCAAGAGCAGTTCTTGCCCAAGAAAAATACCCTCTGGTGAGTTGTGGCCCATTTGCCAAGCGTTGCTAGCGTCAAAGTTTGGAAAGCGAGAACTGGTTTTAGACTTATAAAATTTGTCTTGTATCGACCGCCATGTCTTCCCGCGCACGAGGTGTAAAGACCCTTCCCGGCATGCATTGCGATTACGTTCTGCGGACGTTTCTCGAACTGGTAACTAGATTTAAACATAATAATGGCCAGCAAGTGGCGATCGATTGTAACAGATCTGTGATCCAGTTTGCGTTGATTTTATTTCAAATCGGCATGATTTGTAGTGTTTTGAGCTTCTGGGATCAGGGGACATGCAGATGTATGGAGACCCGTACGTTGCGCAGAAGGGTTAATCTGTTAATCTGTCAGCCCTATTTATAGAGCGTTTTCACGTGGAGTCATCGAATTCTTAAATCCAAAACTAAACAGCCGCCAAAGTTGTTGTCCTCATCAGGCATAAGAGGTACCAGCGCATTTTGAACTTGGAAGTTATGGCGGTGCGTGACATAAAGCTACGATCGCGTTTGTCGAAAACTATGTTTTATCTCGTGATTTTTTAGCCATTGAAGACCTTGCCGTATTTGAAAAAGTGTTTATTGAAATGTTTATTTGTTTTGTTTTATTTTTATTTACACCTTTTTTTGACCTGAAATCAACATTTTTGAGCTTATACGTTGCGTGAAATTACCATTTTCAGGAGCCCATCATGGGCTCCTACCATTTTGCTGTTTTCTAAGTGAAACCAACATCCTTGCCGTCACGCGTTAACGCGAAATCAACATTTTAACCTATTTAGACCTGAAATCAACATCATTGAGCTTATGCGCTGCGTGAAATTGACATTTTGCTGGTCTCTAAGTGAAACCAACATCCTTGCCGTCACGCGTTAACGTGAAATCAACATTTAAACCTTTTTTGACCTGAAATCAACATTTTTGAGCTTATACGTTGCGTGGAATTGACATTTTGCTGGTTTCTAAGAGAAACCAACCTCCTTGCCGTCATGCGTTAACGTGAAATCAACATTTCAACCTTTTTTGACCTGAAATCAACATTTTTGAGCTTATACGTTGCGTGGAATTGACATTTTGCTGGTTTCTAAGAGAAATCAACCTCCTTGCCGTCATGCGTTAACGTGAAATCAACATTTCAACCTACTTAGACCTGAAATAAACATCATTGAGCTTATGCGCTGCGTTAAATTGACATTTTGCTGGTTTCTAAGTGAAACCAACATCCTTGCCGTCACGCGTTAACGTGAAATCAACATTTAAACCTTTTTTGACCTAAAATCAACATTTTTGAGCTTATACGTTGCGTGAAATTGACATTTTGCTGCTTTCTAAGTGAGATCAAAGTCCCTGCGGTCGCGGCGGGCCGATCCTTTGTTATGATAAACCGAGGCGAGACTTCGACTTATAACAAAGGCTTGGCTTGGTTATTATAACAAAGGATCGGCTCTGTTTATCATAACAAAGGCCCGGCTTCGTTTATTTGCAGCCTCGGCGGGAAAAGGGCGTTAGGTATTTTAATCAAAAGTGAACTTTGTCGAAAACGCTCCAAATTTCGCATAGAGTTTTGTTTAGGTATGTTTAGCAATGTCCCGTAGTTTTTGCGCTAAACCTTGCTTCGTTTTCAGGATATTGCGTATGCAAAAAACCACTCGGTTTTCCTAGCGGCGTCTTTATAAAGCGAAGCAAAAACCAGCGGCAAAAATACAGGAACACGTTTTTCTATTACATTGAAGACCACATGCAAAAATTCAGCTAATTTGGAGCAAGAAAAAAGAAAAGCAACCAAAATCGTCACTTATCCCCTTTTATGACTAGCTTCTTCAGTGCTCCCTCATCATAGGCCTGCAATGCGTGCAGAGAGCTAGATTATAATGCTCTCTGCACGCATTGCAGGCCTATGATGAGGGAGCACTGTGCTCCCTCATCATAGGCCTGCAATGCGTGCAGAGAGCTAGATTATAATGCTCTCTGCACGCATTGCAGGCCTATGATGAGGGAGCACAGTGCTCCCTCATCATAGGCCTGCAATGCGTGCAGAGAGCTAGATTATAATGCTCTCTGCACGCATTGCAGGCCTATGATGAGGGAGCACTGAAGAAGCTAGTCATAAAAGGGGATAAGTGACGATTTTGGTTGCTTTTCTTTTTTCTTGCTCCAAATTAGCTGAATTTTTGCATGTGGTCTTCAATGTAATAGAAAAATGTGGTTCTGTATTTTTGTCGCTGGTTTTTGCTTTGTTTTCGAGTTAAAACGTAGGCAAAAAACTTGGCTTTTCCTAGCCATGTCTTTAGGAGTTTATTTGTTGAACAGCAAACAGGCAGACTGTTTATAGTGTATGAAGTCAAAACCAAATCCCACAGCATATAGAGCGGAAATCTGGGAACGGATTGTTTACACCGGTTATTGTGACGTGAACACAACACGTGAATCGATCGAGCGTCAAACGAAATGCCATCAAACAAAAAAGAGATGTGCCGTATTAGAGCTCTGTCAACTAATATCTTAAGCATTGTTTTAAAGTACCTTGTGTGCCTACCTGGTGGTTGAGAGGCATCATAAAGCCTCGATAAACCCGTAAGTCATCAGCACGTTTTAAAGAATCAAAATGTGTTCTGAAACTTCGAAGGCAGCTGATATACCGTAATCGTGTTATCGGCGTTCGAAGTCAGATCGAGCCAGGTAGCAAAGTCCAAGAGCAGTTCTTGCCCAAGAAAAATACCCTCTGGTGAGTTGTGGCCCATTTGCCAAGCGTTGCTAGCGTCAAAGTTTGGAAAGCGAGAACTGGTTTTAGACTTATAAAATTTGTCTTGTATCGACCGCCATGTCTTCCCGCGCACGAGGTGTAAAGACCCTTCCCGGCATGCATTGCGATTACGTTCTGCGGACGTTTCTCGAACTGGTAACTAGATTTAAACATAATAATGGCCAGCAAGTGGCGATCGATTGTAACAGATCTGTGATCCAGTTTGCGTTGATTTTATTTCAAATCGGCATGATTTGTAGTGTTTTGAGCTTCTGGGATCAGGGGACATGCAGATGTATGGAGACCCGTACGTTGCGCAGAAGGGTTAATCTGTTAATCTGTCAGCCCTATTTATAGAGCGTTTTCACGTGGAGTCATCGAATTCTTAAATCCAAAACTAAACAGCCGCCAAAGTTGTTGTCCTCATCAGGCATAAGAGGTACCAGCGCATTTTGAACTTGGAAGTTATGGCGGTGCGTGACATAAAGCTACGATCGCGTTTGTCGAAAACTATGTTTTATCTCGTGATTTTTTAGCCATTGAAGACCTTGCCGTATTTGAAAAAGTGTTTATTGAAATGTTTATTTGTTTTGTTTTATTTTTATTTACACCTTTTTTTGACCTGAAATCAACATTTTTGAGCTTATACGTTGCGTGAAATTACCATTTTCAGGAGCCCATCATGGGCTCCTACCATTTTGCTGTTTTCTAAGTGAAACCAACATCCTTGCCGTCACGCGTTAACGCGAAATCAACATTTTAACCTATTTAGACCTGAAATCAACATCATTGAGCTTATGCGCTGCGTGAAATTGACATTTTGCTGGTCTCTAAGTGAAACCAACATCCTTGCCGTCACGCGTTAACGTGAAATCAACATTTAAACCTTTTTTGACCTGAAATCAACATTTTTGAGCTTATACGTTGCGTGGAATTGACATTTTGCTGGTTTCTAAGAGAAACCAACCTCCTTGCCGTCATGCGTTAACGTGAAATCAACATTTCAACCTTTTTTGACCTGAAATCAACATTTTTGAGCTTATACGTTGCGTGGAATTGACATTTTGCTGGTTTCTAAGAGAAATCAACCTCCTTGCCGTCATGCGTTAACGTGAAATCAACATTTCAACCTACTTAGACCTGAAATAAACATCATTGAGCTTATGCGCTGCGTTAAATTGACATTTTGCTGGTTTCTAAGTGAAACCAACATCCTTGCCGTCACGCGTTAACGTGAAATCAACATTTAAACCTTTTTTGACCTAAAATCAACATTTTTGAGCTTATACGTTGCGTGAAATTGACATTTTGCTGCTTTCTAAGTGAGATCAAAGTCCCTGCGGTCGCGGCGGGCCGATCCTTTGTTATGATAAACCGAGGCGAGACTTCGACTTATAACAAAGGCTTGGCTTGGTTATTATAACAAAGGATCGGCTCTGTTTATCATAACAAAGGCCCGGCTTCGTTTATTTGCAGCCTCGGCGGGAAAAGGGCGTTAGGTATTTTAATCAAAAGTGAACTTTGTCGAAAACGCTCCAAATTTCGCATAGAGTTTTGTTTAGGTATGTTTAGCAATGTCCCGTAGTTTTTGCGCTAAACCTTGCTTCGTTTTCAGGATATTGCGTATGCAAAAAACCACTCGGTTTTCCTAGCGGCGTCTTTATAAAGCGAAGCAAAAACCAGCGGCAAAAATACAGGAACACGTTTTTCTATTACATTGAAGACCACATGCAAAAATTCAGCTAATTTGGAGCAAGAAAAAAGAAAAGCAACCAAAATCGTCACTTATCCCCTTTTATGACTAGCTTCTTCAGTGCTCCCTCATCATAGGCCTGCAATGCGTGCAGAGAGCTAGATTATAATGCTCTCTGCACGCATTGCAGGCCTATGATGAGGGAGCACTGTGCTCCCTCATCATAGGCCTGCAATGCGTGCAGAGAGCTAGATTATAATGCTCTCTGCACGCATTGCAGGCCTATGATGAGGGAGCACAGTGCTCCCTCATCATAGGCCTGCAATGCGTGCAGAGAGCTAGATTATAATGCTCTCTGCACGCATTGCAGGCCTATGATGAGGGAGCACTGAAGAAGCTAGTCATAAAAGGGGATAAGTGACGATTTTGGTTGCTTTTCTTTTTTCTTGCTCCAAATTAGCTGAATTTTTGCATGTGGTCTTCAATGTAATAGAAAAATGTGGTTCTGTATTTTTGTCGCTGGTTTTTGCTTTGTTTTCGAGTTAAAACGTAGGCAAAAAACTTGGCTTTTCCTAGCCATGTCTTTAGGAGTTTATTTGTTGAACAGCAAACAGGCAGACTGTTTATAGTGTATGAAGTCAAAACCAAATCCCACAGCATATAGAGCGGAAATCTGGGAACGGATTGTTTACACCGGTTATTGTGACGTGAACACAACACGTGAATCGATCGAGCGTCAAACGAAATGCCATCAAACAAAAAAGAGATGTGCCGTATTAGAGCTCTGTCAACTAATATCTTAAGCATTGTTTTAAAGTACCTTGTGTGCCTACCTGGTGGTTGAGAGGCATCATAAAGCCTCGATAAACCCGTAAGTCATCAGCACGTTTTAAAGAATCAAAATGTGTTCTGAAACTTCGAAGGCAGCTGATATACCGTAATCGTGTTATCGGCGTTCGAAGTCAGATCGAGCCAGGTAGCAAAGTCCAAGAGCAGTTCTTGCCCAAGAAAAATACCCTCTGGTGAGTTGTGGCCCATTTGCCAAGCGTTGCTAGCGTCAAAGTTTGGAAAGCGAGAACTGGTTTTAGACTTATAAAATTTGTCTTGTATCGACCGCCATGTCTTCCCGCGCACGAGGTGTAAAGACCCTTCCCGGCATGCATTGCGATTACGTTCTGCGGACGTTTCTCGAACTGGTAACTAGATTTAAACATAATAATGGCCAGCAAGTGGCGATCGATTGTAACAGATCTGTGATCCAGTTTGCGTTGATTTTATTTCAAATCGGCATGATTTGTAGTGTTTTGAGCTTCTGGGATCAGGGGACATGCAGATGTATGGAGACCCGTACGTTGCGCAGAAGGGTTAATCTGTTAATCTGTCAGCCCTATTTATAGAGCGTTTTCACGTGGAGTCATCGAATTCTTAAATCCAAAACTAAACAGCCGCCAAAGTTGTTGTCCTCATCAGGCATAAGAGGTACCAGCGCATTTTGAACTTGGAAGTTATGGCGGTGCGTGACATAAAGCTACGATCGCGTTTGTCGAAAACTATGTTTTATCTCGTGATTTTTTAGCCATTGAAGACCTTGCCGTATTTGAAAAAGTGTTTATTGAAATGTTTATTTGTTTTGTTTTATTTTTATTTACACCTTTTTTTGACCTGAAATCAACATTTTTGAGCTTATACGTTGCGTGAAATTACCATTTTCAGGAGCCCATCATGGGCTCCTACCATTTTGCTGTTTTCTAAGTGAAACCAACATCCTTGCCGTCACGCGTTAACGCGAAATCAACATTTTAACCTATTTAGACCTGAAATCAACATCATTGAGCTTATGCGCTGCGTGAAATTGACATTTTGCTGGTCTCTAAGTGAAACCAACATCCTTGCCGTCACGCGTTAACGTGAAATCAACATTTAAACCTTTTTTGACCTGAAATCAACATTTTTGAGCTTATACGTTGCGTGGAATTGACATTTTGCTGGTTTCTAAGAGAAACCAACCTCCTTGCCGTCATGCGTTAACGTGAAATCAACATTTCAACCTTTTTTGACCTGAAATCAACATTTTTGAGCTTATACGTTGCGTGGAATTGACATTTTGCTGGTTTCTAAGAGAAATCAACCTCCTTGCCGTCATGCGTTAACGTGAAATCAACATTTCAACCTACTTAGACCTGAAATAAACATCATTGAGCTTATGCGCTGCGTTAAATTGACATTTTGCTGGTTTCTAAGTGAAACCAACATCCTTGCCGTCACGCGTTAACGTGAAATCAACATTTAAACCTTTTTTGACCTAAAATCAACATTTTTGAGCTTATACGTTGCGTGAAATTGACATTTTGCTGCTTTCTAAGTGAGATCAAAGTCCCTGCGGTCGCGGCGGGCCGATCCTTTGTTATGATAAACCGAGGCGAGACTTCGACTTATAACAAAGGCTTGGCTTGGTTATTATAACAAAGGATCGGCTCTGTTTATCATAACAAAGGCCCGGCTTCGTTTATTTGCAGCCTCGGCGGGAAAAGGGCGTTAGGTATTTTAATCAAAAGTGAACTTTGTCGAAAACGCTCCAAATTTCGCATAGAGTTTTGTTTAGGTATGTTTAGCAATGTCCCGTAGTTTTTGCGCTAAACCTTGCTTCGTTTTCAGGATATTGCGTATGCAAAAAACCACTCGGTTTTCCTAGCGGCGTCTTTATAAAGCGAAGCAAAAACCAGCGGCAAAAATACAGGAACACGTTTTTCTATTACATTGAAGACCACATGCAAAAATTCAGCTAATTTGGAGCAAGAAAAAAGAAAAGCAACCAAAATCGTCACTTATCCCCTTTTATGACTAGCTTCTTCAGTGCTCCCTCATCATAGGCCTGCAATGCGTGCAGAGAGCTAGATTATAATGCTCTCTGCACGCATTGCAGGCCTATGATGAGGGAGCACTGTGCTCCCTCATCATAGGCCTGCAATGCGTGCAGAGAGCTAGATTATAATGCTCTCTGCACGCATTGCAGGCCTATGATGAGGGAGCACAGTGCTCCCTCATCATAGGCCTGCAATGCGTGCAGAGAGCTAGATTATAATGCTCTCTGCACGCATTGCAGGCCTATGATGAGGGAGCACTGAAGAAGCTAGTCATAAAAGGGGATAAGTGACGATTTTGGTTGCTTTTCTTTTTTCTTGCTCCAAATTAGCTGAATTTTTGCATGTGGTCTTCAATGTAATAGAAAAATGTGGTTCTGTATTTTTGTCGCTGGTTTTTGCTTTGTTTTCGAGTTAAAACGTAGGCAAAAAACTTGGCTTTTCCTAGCCATGTCTTTAGGAGTTTATTTGTTGAACAGCAAACAGGCAGACTGTTTATAGTGTATGAAGTCAAAACCAAATCCCACAGCATATAGAGCGGAAATCTGGGAACGGATTGTTTACACCGGTTATTGTGACGTGAACACAACACGTGAATCGATCGAGCGTCAAACGAAATGCCATCAAACAAAAAAGAGATGTGCCGTATTAGAGCTCTGTCAACTAATATCTTAAGCATTGTTTTAAAGTACCTTGTGTGCCTACCTGGTGGTTGAGAGGCATCATAAAGCCTCGATAAACCCGTAAGTCATCAGCACGTTTTAAAGAATCAAAATGTGTTCTGAAACTTCGAAGGCAGCTGATATACCGTAATCGTGTTATCGGCGTTCGAAGTCAGATCGAGCCAGGTAGCAAAGTCCAAGAGCAGTTCTTGCCCAAGAAAAATACCCTCTGGTGAGTTGTGGCCCATTTGCCAAGCGTTGCTAGCGTCAAAGTTTGGAAAGCGAGAACTGGTTTTAGACTTATAAAATTTGTCTTGTATCGACCGCCATGTCTTCCCGCGCACGAGGTGTAAAGACCCTTCCCGGCATGCATTGCGATTACGTTCTGCGGACGTTTCTCGAACTGGTAACTAGATTTAAACATAATAATGGCCAGCAAGTGGCGATCGATTGTAACAGATCTGTGATCCAGTTTGCGTTGATTTTATTTCAAATCGGCATGATTTGTAGTGTTTTGAGCTTCTGGGATCAGGGGACATGCAGATGTATGGAGACCCGTACGTTGCGCAGAAGGGTTAATCTGTTAATCTGTCAGCCCTATTTATAGAGCGTTTTCACGTGGAGTCATCGAATTCTTAAATCCAAAACTAAACAGCCGCCAAAGTTGTTGTCCTCATCAGGCATAAGAGGTACCAGCGCATTTTGAACTTGGAAGTTATGGCGGTGCGTGACATAAAGCTACGATCGCGTTTGTCGAAAACTATGTTTTATCTCGTGATTTTTTAGCCATTGAAGACCTTGCCGTATTTGAAAAAGTGTTTATTGAAATGTTTATTTGTTTTGTTTTATTTTTATTTACACCTTTTTTTGACCTGAAATCAACATTTTTGAGCTTATACGTTGCGTGAAATTACCATTTTCAGGAGCCCATCATGGGCTCCTACCATTTTGCTGTTTTCTAAGTGAAACCAACATCCTTGCCGTCACGCGTTAACGCGAAATCAACATTTTAACCTATTTAGACCTGAAATCAACATCATTGAGCTTATGCGCTGCGTGAAATTGACATTTTGCTGGTCTCTAAGTGAAACCAACATCCTTGCCGTCACGCGTTAACGTGAAATCAACATTTAAACCTTTTTTGACCTGAAATCAACATTTTTGAGCTTATACGTTGCGTGGAATTGACATTTTGCTGGTTTCTAAGAGAAACCAACCTCCTTGCCGTCATGCGTTAACGTGAAATCAACATTTCAACCTTTTTTGACCTGAAATCAACATTTTTGAGCTTATACGTTGCGTGGAATTGACATTTTGCTGGTTTCTAAGAGAAATCAACCTCCTTGCCGTCATGCGTTAACGTGAAATCAACATTTCAACCTACTTAGACCTGAAATAAACATCATTGAGCTTATGCGCTGCGTTAAATTGACATTTTGCTGGTTTCTAAGTGAAACCAACATCCTTGCCGTCACGCGTTAACGTGAAATCAACATTTAAACCTTTTTTGACCTAAAATCAACATTTTTGAGCTTATACGTTGCGTGAAATTGACATTTTGCTGCTTTCTAAGTGAGATCAAAGTCCCTGCGGTCGCGGCGGGCCGATCCTTTGTTATGATAAACCGAGGCGAGACTTCGACTTATAACAAAGGCTTGGCTTGGTTATTATAACAAAGGATCGGCTCTGTTTATCATAACAAAGGCCCGGCTTCGTTTATTTGCAGCCTCGGCGGGAAAAGGGCGTTAGGTATTTTAATCAAAAGTGAACTTTGTCGAAAACGCTCCAAATTTCGCATAGAGTTTTGTTTAGGTATGTTTAGCAATGTCCCGTAGTTTTTGCGCTAAACCTTGCTTCGTTTTCAGGATATTGCGTATGCAAAAAACCACTCGGTTTTCCTAGCGGCGTCTTTATAAAGCGAAGCAAAAACCAGCGGCAAAAATACAGGAACACGTTTTTCTATTACATTGAAGACCACATGCAAAAATTCAGCTAATTTGGAGCAAGAAAAAAGAAAAGCAACCAAAATCGTCACTTATCCCCTTTTATGACTAGCTTCTTCAGTGCTCCCTCATCATAGGCCTGCAATGCGTGCAGAGAGCTAGATTATAATGCTCTCTGCACGCATTGCAGGCCTATGATGAGGGAGCACTGAAGAAGCTAGTCATAAAAGGGGATAAGTGACGATTTTGGTTGCTTTTCTTTTTTCTTGCTCCAAATTAGCTGAATTTTTGCATGTGGTCTTCAATGTAATAGAAAAATGTGGTTCTGTATTTTTGTCGCTGGTTTTTGCTTTGTTTTCGAGTTAAAACGTAGGCAAAAAACTTGGCTTTTCCTAGCCATGTCTTTAGGAGTTTATTTGTTGAACAGCAAACAGGCAGACTGTTTATAGTGTATGAAGTCAAAACCAAATCCCACAGCATATAGAGCGGAAATCTGGGAACGGATTGTTTACACCGGTTATTGTGACGTGAACACAACACGTGAATCGATCGAGCGTCAAACGAAATGCCATCAAACAAAAAAGAGATGTGCCGTATTAGAGCTCTGTCAACTAATATCTTAAGCATTGTTTTAAAGTACCTTGTGTGCCTACCTGGTGGTTGAGAGGCATCATAAAGCCTCGATAAACCCGTAAGTCATCAGCACGTTTTAAAGAATCAAAATGTGTTCTGAAACTTCGAAGGCAGCTGATATACCGTAATCGTGTTATCGGCGTTCGAAGTCAGATCGAGCCAGGTAGCAAAGTCCAAGAGCAGTTCTTGCCCAAGAAAAATACCCTCTGGTGAGTTGTGGCCCATTTGCCAAGCGTTGCTAGCGTCAAAGTTTGGAAAGCGAGAACTGGTTTTAGACTTATAAAATTTGTCTTGTATCGACCGCCATGTCTTCCCGCGCACGAGGTGTAAAGACCCTTCCCGGCATGCATTGCGATTACGTTCTGCGGACGTTTCTCGAACTGGTAACTAGATTTAAACATAATAATGGCCAGCAAGTGGCGATCGATTGTAACAGATCTGTGATCCAGTTTGCGTTGATTTTATTTCAAATCGGCATGATTTGTAGTGTTTTGAGCTTCTGGGATCAGGGGACATGCAGATGTATGGAGACCCGTACGTTGCGCAGAAGGGTTAATCTGTTAATCTGTCAGCCCTATTTATAGAGCGTTTTCACGTGGAGTCATCGAATTCTTAAATCCAAAACTAAACAGCCGCCAAAGTTGTTGTCCTCATCAGGCATAAGAGGTACCAGCGCATTTTGAACTTGGAAGTTATGGCGGTGCGTGACATAAAGCTACGATCGCGTTTGTCGAAAACTATGTTTTATCTCGTGATTTTTTAGCCATTGAAGACCTTGCCGTATTTGAAAAAGTGTTTATTGAAATGTTTATTTGTTTTGTTTTATTTTTATTTACACCTTTTTTTGACCTGAAATCAACATTTTTGAGCTTATACGTTGCGTGAAATTACCATTTTCAGGAGCCCATCATGGGCTCCTACCATTTTGCTGTTTTCTAAGTGAAACCAACATCCTTGCCGTCACGCGTTAACGCGAAATCAACATTTTAACCTATTTAGACCTGAAATCAACATCATTGAGCTTATGCGCTGCGTGAAATTGACATTTTGCTGGTCTCTAAGTGAAACCAACATCCTTGCCGTCACGCGTTAACGTGAAATCAACATTTAAACCTTTTTTGACCTGAAATCAACATTTTTGAGCTTATACGTTGCGTGGAATTGACATTTTGCTGGTTTCTAAGAGAAACCAACCTCCTTGCCGTCATGCGTTAACGTGAAATCAACATTTCAACCTTTTTTGACCTGAAATCAACATTTTTGAGCTTATACGTTGCGTGGAATTGACATTTTGCTGGTTTCTAAGAGAAATCAACCTCCTTGCCGTCATGCGTTAACGTGAAATCAACATTTCAACCTACTTAGACCTGAAATAAACATCATTGAGCTTATGCGCTGCGTTAAATTGACATTTTGCTGGTTTCTAAGTGAAACCAACATCCTTGCCGTCACGCGTTAACGTGAAATCAACATTTAAACCTTTTTTGACCTAAAATCAACATTTTTGAGCTTATACGTTGCGTGAAATTGACATTTTGCTGCTTTCTAAGTGAGATCAAAGTCCCTGCGGTCGCGGCGGGCCGATCCTTTGTTATGATAAACCGAGGCGAGACTTCGACTTATAACAAAGGCTTGGCTTGGTTATTATAACAAAGGATCGGCTCTGTTTATCATAACAAAGGCCCGGCTTCGTTTATTTGCAGCCTCGGCGGGAAAAGGGCGTTAGGTATTTTAATCAAAAGTGAACTTTGTCGAAAACGCTCCAAATTTCGCATAGAGTTTTGTTTAGGTATGTTTAGCAATGTCCCGTAGTTTTTGCGCTAAACCTTGCTTCGTTTTCAGGATATTGCGTATGCAAAAAACCACTCGGTTTTCCTAGCGGCGTCTTTATAAAGCGAAGCAAAAACCAGCGGCAAAAATACAGGAACACGTTTTTCTATTACATTGAAGACCACATGCAAAAATTCAGCTAATTTGGAGCAAGAAAAAAGAAAAGCAACCAAAATCGTCACTTATCCCCTTTTATGACTAGCTTCTTCAGTGCTCCCTCATCATAGGCCTGCAATGCGTGCAGAGAGCTAGATTATAATGCTCTCTGCACGCATTGCAGGCCTATGATGAGGGAGCACTGAAGAAGCTAGTCATAAAAGGGGATAAGTGACGATTTTGGTTGCTTTTCTTTTTTCTTGCTCCAAATTAGCTGAATTTTTGCATGTGGTCTTCAATGTAATAGAAAAATGTGGTTCTGTATTTTTGTCGCTGGTTTTTGCTTTGTTTTCGAGTTAAAACGTAGGCAAAAAACTTGGCTTTTCCTAGCCATGTCTTTAGGAGTTTATTTGTTGAACAGCAAACAGGCAGACTGTTTATAGTGTATGAAGTCAAAACCAAATCCCACAGCATATAGAGCGGAAATCTGGGAACGGATTGTTTACACCGGTTATTGTGACGTGAACACAACACGTGAATCGATCGAGCGTCAAACGAAATGCCATCAAACAAAAAAGAGATGTGCCGTATTAGAGCTCTGTCAACTAATATCTTAAGCATTGTTTTAAAGTACCTTGTGTGCCTACCTGGTGGTTGAGAGGCATCATAAAGCCTCGATAAACCCGTAAGTCATCAGCACGTTTTAAAGAATCAAAATGTGTTCTGAAACTTCGAAGGCAGCTGATATACCGTAATCGTGTTATCGGCGTTCGAAGTCAGATCGAGCCAGGTAGCAAAGTCCAAGAGCAGTTCTTGCCCAAGAAAAATACCCTCTGGTGAGTTGTGGCCCATTTGCCAAGCGTTGCTAGCGTCAAAGTTTGGAAAGCGAGAACTGGTTTTAGACTTATAAAATTTGTCTTGTATCGACCGCCATGTCTTCCCGCGCACGAGGTGTAAAGACCCTTCCCGGCATGCATTGCGATTACGTTCTGCGGACGTTTCTCGAACTGGTAACTAGATTTAAACATAATAATGGCCAGCAAGTGGCGATCGATTGTAACAGATCTGTGATCCAGTTTGCGTTGATTTTATTTCAAATCGGCATGATTTGTAGTGTTTTGAGCTTCTGGGATCAGGGGACATGCAGATGTATGGAGACCCGTACGTTGCGCAGAAGGGTTAATCTGTTAATCTGTCAGCCCTATTTATAGAGCGTTTTCACGTGGAGTCATCGAATTCTTAAATCCAGAACTAAACAGCCGCCAAAGTTGTTGTCCTCATCAGGCATAAGAGGTACCAGCGCATTTTGAACTTGGAAGTTATGGCGGTGCGTGACATAAAGCTACGATCGCGTTTGTCGAAAACTATGTTTTATCTCGTGATTTTTTAGCCATTGAAGACCTTGCCGTATTTGAAAAAGTGTTTATTGAAATGTTTATTTGTTTTGTTTTATTTTTATTTACACCTTTTTTTGACCTGAAATCAACATTTTTGAGCTTATACGTTGCGTGAAATTACCATTTTCAGGAGCCCATCATGGGCTCCTACCATTTTGCTGTTTTCTAAGTGAAACCAACATCCTTGCCGTCACGCGTTAACGCGAAATCAACATTTTAACCTATTTAGACCTGAAATCAACATCATTGAGCTTATGCGCTGCGTGAAATTGACATTTTGCTGGTCTCTAAGTGAAACCAACATCCTTGCCGTCACGCGTTAACGTGAAATCAACATTTAAACCTTTTTTGACCTGAAATCAACATTTTTGAGCTTATACGTTGCGTGGAATTGACATTTTGCTGGTTTCTAAGAGAAACCAACCTCCTTGCCGTCATGCGTTAACGTGAAATCAACATTTCAACCTTTTTTGACCTGAAATCAACATTTTTGAGCTTATACGTTGCGTGGAATTGACATTTTGCTGGTTTCTAAGAGAAATCAACCTCCTTGCCGTCATGCGTTAACGTGAAATCAACATTTCAACCTACTTAGACCTGAAATAAACATCATTGAGCTTATGCGCTGCGTTAAATTGACATTTTGCTGGTTTCTAAGTGAAACCAACATCCTTGCCGTCACGCGTTAACGTGAAATCAACATTTAAACCTTTTTTGACCTAAAATCAACATTTTTGAGCTTATACGTTGCGTGGAATTGACATTTTGCTGGTTTCTAAGAGAAATCAACCTCCTTGCCGTCATGCGTTAACGTGAAATCAACATTTCAACCTACTTAGACCTGAAATAAACATCATTGAGCTTATGCGCTGCGTTAAATTGACATTTTGCTGGTTTCTAAGTGAAACCAACATCCTTGCCGTCACGCGTTAACGTGAAATCAACATTTAAACCTTTTTTGACCTAAAATCAACATTTTTGAGCTTATACGTTGCGTGGAATTGACATTTTGCTGGTTTCTAAGAGAAATCAACCTCCTTGCCGTCATGCGTTAACGTGAAATCAACATTTCAACCTACTTAGACCTGAAATAAACATCATTGAGCTTATGCGCTGCGTTAAATTGACATTTTGCTGGTTTCTAAGTGAAACCAACATCCTTGCCGTCACGCGTTAACGTGAAATCAACATTTAAACCTTTTTTGACCTAAAATCAACATTTTTGAGCTTATACGTTGCGTGAAATTGACATTTTGCTGCTTTCTAAGTGAGATCAAAGTCCCTGCGGTCGCGGCGGGCCGATCCTTTGTTATGATAAACCGAGGCGAGACTTCGACTTATAACAAAGGCTTGGCTTGGTTATTATAACAAAGGATCGGCTCTGTTTATCATAACAAAGGCCCGGCTTCGTTTATTTGCAGCCTCGGCGGGAAAAGGGCGTTAGGTATTTTAATCAAAAGTGAACTTTGTCGAAAACGCTCCAAATTTCGCATAGAGTTTTGTTTAGGTATGTTTAGCAATGTCCCGTAGTTTTTGCGCTAAACCTTGCTTCGTTTTCAGGATATTGCGTATGCAAAAAACCACTCGGTTTTCCTAGCGGCGTCTTTATAAAGCGAAGCAAAAACCAGCGGCAAAAATACAGGAACACGTTTTTCTATTACATTGAAGACCACATGCAAAAATTCAGCTAATTTGGAGCAAGAAAAAAGAAAAGCAACCAAAATCGTCACTTATCCCCTTTTATGACTAGCTTCTTCAGTGCTCCCTCATCATAGGCCTGCAATGCGTGCAGAGAGCTAGATTATAATGCTCTCTGCACGCATTGCAGGCCTATGATGAGGGAGCACAGTGCTCCCTCATCATAGGCCTGCAATGCGTGCAGAGAGCTAGATTATAATGCTCTCTGCACGCATTGCAGGCCTATGATGAGGGAGCACTGAAGAAGCTAGTCATAAAAGGGGATAAGTGACGATTTTGGTTGCTTTTCTTTTTTCTTGCTCCAAATTAGCTGAATTTTTGCATGTGGTCTTCAATGTAATAGAAAAATGTGGTTCTGTATTTTTGTCGCTGGTTTTTGCTTTGTTTTCGAGTTAAAACGTAGGCAAAAAACTTGGCTTTTCCTAGCCATGTCTTTAGGAGTTTATTTGTTGAACAGCAAACAGGCAGACTGTTTATAGTGTATGAAGTCAAAACCAAATCCCACAGCATATAGAGCGGAAATCTGGGAACGGATTGTTTACACCGGTTATTGTGACGTGAACACAACACGTGAATCGATCGAGCGTCAAACGAAATGCCATCAAACAAAAAAGAGATGTGCCGTATTAGAGCTCTGTCAACTAATATCTTAAGCATTGTTTTAAAGTACCTTGTGTGCCTACCTGGTGGTTGAGAGGCATCATAAAGCCTCGATAAACCCGTAAGTCATCAGCACGTTTTAAAGAATCAAAATGTGTTCTGAAACTTCGAAGGCAGCTGATATACCGTAATCGTGTTATCGGCGTTCGAAGTCAGATCGAGCCAGGTAGCAAAGTCCAAGAGCAGTTCTTGCCCAAGAAAAATACCCTCTGGTGAGTTGTGGCCCATTTGCCAAGCGTTGCTAGCGTCAAAGTTTGGAAAGCGAGAACTGGTTTTAGACTTATAAAATTTGTCTTGTATCGACCGCCATGTCTTCCCGCGCACGAGGTGTAAAGACCCTTCCCGGCATGCATTGCGATTACGTTCTGCGGACGTTTCTCGAACTGGTAACTAGATTTAAACATAATAATGGCCAGCAAGTGGCGATCGATTGTAACAGATCTGTGATCCAGTTTGCGTTGATTTTATTTCAAATCGGCATGATTTGTAGTGTTTTGAGCTTCTGGGATCAGGGGACATGCAGATGTATGGAGACCCGTACGTTGCGCAGAAGGGTTAATCTGTTAATCTGTCAGCCCTATTTATAGAGCGTTTTCACGTGGAGTCATCGAATTCTTAAATCCAGAACTAAACAGCCGCCAAAGTTGTTGTCCTCATCAGGCATAAGAGGTACCAGCGCATTTTGAACTTGGAAGTTATGGCGGTGCGTGACATAAAGCTACGATCGCGTTTGTCGAAAACTATGTTTTATCTCGTGATTTTTTAGCCATTGAAGACCTTGCCGTATTTGAAAAAGTGTTTATTGAAATGTTTATTTGTTTTGTTTTATTTTTATTTACACCTTTTTTTGACCTGAAATCAACATTTTTGAGCTTATACGTTGCGTGAAATTACCATTTTCAGGAGCCCATCATGGGCTCCTACCATTTTGCTGTTTTCTAAGTGAAACCAACATCCTTGCCGTCACGCGTTAACGCGAAATCAACATTTTAACCTATTTAGACCTGAAATCAACATCATTGAGCTTATGCGCTGCGTGAAATTGACATTTTGCTGGTCTCTAAGTGAAACCAACATCCTTGCCGTCACGCGTTAACGTGAAATCAACATTTAAACCTTTTTTGACCTGAAATCAACATTTTTGAGCTTATACGTTGCGTGGAATTGACATTTTGCTGGTTTCTAAGAGAAACCAACCTCCTTGCCGTCATGCGTTAACGTGAAATCAACATTTCAACCTTTTTTGACCTGAAATCAACATTTTTGAGCTTATACGTTGCGTGGAATTGACATTTTGCTGGTTTCTAAGAGAAACCAACCTCCTTGCCGTCATGCGTTAACGTGAAATCAACATTTCAACCTTTTTTGACCTGAAATCAACATTTTTGAGCTTATACGTTGCGTGGAATTGACATTTTGCTGGTTTCTAAGAGAAACCAACCTCCTTGCCGTCATGCGTTAACGTGAAATCAACATTTCAACCTACTTAGACCTGAAATAAACATCATTGAGCTTATGCGCTGCGTAAAATTGACATTTTGCTGGTTTCTAAGTGAAACCAACATCCTTGCCGTCACGCGTTAACGTGAAATCAACATTTCAACCTTTTTTGACCTGAAATCAACATTTTTGAGCTTATACGTTGCGTGGAATTGACATGTTGCTGGTTTCTAAGAGAAATCAACCTCCTTGCCGTCATGCGTTAACGTGAAATCAACATTTCAACCTTTTTTGACCTGAAATCAACATTTTTGAGCTTATACGTTGCGTGGAATTGACATTTTGCTGGTTTCTAAGAGAAACCAACCTCCTTGCCGTCATGCGTTAACGTGAAATCAACATTTCAACCTTTTTTGACCTGAAATCAACATTTTTGAGCTTATACGTTGCGTGGAATTGACATTTTGCTGGTTTCTAAGAGAAACCAACCTCCTTGCCGTCATGCGTTAACGTGAAATCAACATTTCAACCTACTTAGACCTGAAATAAACATCATTGAGCTTATGCGCTGCGTAAAATTGACATTTTGCTGGTTTCTAAGTGAAACCAACATCCTTGCCGTCACGCGTTAACGTGAAATCAACATTTCAACCTTTTTTGACCTGAAATCAACATTTTTGAGCTTATACGTTGCGTGGAATTGACATGTTGCTGGTTTCTAAGAGAAATCAACCTCCTTGCCGTCATGCGTTAACGTGAAATCAACATTTCAACCTACTTAGACCTGAAATAAACATCATTGAGCTTATGCGCTGCGTAAAATTGACATTTTGCTGGTTTCTAAGTGAAACCAACATCCTTGCCGTCACGCGTTAACGTGAAATCAACATTTCAACCTTTTTTGACCTGAAATCAACATTTTTGAGCTTGTACGTTGCGTGGAATTGACATGTTGCTGGTTTCTAAGAGAAATCAACCTCCTTGCCGTCACGCGTTAACGTGAAATCAACATTTCAACCTTTTTTGACCTGAAATCAACATTTTTGAGCTTATACGTTGCGTGGAATTGACATTTTGCTGGTTTCTAAGAGAAATCAACCTCCTTGCCGTCATGCGTTAACGTGAAATCAACATTTCAACCTACTTAGACCTGAAATAAACATCATTGAGCTTATGCGCTGCGTTAAATTGACATTTTGCTGGTTTCTAAGTGAAACCAACATCCTTGCCGTCACGCGTTAACGTGAAATCAACATTTAAACCTTTTTTGACCTAAAATCAACATTTTTGAGCTTATACGTTGCGTGAAATTGACATTTTGCTGCTTTCTAAGTGAGATCAAAGTCCCTGCGGTCGCGGCGGGCCGATCCTTTGTTATGATAAACCGAGGCGAGACTTCGACTTATAACAAAGGCTTGGCTTGGTTATTATAACAAAGGATCGGCTCTGTTTATCATAACAAAGGCCCGGCTTCGTTTATTTGCAGCCTCGGCGGGAAAAGGGCGTTAGGTATTTTAATCAAAAGTGAACTTTGTCGAAAACGCTCCAAATTTCGCATAGAGTTTTGTTTAGGTATGTTTAGCAATGTCCCGTAGTTTTTGCGCTAAACCTTGCTTCGTTTTCAGGATATTGCGTATGCAAAAAACCACTCGGTTTTCCTAGCGGCGTCTTTATAAAGCGAAGCAAAAACCAGCGGCAAAAATACAGGAACACGTTTTTCTATTACATTGAAGACCACATGCAAAAATTCAGCTAATTTGGAGCAAGAAAAAAGAAAAGCAACCAAAATCGTCACTTATCCCCTTTTATGACTAGCTTCTTCATATTGACAATGTCATGGCACTATCTATCAATATTGGCACGAATGTTCATAAACTTCCTGAGATATGATATGACATCCATCCTGTAAAAGTTAGTCATGTTGTATCAGTTGGTCATGATTAGTGACAACATTTTGTTAATACAAAGTTTGTTTAATGGAATGTTACCATCCAATCAGGTTAGGATGTTCATAATTTATTATTTTGTTTTGCGTTTTCATGTGTATGAAGATCCACAGGTCTACGCGATGACCTCACATTTCTTCTTGAAGAAGACCTCAGCAGCATTAATCTGTGTTCTCTTCATTGTGAGATGCGAAATTGTGAGCAGCTACTGGGTTCCTTGGGCTTATTTGCACATCGTGTTGGCTCTCTTGATGACCTGAACCAAGCCTTGTCTGACCATGGGCCTGAAAGTTGTAAAGGATTTCCTCGTATAACTATAAAACAGAAACCTGGCCAGCAAACAGCAGTGGAGAGAAACAACATAAAAGTGGCATCTTTTTCTGGTTTGTTTATTGTTGTGTGATAACAAAATGACCATAACTGCTAGCTATCACATGCTAACAATTGAAATGTTGTGCCTGTATGCACTTTAGATCCATGTCAAGTATTTTTATAACATAACAAAAGTAAAGGGGGTTTTATTTTTTGTCTGGTCACTGTCCAATATTTTTCCTGTTACTGTTCCTGTTTTGTTCTCAATGATTCATTGACTGAAGACTGTGATATCCTACACAGGGTCCTTTGAGAGGGAAGTTCTGAAGAATTTTGACAGCATTGTAGAGAGATCCCTCCCCATAGAAAAAGTCCAAAACTACTACAAGCAATGCTCGGGCACAGGAAAACAAGTAATCTTGGACTATGTGACATTTTTTGAAGACAGAAAAATGGTTAGTGGATAAGTATTGTTGTTTTTTATTTAGCCATGTCATCTCAATAAAAATTTCTTCCTTCTGCTAATTTAATTTCAGTCCAATTTTACCTATAAACTGAAGTTATCATGATAAATCCCACTTTATGTATAGTTTTTGTCATCACCATCAAAGGCTTTTGGTTCCTAGTTTGATTTATGTTTATTTTGGAACACACTGAATTAGCATTTTACACAAATCATATTGTGCCTCAGAAATTTACTTGACAGGGGGTTTAAAGTACTATTAAGTGCCCTTTTTTCATGAGTTCACATGGATGTTTTTTAAAGCAATGGAGGAACAAGTTTAACAATAACTTTATCTTTGAAAACATGAAAAGTAGCAGGTTTGATGTAGTGAGGTGAAGGTAATTTGATGGGCTGGACAATAAGATTCAATTCATGGAGACTTCTGGCTTGTTTTGTCTACAAATGTATTAAACAAGAGTTATTATTTTGCAGTATGTCACTGAAATCCTGGAATGTGGGGAGTTCTCAAGGGATTATGGGGTTAGACAGGAAACAGTCAAGATTGAGAAAGGCAGCGGTATGGATAAAGTTAATATTCTCCCTATTAAAGTTGTTAAATAATATCCTTAAAAGTTGAGCAAGGGGTCTGATTCAATAGTGCAGTTTCACAATTTAATGCAGAAAAATTACCTTTTTAGGATTTAGCCTTTTATTTGACCAGGCATTTTATTTAAGTCAGCCAATTAGATAATTGTATAATATATCAACAAAGGTGTTGTTTTCTGACGTGTAACAGACTTGGCTTATATAGGTACAAACTGGATCAAAGGTACTGCATTTAGCAAAAATAGAATTTAAGAAACTAGAAATAGAAAGCTTGCCTTGAGTCTTGCCCAGCCAAAAAATGTATCTTGTTGGGTCCTTGGTTGTTCCAGATGATGTTATACACAGCTCTCAATTGCATTTTCAGATTTTGAAAAATTCCTGATCAGCCGCAAGAATGAATGGGAAATGAAGCTAAAGGAGGTCGAGGACAAGTTTCTTGAATTGAGCACCCTAGATAACCTTGCAGATGTTCCTAGTGAGCCAAAGCGGAAACGAAGGAAGACAAGCTTAGTTCGTCCACAAGTGTTCATAAAACAAGACCCCTTTGCAAGCTATGCAGCTGAACTCCAAGTTATGTTTTTCAAAAAGGTACAAAAGATTTCAGTTGTTTTCTTAAAAATTATGGAATGGTTGCTAAAAAGGTGAACGGTCAACTAAACTGTAACTTAATGACACTGATGAACTGAAATGAGACTGTCAGTTCAGCATGATTGGTGTATTTAATTTGACGATGATAGTCTTAACCAGGAGCACTAGCAGTTACATTGTACTGATATACAATGTGTCAGTTGACACGTGGCTGAGAGTGGGCCAGTTACACACTAACAGATAAGATAATCAGCTTTAGTATATACCAAACCAGTAGATAGTGCTTTTCCTGCACTCTGATTCAGACAGGCTACTCAAACTCAGGATAGTGTTTGCTATTCACCTCCTGGCAAATTCTGGCTTGCACATGCAAGTTTTTTCTTATTTCTTAGAAAAAAGGAACTCTTTTGGTGTTGGTTATCCACTGATTTGGTGTATATTGATATAGAATTTATATTTACCTCATTGTCAGTGCTGCTTCGCAGCTCAGCAAGTATTCATCACCATTCATCTCCACTATTAATTTTTTTGTGTATAAACATCATGAAGAAACATTTCAAAACCTAAAACGTTATGTATGTTTCTATTGCTCATAAGGTCTGCTGTGACTGGAGAGATATTGCTCTTACAATACGTGATAGGGTATTTGAGGAAGGTGAAGAGCAGCTTATTGATATGCATGATGTGAAGGTAACCAGGTTCCTGACTTTTTTGCTCATTTTCACTCTGCTGAAGCTCTGTTCCTGTTCAACTTCATTACTACATGTAGTTCTTCTTACAGAATTTCACACATTGGAAATTGCATTCATAAAAATTCATGTCTGCAGCTTACATGTATGGTTTCTCATTATGCCATTATGTATTTGTTTGAAATTTCAGTGTAAAGAGTGGGGCTTTCTTTTGAAGAAACTATTTGGTGTCCATCTTGGAACAGGCGATTATGGACACCTGGTGATAGACCACAGTGCCATGTTACTGCGCCAGTTCCGTTCTCTTTACAAGTACTCTGGGCAAGGCTTCGAAGCATCGCATAAGCTTCATCGTAATCTATACTCAAAAGCAACAAACCATGATGCATCAGCACCAGGGCAGTCATGTAAGCTCAGTCTTATTATAATATCAAAGTTACTGTTAACAATCGATATAATAGGTACAGGGATACAGGCCAGATGGACTTGTTGTCCCCCTACATACTTAGCCCCAGATGACCCTAGATGGCCCTTTACTAAACAATACAATGTTCTGGTGGGCTGTACTAAATACTGCATATTTGTTACTTTATAGTGGATCAAATTCTAACTCACTGGTTTTCAACAATGCTGTTGTCATTGCGGTATTCTTTTCGTGAAGCCAAGAATTCCATTGTGTTTGGTGAGTATAATACTTGAGATCTTGGTGATGGCAAACTTATTCCAGTAATTCGTTAACATTTTAAAACACATCCCTTAATATTTTAATATTGTTTGTTGCCATTCAGCGTGTAGTCATGCAACGCCCCCCCCCCCCCCCCTTTCCCCACACTTGTTTAGCAGGGAGCTGGATGGGTTGACAATTAGTCATCGATTATTATATATTTCAAAAGGTATTAAGAGAACGCAATGTGTACCAATTAATAAGTGTAAATATTAGACAGAAATATTAATTTTTATTGTCTTGACTTCTGCCTCCACTTGTTGACGTGGTCACCATGAAGACCCTTCAGCGCTTTGAAAACTACAGTTGTACCTCCCGTAAGCGGATACCCTCGGGACCAGAAAAAGTGTCTGGTTAAGAGAGGTGTATGCTTACGGGAAGTTAAAAATATAGTGTTTGTTTGTAGCTGAGAACATAACTAAGTGTCTGCTTACGAGAGGTGTCCGCCTAGGGGAGGTGTTTGTTGACGGAGGTTCGACTGTATTTCAGAAACATTTTATTCATGTTAAATTTTTCATTCATGTTAAATTTTAGGACGGAAAAAGTTCAGTTTTCGTGGATGTGGATGGAAAGCCATTGACTCAAGAAAGTGGTCAAAAGAGCACCGAGATTGGATACTCGCCATTGACAACTTGTTCAATCAAATTTTTGGTGGTGATTTTTTGGTATATGTGTATGATAAAAACAAGGGCACAAGCGTTGACGAGAATATTGTGTCCGGCCTTTTAGAGTACAACCATGATAGCTGGGAGACCGAATACTTGAAGCAACTGACAGACTTTTCTGATAAAGTAACAGAATCAAATGCTCCTAAGCAGAATTGTGGTCCGAAACAGCTGGACTTCACTGATGCACAAACTGCCCCTGCACCAAGTCCTGCCAAATCAAATTCTTCTGAAGAGAAAGATGAAGCTGGGCAAACAAACAGCTGTAACAAAGGCAGGGCAACACAGTCTTGTACTCAGCTGGCTTCTGCTCTATCCACAGCTTCAACAAGGGCTGAACTAGCTGCTTTGGACATGTTAATACCTCCAGTATCCTCTATCTCTAGCTTACCTACCTCTTTGCATGCTCAGATAGCATGCAGCCATCTCTCCTTTATAGATCCCTTCTCTCTGGTGCGACGTCCATGTGAAGCAGTTGTCAGAGCAGCAGAGAAACTTCTGAGTGAAGAGAGAAGAAAAGGAAACCATCCTTCTGGCGTTGTGATTAAAGGATTTGGCCAGTTCACAGAAGAAGGCTTGAGGACTCTTCAAAAATTTTGTGAAATTCCTGAAACGAAACGTAAGATAGCTGCAGAAGCTAAGTGGCTTTCTGGACTCAATTGTACATCGAGAGAACTCACAGTTCTTCAATCAGTCCTGTGGAATCGACCAACAACAAGCTCAGTTCTGAGATTTGATCCCAAATCAATTGATGTCATTTCTTTTTGTGATCTCGCTGAAGAAAGGTACATTGACAGCTTTGTCATTGACGTGTGTATTGGCAAATACATTGAGGAAAGCACCACACAGGGGAGAGAGGACACATTACACTTTCCAACAGATTTTTTTCAGTGGATGCAGGTTAATGACAAAGCTTTCAAGCTGGCACAGTTAAAAGCAAGAGCTTCGCGCATAGTTACGTTTGACAATGTGCAGCAAATACTTGTACCAGTCTTTATGGTGAACCACTGGGGACTTGTCTATGTCAACCTTGCTAGTCAGCTTTTATATTTTGATGATGGGCTGACTTCTCAGGTGCCATCAACTGCCCTTCCATGTGTCAAAGAAGCACTTGGTCTCCTTCTTGAATTATACCCTCATCACCCATCTCTCCAAGCAGAATTTTGGCACTCTACTCAAAATTTCAAGCGGTTTGGAATGCCATCCCAAGTGCCCATTGATAATAAGATGATTGGAGTGGGTAGCTGTGGAATAGGGGTTATCATGGCTGCCAGAGACTTCATCAGAAATGGCCCTGCAACTGTCAATAATATCAACTGGAGATATTGCAACATGGATAAGCACAGAAAAGACCTCATGCTGCAGATCCTCAGATGGGGCGGACATCATACATAGAAAGGCTCCAGAGTTGCTGGTTGGAACTCCATTCTGCCTATAACATCTTGTGCTCTCAGATTCCTTGAGTCTTACAGTTAATTTGCTGTCGCATTAACCAAGCCTGTACTCTCAGGGGTAGCAGATACCCGAGGGTTACACTTAATTCCCTGTCGCGTTAACCAAGCCTGTACTCTCAGGGGTAGAAGATACCCGAGGGTTACACTTAATTCCCCGTTGCATTAACTGAGCCTGTACTCTCAGGGGTAGCAGATACCCGAGGATTACGCTTAATTCCCCGTCGCATCAACCGAGCCTGTACTCTCAGGGGTAGCAGATACCCGAGGGTTACACTTAATTTCCTGTCGTGTTAACAAAGCCTGTACTCTCATGAGTAGCAGATACCCGAGGGTTACTCTTAATTTCCCGTCGCATTAACTGAGCCTGTACTCTCAGGGGTAGCAGATACCCGAGGGTTACACTTAATTTTCCCTTGCTTTAACCCAGCGTGTACTCTCAAGGGTACTGAGAAATGTTTCCTCTCTGGCGAAACTGTCACCTTGATGTGGTGGAGAGAATTGATTGTCTCTGTGACCTATGCTGATAATGAGTAATTTCCCAGAAGAAACACCGTAACCAGGAAGGTCAAAGGAGAGAGACCAGACAAAGAGCAGTCTCTTTTTTGGTACAAGATTACTGACTGTAGCAGATAACTTGCCATCACATTAACCAAGCCTGTGTTCCCTTTGGTAGCAGACACATGTACCTGAGGGTTACCATTAATTTTGTTATCACATTAACCAAGCCTGTGCTCCTTGGATTGATGATACCTGCGAATTTCAGTTAATTTGTCATTGAATTAATTTAGAAATCCCATGCTCTCATAGACAACATGTGAAATCTTTGCAAGCATTACAGCCGAATGTCAAGTTGGATTTGGGTAAGTCGCTTTGTAGAAACTAGTGCATTCATGTCCTCGCCAATCGTAAGGTCTGCAGCAACTGTTGAGGTGTTTCCTTTACAATTTGAGTATGGCAAGGATGAGCAGCATGGGTAAACATAATGCAAGTTAATTAATTGAGTATAGTAAGGGAACAACATAAAACTTAATTGACCATTCCCCGTGAGGATCTTTTCAGGGACAGTGAAAGAAATTTAATCTTAATGTACTGGTACATGTAGGCAGTTGTTTAAGTTCAAATAAACGACTGTGCACCACCGATAGCCGCCTTCCAGTGAAACCACTGGAACACATGGTGGCATGTATTCAACTGCAGCCGCTTGTCGCATGTGAACATATAGTAGGCAATTTTTGAACTCTTTTCTCAAGCCTTTTTATTTGTGTTCTTTTTTTTTTTTTTTAAGAATATTTCACTATTTCAAAATAATTTGGCCTTACAGAATAAAAGTGACTCTGAGCATAACAATTATGCCACCAGAAATGTGCTTTAACATTAAATTATATGAAATTTGTGGGAAAGTATCTTTGAACTTGATTTCGTTCATTGCAGTAAATTAGGTTATACTGCATCTCTTGAGTTGAAATGTATCAATATCAACAATTTCACAATAAACAACACTTGGTTTTTATAATCCAGACCAGTGTTTACTCGGTGAGTCAATATCAATCAATGCAACTCGAAGAACACCGATAATATTGGCACTGCAATAGGAATAGATAAAAAATAGTTGTGACTTTACTGCTATCAATATTGCCGACAATATAGTTTGTACTGTGATTGGCTGGTCAATTGCTATTGATTTTCATCAAAATTGATTCAAGTCCTTTAAACGATAAACCTAAACTTATTAAAGCAATTTGTGTTTATGTTTTCGAAAAACAGCAAATAAATGAAAGTCAAAGCTGTTTACTATGCCAGAGTCTTACAGTAATATATGAAAGAAACAAATTATGTTATATACCAGTAGTCATTTTGTGCTGGCCATAAACTTTTTAAAGATGCTGACGATCACTTAAGAGGCCCCACTGTTTTCCTTGTAATATGTATGAAGTGTGTAGAGCAACTGGAGTTGAAAATTGAATTAATGTTGAATATTAGAAGTTTATTACAAAGATTGCACTTGACTTGAGACTGAAACTATGTTGAGACAAGCACAGATTCCAATCATTGACTGCTATCAATTTTCCCAAAAACAATAATGATGCAAAGTATTTTTCTGACTGCAATTCGGTTTTTAATATTGGCTACTTTTTTTGCATGGATTAGGTTTTGGTTTTCCATATTCATTTCTATCGAGTAAACTCTGCCTTGCAAACAGAGTTGATGCACATAAATGTGTTGTTTGTAATTTTTTCTCCTTTTTATAGTTCCACTCGGCTAACGTATAAACGAATACACATTTTTCCCAACACAACAGTATTGTAGAGATTGGGCCACCAAATCAGATCTAACTCGCGAGTAGCTCTGCCTTCCCCGTGCCCGACCACTAAATTGCTTCTACAGGTAATTCTGCCTTTGAATGTTTTTCCACGGGCTCTGTTTTTTTGCAGCAGCAAGTGCCTCTCTGGGATCCATTTCACTTGGGTAGTCAGTGACTTGTGTGTCTCCATTCCATTGCACTTGTTCTTGAAGAGTGACAGTGTTTTGTTTTTCCAGGGCAACTTTAAGTACATTCAAGTCGAAAAGGCGGTATGTCACCTTTCTCGCTGACGAGCTCAAAATAGGTGCTCGCCAGTGATGCTGGTTTCTGATAGCATTAGGCTGTGGGTCGTCCAGATTTCTGAGCAGTTGCTGGAAAAACTTTGACGGAACCATATTGAACTCCAATGTCTGCCAATTTCCTGTGAAAGGACATGACCTATTTTATAATTCATTTTTTGCAAAAACAAAAATCCAATGGGATTCTTAAATTGCGAGTCGTCTCTTTTCTTAATGGAAGGAAGCATTTAAATGTAATGGACCGAACGGGAGGTGGCAGGCTTTACTGAGACGTATGATGAATGATGCACCATTAATACGACTCCCTTAAAAAACAATTGCGTGGGAGACTGGAATTTCTGCCCGGTCCCAGATAAATTTGACTTTGCAATTTCTTGACGGTAACATTTTTTTTCATAATTGATTGAAGAAAAAAAATTAAATGGCCTGCACTTTTCCATCAGAACAAACACGCGAGTTGTTGTTATAATCATTCACTTCTCAAGACCATTCGTCTTTTGTCCTCGCCCGAGCGTGCGTTTAAATTGTCTCCCGCGCTGGCGCTCGCGTGTTGCCTCCGCTCCACTACTTCCCATTTTATTAAAGCACTTGCGCGCGTGTTTGTTATTTACCTCGGTTATACTGAGAAAGCATAGATATCGTACTCGGCTTGTCTGTTGCTAGAGTGAACTTACTTTTATGCCGTTGGTGATGAACTCCATTTATGCGTTCGGTGATACCAGCCAACCATGCTTTGTATTCAGCTTGTAACGCGGGAGATCTTATGGCTTGGGGAACTGTCAGCGGAACTTCTTCATCATTCTGTAAAAACACTGCCCGTTTCGGGTGTTGTTTGTTAACGTGGTGTTGCTCAAAGTGCTTTAAAAGTGCATGGAAAGTTCTTAACTTTTTAGAACACTCGTCACAGCGAAGGTACACGCATGTATCAGCCATGTTAAAAGTGAACCGATGGTCGATGGTGTTGAATGGCGAACGCTTGCTGTGTTTCTATTGTTATTCTAACCAATAAAATAAAAGAATTTTTCTTTGCTCGGCTGAGAAACAATGGACCCTTGTTATGTTTTTAATGTGCCACGTAGTTTACTAGTCAGTTCACCGTCACTTTCCCTCACCCCGACTCGTGATGGAATCGGGAAGAAAACGCAAATTAAGACAGAAAGAATTTACCAAGGAGCAACTTGCACACTTCAAGAAGCTTCGGAAAGAGCAAAACAAGAGGAGAAGGAAAAGAAAGAATGGTCCAGCAGAAGAACCGGCAGAAGAATTAAAG
The DNA here is from genome assembly GCF_964199315.1 of Orbicella franksi. Taxonomy (NCBI): domain Eukaryota; kingdom Metazoa; phylum Cnidaria; class Anthozoa; order Scleractinia; family Merulinidae; genus Orbicella; species Orbicella franksi. The sequence continues at coordinate 3,787,573 of NC_138149.1, read as the reverse complement.
GTGGAGGAAATGACGATAGCACCTCCCAATCCACCAGCAAATGCACGCCACAGCAATGAGAAGAAAAGACAACCAGAGGAGGCGGAAAATATGTTGTCGGGAGGAAAGAAAATGGATCGCGCATCGCTAGAGCGGAGTGAAAAGAATGGAGAAGAATCACATCCCAGTCAACCAGCAAATGCACGCCACAGCGATGAGAAGAAAAGAAAACTAGAGGAAGCGGAAAAAATCTTGCCCAGAGGGAAGAAAATGGTACGCGCATCGCTTCATCGCAGTAAAAAGAATGTAGAAGAAGATACGGTCACACGTGAGGCTTTGAGACGGAAAGTTCATGCGTCCGCGAAACCTAAAGAGAGCGACAACACAAAATTGCGGGAGATCAATGCAGCCAACTTGACGCGTACCGCGGCGGCAAAGTCCATCGGGAGTGGAACTTTTGGTACTTGCTACCCGGGCAAGTATCGGGGAATTGACGTTGTTATAAAACAGTATAAAGAAAGAAGTTGTCGAGGCGGCGAACGCTTGTCATTCCTACAAAGGGAGGCAAAACATGAGGCCAATGTTTTACTGCGGTTAGGAGATCACCCAGGTATTCCACTTTTATTTGGTGTATGTCTAAAAGAAAAGCCAGTGAGCATTGTCATGAAATTCCATGGAGACGGAAAAGATAGCCTAACAGTTTACAAAGCGGCTAAGAACAACCTCATTAGTGAAAAGAAAGAATGGAACACTATTCTTTGTGAGACCGCCGATGCCTTGGATCACGTACACCGTTGCGGTTATGCCCACAACGATCTGAAATCGAACAATGTTGTTCTAGAAAAACGCGAAGATGAGCGGCTTCACGCAGTAATAATCGATTTCGGTAAAAGTGTTTTGTTAATTAAAGCAAAGAATCCTCCCGCGAAACCGATGCATGTAAGGGACCAGTACAAGGACAGTTACATTGCGCCAGAACTGGTTGATGGTACTGGAAAACCATCTATTAAAAGTGATATCTATGCGCTGTCTTTCCTGATCAAATCTGTGTATAGACTTTTACATTTTCGAAACGTTGCTGCTGTGAAGAACGCTTTAGTAACATCGCCTGAAGAAAGACCGACAATCAAAGAATTAAAAGCGGCTTTAAGTGCTGACGATTAGAGAGGTGCGAACTTTTTTCAAATTTATAGCAATGAGGCACTAACATTTCGTTTCGTTTCAGTTTGATTTCAAAATCGCTTTTGTTTTATGATTCCAGGATAAAGGAAAGTGGTGTCAGTGTATTTTTTCGGGTTCCCTTTTATAGTCCAGCTTACTGTAGCAATCAAAAGCGATAGCTAGCGCGCACAATAGATGCACAATGTATCGTGTCATCTCGTCTTAGCTTTAGCTTCTAGTGTTTCATGCTGTAGAAAGACTAATAATACTCGATAAAATGAAATAATTTGAATAAATTGTTTTGGACATTGTCACAACGTCGTAATGATTTAATTTCCAGTTTAGCCTGTAAAATTAGTAAGCGTAAGTTGCAATATTGTTCGCGCTCTCGGTTCTGCGTGTTATGTTAGCGCTAGTCTCTGTCTTCGCGCGAAAAAATACCAGCCAAATTATTTTTATCCGCGATTTATTGTAACCATCACTCAGTACTGTCATCTTTTACAGTACACGACTAATTAGAAAAACACCTCATCTGATGTTCCTGGAGCTACAAGGTGTCAAACCATGGCATAGAGTTACTTATGCAAATTAGCCGAGGGCACATTCAATGTGCCCTCACCTAATTTGCATAATAGGTTTTGAGCCTTTCAAAGCTCGTCATGCATTCCAATTAACTACTTGGCAGCCACACAAACATTTGCGATTAGGGCGTTCACAGTATTCTGAGAAACGGCTTGCATCTAGTTTTCCACTAAAGCTAGATTCACTGTTCAAGATGTTCTCTCTCGTTCTGTGCTTAATTTCATTCTCATGCTTTTCTGTAGCTCGCAGAGAGCTTCAGGCAGTCTGTTCTTCAGGCATGACTGTTTTGAAAAACCAAACAGCGTCCCCAGGAGTGATAAAACTTACTGGTACGCTTCCGGCTTACGACAGGAATCGGCAGTGCTCCTGTGTTTTGAAAATGGACACACCTGAGAGCTGTTTGCATGTAAAAGCTAAAAGAAATGGGAACTCTCAAGGTATGTCGTCATATTATGCATGTACCTATCAGTTTAGTATAAGTTTCTGGTGAAAGTAAACTATCGTACCGTCTGATTTATAAGTCACTTCGGATCAGCGAGCAACTACGGCTGCAGAACAAACACACTTTCGGCAAAGATTTCGTAGAATGTCCAGCTCATCTAATTGCATCTCGACAAACGGACTACTACGGCAGTGTTTAGTACAGTCACCAAATGATATTTTTAGGAAGTTTTAGCAAACTACAACGGCAAAGGCAACGAGATTCTTGTCGCGAACTGACAAAACAAAAGGTTTAATTAATGTGCAGAACACAGGCCCCGTACATGCACCGAAGTCTTGGTATTTCTTAGCAATGAATTAGCTGTTTGTTTTTGAACGAGAACCACGACGGCTAATTCTTTCGTACGCATTAAGTTCTATTTGGAGTTTAACTCTCTTTACATTAGTTCAGAGCCTAAGCTAGCTTGATTCCTTAAATGACAGGCACATGCACCATATCTCTAGTAGATGGCATTGGCCTCGGTATCGCCCATTTCAAACCGTCGATAAATACATGTAAATATGAATGAAAAACATACTCTTTGGCTTCAAAACGTGCCTTAGTCTAAATGGACGCTATAGAATTGCTGAAGCACAGTTCAGATGATTTATATTGAGTCTTTTTAACATATTTCGTATGTAAAATTTCAATACTTTACACTTTTAATTCTTGCACAGCTAGCTAATCGACTGAGGTATGTCGCATACTTTTGGATCAAAATAAAAGCTTCCTGTTTGTCATAGATTCATATAGGCCTTCAAATATCTTTTCGCGGATAATTAAAAACATTAATGTTTCGAGTGTTTTGGATTAGATTGAGGAACTGTTAAGGCCGTTAATTTTCATGTGATCGGTACGATCGCTGCAAAAAACAGTTCAACGATCGTATGGATTTTGAAACCACTCTCCTTGCAGCGATTAGACTACGAGTAGTCCCTCTTTCGCTTAATCCGTCGTGCGTGACGCGAAAGAAAACCGCGAGAAAAAAATGGCCGCGCGAAATCCTGGAGGCGAGGAGCGCGCGAAAGGAGAGATTACCGCCTAAGCCCAAGAGTTTGAATTATGCGTTGCTCTCACAACGCAAAAATATGATTGGCTTATGTTAGGAGCGTTGACAACGTCTTGTCAACATTCGAGATACCTGAGACGTCTTGCAGGAATGTTTTGGAACCGGAGCAAATCGAAGCGCTACCAGAGCAAATCGAAGCGTTGGAATCGAGCTTCGCAAGCCGTGATGTTCTTGCGAATCTGCCAACAGGCTTTGGAAAGATTTAAATTTATCCAGTGTTTTGTTTGGGAAAGCTTTCTGCCTCCAACCCGACTGTGAGCGTGTTAGTGATTTCGCTGCTCAACAACATCGTCTAAGTCAGCGACTATAAATTCACTGAGCTTGGCCTTTTTCTGCCGTCCATTTGAAAGATTGAACCGGACTCTCACTTGAAACCGGACATTTACCTGAAATTTTCCGCTGCTATCGGCAAACATTTCACCGCAGTTGGATGATCTCCTATGTATAATGTATAATGTATCATGTAAATTCTCGGTTGAAACTCTGTTGAAATTTTCGCAATAACTTTTAGACGCGGCGAAAATCGTTACAAGAGACCTCTTTCGCCGTCTTCTTTTTAAAACTTCTTTGGCAGTTTCGCTGAACGGACACTGAACGAAGATATACTTCTCACGGCATATGTTTTTGCCTGGCTACTTGAAGAGTAGAGTAGAGCAATTTTATTCAGATCTCCTGGGGCTATTGATAACAGGCGATAATAAGAGGACGTCAAGATAAGAAATCAACAACAACAACAATTTATTGGTATTCCCATATAGATGGTGTTACCTAAATGCAGAATCGCTAAATAAAAATTCAAAAACGAAACAAAATACAACAGCAACCAGAAAGAAAAAGAAAAATAGTTAGTTACAAGATTCTTCATTTTAAGTTCCAGGGTTACAAAGTTCTCTTATTTGTAGTGCTTCATATGTAAAGTAACCTAGTTTTTTACAAATAAAAGTATCAGCATTGTTAAATAGAAATATTGTTTTCTCTGTGTTATTAAAGGAATCAAATTTTGGATATTTCTTGATCATGTCATTTGTGACTTGTTGTCTAATATTATTGTATCGGTCACAATGAAATAAGAAATGCATTTCATTCTCAATTTGGTTAGAACGGCAGTACTGACAAATTCTAAGAGTTTCAGGTAATTTAGGAGTACAGTGTCGCCCAGATTCAATTCTAAGATTATGATTACCACATCGGAGTTTTGCCAAAGCTTGTCTATGTTTGAGGTTCATTACTTGTTCTAGGTACTCAGATTTGCTTACATCTCTTTTAAAACTTGAGTAGAAATTCAACTTTCTGTTAGACCGAATTATCTCCATTTGGTGTCTTTTCATATCATTTGAGATGTGACATTTTAGTTTTTGTAAATTATGTTTGATGATTTGTTCATTGTAATTGTGTGTGTTTATATTATGAGGGTGGTTTTGGTCATCTAAATAATTTTTGATGATTTCATTGACTGTTAACATGAAAGAGGACTTTGCTTCATTTGCCAGTTGATTGGAAATATTGAGGCATTGTTTGGCAACGCTATCTTCTGAGAGAGAGACAAGATGTAGCCAAAATTTAATAATTTTTGGAAGAATATTAAATTTTAATGACAACCGTCCTGTTTCGTTTCGAGCGGCAATATTTGGTGCTCTTCTGTTGAGGCCGAGGTAATATTTGTAAAACTGTGTATGAAGTCTTTCCACAGGGTCTTTTTCCCATTTTTTGAGGTTTATGCTATCGTATGCTCCCCAGATTTCGGATCCGTATAAAAGTATAGGTTGAAATAGAGTATCAAATAGTTTATTACACATATTGATAGGAAGTTTATTGAAATCAAGATAACGTTTGGATGCGAAAATGGATCTTCTAGCCTTCTCAACTAAAGCCTTTTTAGAATTTGAGAAGCTTCCATTAGTGTTAAAAGTAACGCCAAGGTAGGTGTACTGTGAAGCCTTGGCAATTGGATTTCCATTTAGAAAGAAGGAAAATTTGTCACGTGTTGATTTACGATTTTGTTTTTGGAAAATTAGGGTTTGCGTCTTTTTTAAATTAATTTTTAATAACCATTTCTCGCTATAATTTTGGAGGGTATTAAGTTGGTTTTGAAGACCAGCAGCACTGCTTGATATTAATATGAGATCATCTGCATAAAATAAACAATTGAGAGGAGACCCATTTGGTAAAATAATTGGATCTGTACCAGTTGAGGATTCTAGTATGCGTGGAAATTCATCTAGATATAAGTTAAATAGCAATGGTGAAAGAATACAACCTTGTCGCACTCCTCTGTTGTAATTAAAGAAGGAGCTTCTTTTGTTTCCGTTTTTTATAGCGCATTTAGTTTTTGAATACATATCAGTGATTAAACGATAAAACTGATAAAAACGATAAAATTAAACGATAAAATCCTACACCGAAAAATCACTCGGCCGTGAAAGGGCAAACTCTTGGGCTTAGGCGGTAGTCCCTCCTTTCGCGCGCTCCTCGCCTCCAGGATTTCGCGCGGCCATTTTTTTCTCGCGAATTTCTTTCGCGTCACGCACGACGGACTAAGCGAAAGAGGGACTACTCGTAGTCTATGCAGCGATCATAACCTTCGCAGCGACAACGATCTCTGAGCGGGTACACGTCAGTTCTATTTCAAAGATCGTTTAACTTTTTCGGTAGCCATCGCAACGGTAGATAAAAGCGATGCAGCTGAGCAATCATAAGAAACCAGCCTTAGGAATAACCAATGGTCACCAATGGACCCGGGGGGTTGGGGGGGGGGGGTTACTTCGGTCAATCTTTGTTGGGTATGTGCCGCTGGCCTCTCAGAACCTCTACCCCATTATAGTCATATTCTATGGCCAATTATAGACCCCATCTTAGTCACTTTTGGGTAAATGTAATTTTCACCACCCCAAGTTAGTCACTTTCTGTTTTTGCGTCTACCGTATAAATCCTTTTAACTAAGTCTTTCTAAAATGAATTGACACATTTAATAAACTGAATGAAGAACACGTTACTTTACAACTACACTCTTGTAGCACTGTCACCGGAGAGCCATGTGATGACACCAAAGGATGCTGGCGTGTTGGAGATGGAATTAATGTTCCTGTCAATGTCACGTTTAAAGCAAACAAGTCCCAAGCAAAGGAAATCAAACGCTTATTACAGCAAAAGAAGATCCAAGTTATCTTAACTTCGATGGACGCAGAATAGCAATTAAATACCGTAACACGATTGTGGACTTTGTTCTGGACTATTGTGCAACTGGTTAATGTTTAAGTTGTGATTTCAAGGCCGGAAATGTAATGGGAGCCGTTTGTCAAATATTAAACAACAGCAATATATACGGTAACACTTTTTTTCGGCGAATCTTTCCGTTTATAAATCACAACTTGCCAGAATTTTCTTACTCTCAAAATCCCGGAAAAGTGTGACTCCATTCTAGTCACCCTGAAAAGGCGACCCCATTATAGTCAGTCCAGTCGTGAAAATGCGACCCCATCCAGCGGCACATCCCCATTAGCCCATTTATAGGAAGTGCCCTCCCCCCCGGGCTAATGGATAAGATTCTTGTCCAGACGTACAACATTATTATTTTCCAAAACGCTTTCATTTCTTGGCACGTGCTGCGATTAGTTACATAAAAGTAGTGCTTCACAATGATCAACCCTGTATTCTTTTTTATTCTTCCTCTAGGTTTCTTGAATATTTTTGTGTATGAAGCTGAAGGGTCATCGACATTACTTGGTCATGTGGATGTTTCTCAGCCTAAACCTGTTTGGAACTCTCAGACCATTTGTCCTCCCCGCTCAGTCAAACCGAGAGATAGGTTCGTGTCAGTGGTGGGTACGGGTGGCGTGTCGTTTGCAGTCGACTTAAGTGAAAGTCCTTCAGAAATTATGTTGGATATACCACAGACAGTCGATATCAAGAACACCAAAGCGATCGTTTTTCCGTTCAACCCTCCAAAAGATCTCTCAGATAGACAACTTGACATCACTGTGACTTCCTGGTCAAATACACCAGCTTACTTGAAAGTGTCTCAGATCCGTAAAGATGTCGATGACAACATAGAAGTTGTGGATTACAAGAAGGCGTCACTACGTCTTTCCTTTGCCACGAAAGGACGGATTACCCTGTCCAAGGTGTCTGTGCCTCCTTTAACTGACTCTACCTCCACCTGGTTCATTGGAATAGCATTAAAAAACTCAACAGGTAGTTTAAAACCAGGAGAGTCGAAAAATGTTACTTTGAAACTGTCACAGTCATTTGATTACAGTTATGCCACACCTATCTGTACTTTGTTTTTTGTGTCACTGGTGGGAGGTATATTAGCGTCGATGGCTGGATTGTACGTTTTTAAAGAATATCTTGTTGTAGTTAATATTCCAGAACCACTTGCTAGAGTTAACGTGAGTAACAGGGACCAAGATAATCAGCCTAGCAATGGGCAGGACAATGGTAATAATTCTCAGTCGAATAAGATTACAAAATTTGGGGCATTCATTTTCGCCATGTTGAAAGTAGCATACAAGTACTGGTTTTCAGGGGGTCCTAAAACCTATTCTTATGGTACAGGGGTTGCGGGTTTCCTGCTTATGATTGGCGCCTGCCAATTTGTCATTGCAAACTGGTATGTAATGATCCAAGAGGGTGATAGAGACGACTGTTATTACAACGACCTTTGTTATAGAGTTAGCGATCATCATGATATCCCACTGAACTTAATGATAAGTAACTTAACTTACATAGTCCACGCACTGATTTTAACTGTGTCCGTGTGGTACATGGAAACAGAGCTGTATCTTTTCTGTGAAAATCTTAAGAAGTCTGTGACCTCTGGGGAGCAAGCCACTCAGCCTGGTGACGGACAGGAAAATGGCAACAATGGCGACAGTCGTCAATCAACCTCATCTGGTTGTAAAGGTAAACAACAGCTACCAAACCATGTTTTCGTGTGTCCCAATATCACTCCGCATCTTCAAGAGGGGGCTGTTCCAGAGCATACGTTGGGAGACAAAGAAAAGAAGACACTAATGGCCCGAGCACTGAAAAGGAAGTACTCTTATTCCATTGGGTATGCCTTTGCCTGGGCCCTCCTTTTTGAGGGATTGTTTTCCTTGCTTTACCATTTGTGCCCAAGCAGGTACGCATTTCAGTTTGACTCGGCATTTATGTTTGTAATTGCCGGTTTAACTGTCCTTTTGGTGTATAATGGTATGGAATTGAGTGAGTGCCCACTGGAGAAACAACCACGAGGGCAACACCCAGTCGAGGCTCGGCCAGGAGAGCAACACCCAGTTGAACAGCCAGTAGAGGAACTCCCGGTGGGTGCATTGAATTTTTTCCTCTACTTCATAGTGCCACTTTTCATCTTCAATTATATCGGTACACTCTATCACTCCGGATCTGGACTAGTTATAGGGTTGCAAGTGATGTTTTTCATCTTTCTGATCATCTGGTGGTTCGCAATGGCTTGCTGGGCTTTCCATAAGCTCAAACGTGTTAAAGGGGTTTTGCCGTTAGGAAAGTGTGAGGGAAACACTTGCACTGTTGAAATGTGTTGGAATGCGTTTTACTACATTGTTGGTTGTGTCATTGCTCCACCTGTACTGTTTGTACCGATCTTTCTTCTCATGGACCTTTCTCAAGTGTTTCTGTTTACTTGTATTGCAGAGAGTGTTTGGGCTGTTAGTGCCAAAGTTAAACTTTTACAAAAGCTCTGGAAACTACTGTGCCATTGCGAGCGTCCAGGTATGTGCACGAGGTGGGTATTTTTTCGGGGGTGTTATATCTTCTTAACTGTTGCCTTTTTGGCAGGAGCTTTTGGCGTATTCCTTGGCCTGGCAACCACCGACAAAACAGCGTCACCTGAAGATTCTCGTGATCTTAACAAAGAATGCGGAATTCTTGGGTTTTTCGATTGGCACGACCTCTGGCATTTTTTGTCTTCTTTTGCCTTACTAATGGGTGCATTTGTTATCATGTTTATAAGCGCCGCTGAACCGAAAAACGGAAAAGCAGCTCGGCGGAATGGTCGTGAAATGGATGCGGTTGAAAATCATGCGATGGAAAATGAAAGTGTTGATGAAAAATGACCTGGCAGCAGGGACTTAGGCTGTTACTCCACGCAGGATTTCTTTTCCAAAAGAAACAAACAAACAAACAAACAAACAAACAAACAAACAAACAAACAAACAAAAACGCTGTATATGTACTGATCCTGTGGTAGACGTTAGGCTATGTGAACATAACCCCATTTGAACAAAAAGTTCGAAAAGTTCCGAGACCTCCAGCTAGACATGATTTTTCTCCTTTTGGTTTTTCTCCTTCTGCGACCAAACGACTTCAGTTTGTATCGAATTGACTTCAGTTTGTACTGAATCGACTTCCATTTGTATCGAAACGACCGTAGATGTAAAATTACTCTGTATTGCAACGACCGTAAACCGAACCAAACCGTCGCTAACTCGATGTCACAGTCAGAAATCAAAAGAAAAGCCCTAAAATCCATACCACATTGAACCGAACGTTCCCGTTGAGACCAAATAAGGTAGTAGCTCCTACGACAGGTTTAAACAGGGTTTTTAACTTGTTATGAAGCTTTTTGAGCTGCGATGTAAAGCTCAAACAATTCTATCGCTTATATTACTGATTACTAAATGCATGCTAAGCCTGCACTTGCACATAGTAATTGGCTCAGTGCAGGGTAAGTTAGTGTCACAATATTTACTAATCATTTTAAATGCACCAATAGCTTTAAACGTAATGATGTAAGTCAGATAACTTTACAGTGTAAGCTGAATTTAAGTGTAGGAGAAAGTGTGTTCATTTGAGTTTTCCTGCACAAAGATATAATATCTAGTACATAGAATAGACCTTTGTGAGAAAGCACAACTCATATATTGTAACTTACCGATGAAATGTAACTTGCAGTATTATTAATAAGAAAACATTTCAAATGTACCAACAGCTTTAAAGAAATTTTAAGCCTAACAACTTTACAGTGCAAGCTGAATTTTACTGTAGAAGAAATGTATTCATTTTAGTTTTCCTTTAGACAGATGTAACTATAAAGATTACAGCTTTGCAAGAAAGCACAACTCGTGTTTTGTAGCTTACTGATGGACATATCAAGAGTGATATGTTATTTTACTACATAACATTAGCTATAAGATTAAGCATGCCAGTTATAAGAACCTGCTTCGTTTATACTCCTCACCCACCACACTCCCCCCATATTGACTGGCCGATGCGCATGTCGCAAACATATTCTGAATAGAAAGAGCCAAAAAGACAAGACCCCTCCCCCTCCCCCTCCGGATATGAGTTACCTCCGGTACAAGCCTAGCCAGAACCCCTTTAAGGTGTGTAAGCCCTGGACTTATAACTGGCATTTTACGATACAGCTACCAGATTATGTTACCAGTTGGGTGCTAGTTTATTGTAGTATCATATTTTTGGAGAATTTCCATTTATATGTAACAGGTTGTAGGTTGTACAATAATAAAAGCATCTATATATCGTTTGATTTTGTTTAAATTTTTCTAAAAAACAAACATAATCACACATTTTGAAGTACACAAGACTGCGCGCATAAACATGACAAATATCTTTAAGAGAAAGATGTCTTAATTGGAAACAATGTGCTCTTTTGCTAGAGGTTAGCTTTGAAGTTTTTTAGTCAGTCGTGTAAGCAAAGCTGCCTGACAGCTCACTAGTCCGCTAGTACTTCTTTGTGCTCTAAGGGCGCATTTTCCTCTAGAGACTCGTTTTCTGTTTCATCGTAATCTTGTAGCTGCTGGTCAATTTCTTTGCGAAGACTTAGAAGGCTTGTGCGGTCCAGTTCTTGAACCAAAGTAAGAACTGCGGACAATATATTCTGATTCTGTGGAAAGAGAGATGAGGTATCAGATGTTTTAGTAAGATTTAATTATTTTCAAGTTTAACCTTCTTTTTACTATCGATGCTGGACTAAGCGCAAGCGTTTATAAGAGTCTAAACAAACATCGCACGGCGGATCCAGGATTTTTCTTAGGAGAGGTGCACCAATAAGGAATGGCGTAACTGACTGGTGAGGTAAACAGATTTTAAAAGCGAAGAAGGCTTCATCTCAGGAAGGGAAGGGGGGGTGCGCGCACCCCTGCACCATCCCCCTAGCTCCTCTGCATCGTGATTAAGAATGCTAGCCATCCTATATATGATTCAGTTGCGTTCCTGGGCGTTTTCCATTCGGAACTTTTGGAGTTGGTCTGGAAATTTCCGGAAAAGAGGCTAATCTTGCGAGCTATACCCAAATTTTCGATAATTTCTTAACGAGAATTTCTGCTCCATTTGATTGTCATCCCGGAATTGCTGGCAGTTTAGAATGAGTGGTTCTCGTTTTGCAACAATTTTGGTATTTTCCAGAACCTTTCCGAAGAAGTTTCCCCCCTTTTCAAAAGTTTCGGAATTTTGGGGTGAATGGAAAGCGCCTGGTATCTCCCTTTTGATATTCCAACCTTCTCAGCCAATCAAAGGTTCAACAATGGCACGTGATTGGCCAGGCATTGGGGAAGCCAACATGAAGACAGAGATCGGCAAAGGTTGTTGAGGTTACCGCGCGTTAAAATGTAACAAAAGATACATACTGAAAAATGTTTTACAAGCAAAACATAATAGAACCAACTCACTCGAGAGCTGGGAGAAACAGTTTCAGCTGCCTTTTTGTGGATATTTGTTGCTGTTATAGCTTTAGTAGTGTCGGGTTTATCTTCTAGTAACAATGGCTTCAGTCCTAACTGGGCCCGAAGTTTACTGTGAAAACCAAAAAAAAAAAGTTAAACGTTACAGTAAAACTCCAGGATTATCTAGCGAACGTGACGGCCGAAATCTGAATAATGGCACCCTATTCAGAGGAAAAGATAAAAACTAAGAATTAAGTAAACATGCCGTTTAGATTTCCTTTCTGTTGCATGGGATGTTTGGAATTAAACATAGAATGCTTGACGAAGCAGAACATATCTTGTTCATCTAACTGGGCGTATATCTACTGCGGTGTTTTGCTAATACAATTTAAAGGAACCCTATCAAAGGAACCCTATCATACTGGGATCACACACTAAAAAGCCGCAAAAACGACAGCCTTTTAAGTATTTAGTGTACTGTACTGCGCCAGGGAACTATACAGCTTGCAGTGGGAATGACCTGAGGCTAAGCAACTTCCAGTGAGGTAATCATAAAGAAGCGACATCACTTACACATGTTGTGTTGTGAAAAAACTGCGTGCATTTTTCAAGAAAGCTGTTCGAAATCCGTGTTACCCATCCTTGTTCCTTTTGTTTTGATCTTGCCTATTAGGCGTTTTTCTACCTTCAGTTGGTAAATATTTTGGGCTTTTTCTTACATTTGAAGGTAATCTTTTCCTGCATCTCGGAAACTGTATCTTCACTTGGAAACTTTCACCTCTAATTTCAAAATTTGAAAGCTGTTTCCCCCTTGCCAGGAGGTTAATCAAAGTCGTTTTGAACCACCAAACTTCCCTGTTCAGCAGGGTTATTACTTGGATGGGTGGCCAAAGAAAAATACCCCTTTTTGTAAGATTTAGATTAAGCTCTTATTTGGTTGTAAATTCATTTATATGTTGTGACGATAAAATAAAATAGCACAAAACTAAAACAGTCTGTCCATGAAGTTGTGCAGAAAGGACGCACCTTCTTGTTACAGTGAAAGGGCCCCACCCCACCCAGGGCTGTCATTAAGTATTGAGTCACCTGTAGCCTCTCCAGACCCGTAGCAAACTTATTACTTTGTGGGTGAATTCTATCAACAACAGGCAATTTCACCTGTAGCATCCAGGGAAAATCAAGAATATAGAGCTGTAACAGGTGTTACGATGGGTTACGGCCCTTAATGAGAGCCCTGTCATCAATATGAGAAATATTTTGTCATCCAGTCCCTAGACTTCTTGAAAGTCATTCCAAAAAGAGACACCTCATGGTAGATATGATGTTAAATGTCAATTAAACAAAACTGGCGATAGTCTGTTTATAAAAGTCTTACTTACTTGGTTTCATTTACTAATTCATTTTGTGTCGGTTCAGGGTTCTCATCTTCTGCTATCAAAAAGAGGAAGAAAATTAATTTCAAAACTAACAGCCTTGTGGACAACCAGTGGATTCCATCAATTGAGAGGTCTGGATTTGCGTCTTGTACAGAGTCATTGTGGCATGTTTGTAACCTTAGCAGTACCTCTCTCTACACAGGAGAATTTATAGCAAAGCATGCGTCATGCCAATTGATCCAAATGGTCAGAGCTTATCCCTGTTAGGCATTAAATGACTGGGAGTTTTTATAATCCCCCCTGGATGGGATGCTAGTCCACTGCAGGGCTACCCCTAGCATTACATTTGCCAGTACCCATTTAGACACCTGGGTGGAGAGAGGCACTGTGAGAGTAAAGTGTCTTGCCCAAGAACACAACACAATGTCCCCGGCCAGGGCTCAAACCCGGACTGCTTGATCTGGAGTCCAGCGCACTAACCATGAGACCATCATGCCTCCACAGGGGAGTATTTATAGGTAACAGCAAATTGCCAGCTGTAGGCAATAAATCATAATACTGTGGAGTGCAACCTGCAAGGGGATAGCAGATCCAATCCAGAGGGAGTGTCCACCCTTCTAGCTACTCCTCACAAGTTGAGTCCCTAGGCTCCAAAAAGGCTTCCTTTGCTAAACATGAAATATTTTTCTTTTTGCGTATGTTGTAGAGGCTGGAAGTATTATCCCTACAAACAAATTACTGTCTTTATGTTGCAAGCTCAAATTTACATTATTATTTAAGCCAAGCAAAATGAGTTTATTTACTCTGTCTCCTGCATCTTCACTGTTGCATGATTAGCAGGGGACATAAGAACCCACACACTTATAGCAAAGAGTAGGGCAGGGAGTTCCTGGTGTTGTGGTCTGGCCTTGTCTCACAGGTTGGTGCTTCACATAGGGTTAACCTCATTGCACCTTCCCCTCCTGGACAGAAGACTACGTCTTGAATTTGTTGGTTCCAAATCAAACTCAAAGAAGACAAGGCTACCAGCACTCTGGGTCAAATAATAGTGATATCACTCCTACCTGCTGAGCTTTGCGGATTAACATCCTTACACACAGCACCATCGGTTTTTAGTGTATTCTAGGAAAAAACCCGCCACCTTAATACAGGATTATGATTTAGCGAAATAATACATGTACTTCCATACAAATTGAGATAAACTTGAAAACAGGTAGGACTGCTCTTCTGTTTTAATCTTCTCCAATTTTGACCATCTGCAAGTCATATTAATTGGCTTTTCTGTGTTTATTTTGAGTTCTTCTACAGTTTAAAGCTGCCATACTGTGGTAATAGCCAGGGCCAGGTTGTTCAAAGCACGATAAAGCTAATCCAAGATTAGCATAAATTTTTATTTCAATTTTGTAACTTTTCAGTGAAGGTTTCTGTTTAAATTTTTTGTCCTTTAGCTTTGGCTTTCACCAGTGTCAAACTCCAAAAAATATGGACAGTGAAAACGCTTTTATTCAAGAGAAATTTGAACTTTGATTAACTTTAAATGCTGGATTCGCGTTAATCGGCTTTCGAATAACGAGGCCCAGTTGGTCAGCACCAAAATTATGCAAAATATATTAAATTGCATGACCTACATGTACCCCTTTTAATGCATGACTTGGAAAACACATCCTTAAAAGAATCATTACAAAAGGTTGAGACATTTGAGTGACTCAAGTACCTTATGAATACCAACTGTGGCAGTCAAGTCCAAATGAACAGGAATGTCTTCTGGAGTGGGGATTTCAATTCCTTGTTTTGTTGCCTCTATGACCTCTGCTTCTTCAACAACTAATAAATAAAATTAATTTTGTATATACAAGTAATTTAATTAATATTTAATATATTTGCATTTCATATTTCTTGATGAAAGCAGACAAAGAACTACTTTTAAAAAACTAACATACATACGCATTGTCAACCAATTTCATCCAACAATCTTCATCTCACAAATCGTTTAATTGAAAATGGGCATCTCTGCCCCTTTCACAGGGGAGGCCCCAGGGCTGTCATTAAAGAGGCATTACATATAACACCTGTTGCAGCTAAATAGACACGTAGGGTCTTCAAATTGTTATGAGTAACCTTGCCTGTTGTTGAAACAATTAACCCACAAAGCCACAAGTTTGTTACAGGTACAGGGGTTGATCCAGGATTTTTCTTAGGAGGAGTACACCACTAAGGTATGGTGTAACTGACTGGTGAGGTAACCAAATTTTAGGAGTGAATACGAAGAAGGAGGCTTCATCTCAGGGGAGGGGGTTGCACACTCCCTGCACCCTCCCCCTACTGTAGATCCGCCCCTGCAGGTGTGAAAATCAAGGTAACCAGTGACCCAAAAGTAAGTGAGAGCTGAGAGCCCTGCAGGACCCCTTGCCTCAGTGTCAGTTATATAACTGATATTCACAGTGTTATAACTTAACGTTGACTTACCCACTGTGTCTAACTTAGTAAGTTTTGGTAAATTCTTCAGAACAGTCATTCTGTACTTCTCTACATTGGCACAAGGGTTATCAGAAAGCCACAGGACTCTTAACCTGGGAAGGTTCTTCAGACAGCCTATCTCATTAATATCTCTGATGCTATTCTTTCTAAGATAGAGTTCTCTCAGTCTGGGACCTGATAGTGTGATAAGGAGAAAAACACGAAGAGAAAGAGAGAAAAACGACAACAAGAGAACAGTCAAATAATCTTGTCATTTGATCTATCTGTTGTGATTTCCTTTAGATAGAGTGGTTTTCAATTAAGTGTCGAAAAAATCTTACTACTCTTTGAGATTAGGTGAGTGGTCTCATTGGTAATTAATTGGTTGGGTTTTTGTTTTACGACACTCAATTGAAAACTGCTCCACTCATATTATAATTCAAAAACAAGAATGGTACAATGTGCAAAGTCCTTCAAACTGGTTATGCTGTTGACACTGCAAAGCAAAGAAATAATAATAGAAATGTAAAGAAAATTTCAAACAAGAGAGTGAGAGAGTTAAAATTAAGTTTTAACAAATCACATCCGAGGGTACTGAGATTTCATTTTGGCAATTTGACATTCAAAGGTGATATCAGATTTGTAGGAGTCACACAAATGGACATATTCTGAGACCAACCTGAGACTAAGGACTTCAACATTTGGCATCTGCCGCAAAACTGAAATCTGTAAAACAACATAAGCTTAACTTTCATAAGCTTACAATGAGACTGAAAAAAAAAACTAAACTGATTAAGCTTATTTGTAAATCGAACTTGATTTCTCGAACAGCTGCGAACAGAAAATTGTGCTCTCGTGTGCTCTATTGCGACAATAGCTAAACTCAAAAACGCGGAATAGTAATAACAATACCCGAAAGTAAAATCACTGCACTTACATCATTCAGATCGCTTCCCCTGGAAAGAAAAAGAGGACATTTAAAAAGTGAAACTATGACAACAAAAATTTGTCTACTTTCCTAATAGTTTTTATTTTGAGGTGCAAAAATTAATCATTCACCCACTCACCAAAAATTTAGATTTTTCACATTTTCTAGAGATGATGCTCTAGCCCTTGACAGAATCTGCTGTTCTGATAATGCAGACATGTTGTATTTCAGCTAATACGACCGTTCGTTCTTCTTGTTTTGACTCATGAATATTTCCGCCATTTTTTCGAGGTCTACAGGAGCAATCCGCTGACCGCGGGTTCGTTCTTTTCGGAACTCTTCGCTAGCTTTTCGGAAAGCACGAGGAATACCGAATACTCCCGAAAGCTTGCAATGCCTGAATTCCTTTGTAACCTGGCCATAATTTTCAGTTTTGTGCTGTTTTGGGTCTTTTGCAAAGGGAAATTTAGCCATGTGATATAAAATTTGCAAAGCAGCAAGCCCTGAAAATGTAGCTTCGCTCGCAAAATGCATTGTTTGCCAGGTGCTTAGCAAAAAAAGGAGAGCTAAAGTAATACATTAAGCCGGAAAATACAAGCCGTTTATTTTTATATTTTCAAGAACATCGTTTGACAGAATGGCTTGCTCGAGCCGGCTGTGATTTCTGCCAAGCTGCTGAAGTTATGAGTAGCGTGCTAGATACTGGAAGTTCACCTTCTGAAGTGGACAGTGTAGACCTGGATGAAGTAAGTTGCCCACTGTGTTCTAAAAACAGAACTCTCTGCTCGTGAAAAATTGAAAATAATGTTTCCCTTTTAACCAGAGTGATGTTTTCAAAAGCTTGAGTTTTAAAAGTCTCACTAGCTTACGTAAGACTTAATACTTATCGAACTGATATATGGCTGTCGTATTAAAACAGTTTTCTTAACTACTGGTAAGGGTTTATCCGATTCCACAACAATGTAAAAATAACTTTTAATAAATCATTTCTAGGAACTTCATACTAAACTTGGGTGGGGGAGGGGAGGGGGGCACACTCCTCTATAAAATCCCATGGTGTCCTGTACCTAGCTGTTAAATTTATATTTTGTACTGTACTGGGTCAAAAAAAATCTAGTTATTGCAGCACCTTTGAAGGTGTTAAGCCAAAAAAATAAAAAGAGACTGGAACTTCTTATTTTCCAAGATAATTATAGCTGATTTTCCTTTTGGGGAGGGTGTGTTCTACCCGGGGGGTGTAGGGGGGGGGGGCGGACTCCCATGTATAAAGAACTCCTAAGAGGTACCAAGATCTGGTGTTGTGGGCGTGGCTTGTTTTTTGTTTTACCCCTAAGAAGTACCAATTCTAACACTTACAGTTATCTTCTATCATATTTTACTCTTCTCAATACACGAAAAGGTGTTAAAAAAGGTATCAAAAAAGCTTTCGCTGTGGACCTTTTGAGGCTGAACACCCTAGGAGGTACCAAAACTTGTTTTTTAACAGCACCTCCCTCCTTTTTATATGGGAGTCCACCATGGGTGTTCTTTTGGAAGTTCCCCCATAGAAACAGGCATTTGGGTTGAGGTGTGAGGCCATGAAAGGTGAAGGGCTTGCAACTGGTGCAAATGAGACAAACAGTGTAATTATGGAATACAAATTTCCATTCAAAGCGTTAAGATAAGAGTATTTCATTCACAGCAGCCCAACAGGAAAATGGGATGACCATTTAGAAGTTTCTGTGTTTGCAGAAATTTTCCAGCTCTAGGACTGGACAGAAATGTCAGGTTCTATTGATATTGTAACTATAATTTTTGTACATAGAGAACAACTTTAGTCAGTACTTGGTCAGAAATGATGTCTCTTTAGGGGTGAAAATGAATTTGAGCCATCCTTGCAAGCAAGATTTTGGCACCTCTTCAGGGGTTCTTTTAAAAATAGCTCACAGTCAGGGTTTTACCCCCAGCATTAAATTCTCTGGCACCCATTTGAACACCCGGGGAAGGAGAGACACCACAACAGTCAAATGTCTTGCCTTTAAAGAACACAACATGATGACCTTGACTGTGGTTCAAACCTTGGTTGCTTGATACAGACAGAGTCCAGATATATTTGCAGACAATGAATGAGTTGCCAGTAATCGGATACCCGTGTTTGCGCGAAGAACTCTGGGATCGTCAGGGGGCAAACATTGCTAGTCGCTGGAAGGAAATGTATGGCGAAAAGTTGTTTCGAGGTACAAGAAAACGATTTTTGAGAGAGATCAACGCTTTTTCGTCGTTGTTTTTATCACGAATGGATTTGGGCAATGTTGATATGTGGAATATGTAAGTTTTTTTTGAATAACCGTAAAATATGTGATAAAACCTACCGATAAACTCCGTTGCTTGCATGAGGTTTAATTGTGAAATTTACATCACGTAATAGTCTGAAATATATTACAAAATTAATTAGGTATAAATCGAGAGGAAATAACCCAGTAAGACCTTTTAAGTTGTGTACAGGCTACTTTTGGCTTATTTGAAAGCTCAGTCATACAAATAATACCGGAAATAAGCCCGGTCATGATCATTGTGCTGTCTGGGGTTGATTTAATGACAAATGAGTCTGCGCGACTCATGCTGTGTGGCTGCTGTGTTGCTCAAAGCCTTTGTTTTGCTTTTACAAGCACGTATTTCAGTGATTTTTCTTTTCTATAACAGATCAAGGGTGGCTCCTTAAATATATCTCTGAGTATTTGTATTTAAAAGTGCCATTTGTGGGTGATTATGCTTTCCAAAGTTTGGTATTGACGGTTGAGTGAAATCGCCCGACACAAAGGGTAGTAGTTCCTTCTGCAATTTTTGATTTCTGTTTTACAGCTTTTTTCTGTCTTTATATTTAACTTCTCGGAGTGTCTTTTCTACCATTTGCTCCGGGTAGCCTCTCGAGATCAGGCGTGTATTGAAATTTTCAATATTCTCTTCAATGTATTTCACAATAAACCTCACGCAAGCAAAAGGGAGTTTAATTTATCGGTAAATTGCATCACTTATGTCATGGTTATTCAAACAAAATCCTACATTTTCCTTGTATCAACATTGCCAAAATCCATTTGCGATAAAACAACGGCGAAAAAGCGTTGATCTCTCCCCAAAACCATGTTTTTGGGCATCTAAACAACTTTTTGCCATGCATTTCCTTCTAGCGACTTGCAATGTTTGCCCCCTGACGATCCCAAAGTTCTTTGCGCAAACACGGGTATCCGATTACTGGCAATTCATTCATTAGGGCAACGTGAATTATTCTAACTAGGCAGAACATGTTAATAAGCATCATATATTTAACTGTCTAAAAGAAGTAACAATAAAAAAGTTACAATTATCAAAAATTAGTACCAGAAACTGAAAAAGGGACCCTTGCTGCTTTCTGGATGTGGCACAGTACCGTTGCACTAATCAACAACTGTTTTTGGTTTGTTTTTTTATTTATTTTTTTATTTTTTATATAGGATTCCAGTTCTGAGTTTGGTATTGTATGTGAGCTCATTGATGAGGCCATCGTCAGCCTGTGCTTCGACATTCATCGGTCTATCAAGCATGGAGCATATAGTGTCCTTGAGCAATCAGATGAAAAAATGTAAGTAGTGACATTAAATAAGACTGCTTATGATATTGATTCAGTGTTACCCAAAGTTATGTCTTACTAGTAAACAACTTGATCTGGGGGAGATTGCCTTTTCCAACCCAACCCTCAGAACTATGTCATGTTGTATTCAGTGTACCTGTGCTTAATCCGTTAATTCCACCATGGAAGAGATAACGTTTTCTAATTTAACATCAGCTGCTGAATTTTTAAACATTGGTGCTTTTTTTTGTTTCATGTCTTCTCTTTGATCAGTATGAAACAATTTGGTGAGTGTTTTTTTTTATTCATTGTTTGAATTTAGCATATTTTAGTTTTAATTAGTTCCTGAATTTTTTGGGATCTCATGGGCAGCCATCATTCATGCAATAATTGTACATGTACATTGTCAAGATGAATTGATTGCGCAAAGCATATGCAGTGGTTTAATAATGATGAATTCTTTCCTGAGAGGTCTGAGTTTGAACTCTGTCTATTAAATGTCATTGTGAGTATGTTCTTGGGGAGGTTGCTCCACTCTTGCATTCAGAGCTTCCCTCTGCCTATAAAGCATGTAGAGCTGCTGTAACTATATTGCATATAGCAAGTTGAATTCTTAATGAAATTTGGCAAAATTATGGAATAGCATCTCATTCATGAAAATTTCCAGTTTAATGAATATTGCTTCTTGTTGCATCTTGTTTTAGACTGAAACATACATTGTAATTGATACCAGCACCCTTGGGCAATCTAGCTCCTCAATGAATACTTACTAGCATAATATTACAGACTTGAACTTTATTTACGAAAAGGTGACTTTTTTTGTCAATCTTGTGACAAGCTAAATTGTCCTTCATAATTTGAATTGTTACTTCAGAAGTGGTGGAATGCGATGGGCTGGATGTGTTTGGCCAGGGACCATTGAAGAAACAAGTGGAATGCATTTGCCCGAGCTGCCAACGAAATATGGCTGCCAACAGATTTGCTCCTCATTTAGAGAAATGTTTGGGAATGGGACGAAACAGCAGCCGATTGGCCAGTCGCAGGTTAGACTATTAGTCATTCCTAAGGGTGTATTATTACAATAGCTTCCTTCTCAACAAGATGGATACATTGCTAGTTCACACAAGTAATAAAAATAATTGTTTCCACTAGAAAGAAGTCTCTGGGACATTGTCAAAATGTTTTCACAAATGAGCCATTTCCAAATTACCTTGTGCCTCTGTTTCAAAACGAGTCTTCATGCAAAAACCTCATATGAAAAACCTTTTTACCTGTTGAGGGAACACTTTTTCTCGAATGTGAATGGTTTTGCCCAGCAACTGGTTTTGTAACAGATGCAAAAGACTAATCGGAAATGGCTAATTCCGAAAACTAATTATGAAGTATAATCAGTTTATTATAAATAAATTTAAACTGAACATGTTGAACACTTTTTTCCTCTAATTTTCACTGATACATGTATTTCATATGGCCAGGCTTGCGACCACTGGCAAGCTAATTGATGGTGATGATGATGATGACAACTTCTTTGATGATGACTGGACATGGAACTCAGACAGAAAGCCAGGTTTGTCATATTTCATGTAAAATGCAAGGGTCTGTTTGTAGCAAAGACTTCCAACCAATGAAATAAAATTTAAGCCTACAAATATGTGTGTTTTTAGGGTTGCTGATGTAACAGATTTTTTGTTTCTTTCCGTAGGCAAAAAGAATAAGAAAGACAGGGTAAGATACCAAGATTGTTTGTTCGGCATTAATTTTTATTAATGCCTCTAATCCAGCCATCTTAAGTTTGCTCTTTAATTCTCTTTCTGTGCCTCTACTATTCTTTTGCATGAGAAAAAGCAGTAGTAACTTGACGTGCTACTCACAGAAGTGAACCCTAATCAATTCAGTTGATTTTTTTCCTTTTGACTACAGGGAAATTCACCAAGAAGAGCTAAAGCTCCCAGAAAAAATGGTATGACATGTTAAAAAAATATTTCTGTGATCAAAGTCTACTGACTTTCTTTAAGTTAGTATTATCTTAAAGTAGTTCAGCCTTTGGAGTACATTAGGACTGCCACTAGAAGTGCAAAGGAAATCTCCAGATTCGTATATACTCTACATGAAAATCCACACACTGTCAGTTTTCTGATAAATTGTTTTTGCCGGTATATATATATATATATTAGGTGAAGCTGGGACTCCTCGTCCTGGGACACCTAGTTCTGTTCACAGTGGAGAGTTACCAGCAACAAGGGTAAGATGATGTTTATTCTAGAGTTTTAATTCATTCTTATAATATACAAAATATTTCAATCTTGTTAGTGGCTCTTTCCATGCTTTTAGCCAGGATCTGAAGAGTGGGTGGGCAAAACGTTTATAGCCACACCATCTGGGAGGGTTAACTGCTGTATGTGGGCAAGTCCCCTTAGAACATTGCAAATTTTAAGCATTTAAGGGTGTGTTCCTTTGGGAAAATCCAAAGAAATACACCCTTAGGGTCCTTTATGTTGAGAGATTTTTAAACTTTTGCAAGCCCTGTTGGCAAATAATGAATAGTTGTGTTTATGTTATAAGTTAAGGTGAAGTTTTATATTTATATCATATTTATTGTATTTTTGGCTTTCAGACTGGACTTACTATGGCTGCCTTTGAACCTCTTGGAAACGGTATGTACAGCACTTGCACATTGTATATATAACAGAGGGGTGGGTTACAGATGGGAGATGAGAGGAGTAGATGTGGAGGGGAACACGGGAAGGAATCAAACATTTACAGTAATGTTTAGAACTCCCCATTGCATGAAACTGTATCACAATGTTTTTTTTATGGTCTCTTTCAGAAGAGAAAAAGGCTCTTCTCTCACAGGTACGTATTTTGTAATAAAAGTTCATTTTAAATATGTACATGAACATATACATGGATATGTATGGAGCTTTATCTTGAGTACTCTGTGATTCAGCTCTGTTCAAGGACCATTTCAAGATTATTTTTTTCTAGTAGGTGTAGCCAGCTAATGTAACCCAACTTGAAATATACAAGTTTGCAAACTTATTTCATTATTCATGTAAAGTGCATTTGAATGTCACTGGCATTCATTTGTTTGCTCATGCACTTGCCTGATCCATCATAGGGGAAGGGATGTCCCAAAAAATTAAATAATTCCTGCACAGCAAAAGCTGCTGAAAAAGCGTTGTGCAAGGGGAGCCATGGGGCAACTGAAAAAATCAACCAATTGCTTTCTACCATCCAGTTATTTTGATTGTTGATGTTAAAAAAAATTCTTGCACAAGCTATTGCCCACCTGAAAAAATCATGCACAACTTAAAGGTGAGAAAAATCGCACCTCAGAAAATGCCCCTCCCCCTGTGAAAATTTATTGGTCTGCCCCTTGGCTGCGCCTCGTGAGTCCACAATATTTTGACCGCTGTGATGATGCGTAGTCGTTGTTGATAAGAGTACAGACAACATTGCTAAACCACATTCAATTTGTTAAATTTACTATGTTTGTTTCATTTGTTTTTTAGACCTGTGGTGTGATATCAGAACATACAGCACGGATGTGTACAAGGTAAAACTAACAGTGAAATTAATATCTTTAGTTGCATGAGGCCATGAGCCGATGAGGTCGATTCTTGGCTGGTTTATCTGTTGCATTACGGTAACCATAGTTGTTGATGAAGTGACGTGATTGTGAATAGCTTTCATGTACTGTTTAACATGAATACTCTTGCTTTGGATGATGGTGAAGTCATTTTATATGCCTTGCCTTAAGAATTCAAAGTAACAGCACTGTGAGTTCTGATGAAGAATTCAAAGTTATCGTGATTTGTGAAGTGGATTAAATTACGTAGCCATACAATTAGTTGTACAACAGTTTTTACCCAGATGTGTTAAAACATTTTCAACAAGTTGACCATTTTATGATAATGAATACTTAACAGTAATCAAGTTCCAGTTTTTCAAACTATTTCAAAGTTAATGTGCTGTTTTTTGAACAATGGCCTCCTAATTTGTGACTTGCGAGTTCTAAGAATGTTTTGTTATCTAGATCCCATCGATGCCCACAACACTCTGATGAGCAAAGGCAATCTGTCAGACTGTTACTTTTAGGTACTCCATAACTGTATTTCACTGTTGTTTGTTTGAAATTTATTTACATATACCTTGTGAACAACAACAACAACAACAAGGTTTATTTGAACTGTAAAATTAACTTAATTACTAATTAAACAATAAATAAATTAAAAAGACATACATCTGCTGGTCGCCCAAAATAACTTAAGAGCTAAACTAGTTGGGTGACCACCACTTATTACCGTAGTGCAGCATAATACGTACACTTCAGTCAGTGAATCTGGGATCCTTCACCTGTAGTTCCCAGTCCATGTTCAAAAGTTGTCATGAAACTTACAGACTTTATTCAAAAATATGAATTATAACTGAACAGCTGAAGATTTGTGATTTATTTTCATTTACTTGTCAGGCTATGCAGAATTGGAGGCCCCTGTAGGCAGGTTACGACCGGATGGGTAATGAAAGTTGTTATTTTCAGACTGTTTTTATACTCCTGTATTTCTATCAATTTATTTACAGGTTGGTTAAAAAAGTTGATTTTAATTTTTATTTGTTTTTTTAGAAGTTCTTTGGAACCTGATGATGTTATTGGTAGGTACTGAACATGAAATATTGGAAAATACTTGATTTACTTTTGTCTGTGTGCAGACGTTTAATTGCAGAACAGTAAGAATGCAGAATAAGCAAATACAAAACATGTTAGACCATCTAACTAGTGGCAGTGATGGGAAAATCTTGCAAGCTGAGTCACGCAGTATTTGAGTTCGCCAAGTCACGTAATTCACGTAAGTTGTCACGTAAGCTAAGTCACGTAGTTCACAGGAACGTCTCGTAAGCTAGGTTACAAGAGAAAATGTCACGTAGACCAAGTCACACTGTTCACGTAAAAGTCATGCGAGGCGAGCCGAGTAGCGCAACACTCAGATAAGCAAAGTCACTTACGTAGAGAACTGTTTATCTTCAGATGTTGATAGCTATGAGGATGGTGATGGTCAAGCCTTAAGAGATACTCTTAACAGGTGAGATTCAGGTTACCTTATTGTAGCAAATTAACGATGCACGTTGACAACGCGAAGAACATTTACGTTACACAGAATGAACGCCAATTTTCCAAAAGTTAGGTTTACATACATCAAATTAACGCGAAATTTTCGAAAACAATGTGCGGCTAACTCTAATGGAAGAAGTTAGCTGTCCCCTCGGGGAAACGGATCAACACGAAGACCAGTCGAAAGACTTTTTGAACTTTAGTGAGTGACTCCGAGGCATTGATAGTGGAACTATGAGCAGATGAGGTTTTGTTATCAAAATGAAGGTGCTGTAAAACAACAATGATGTAAAATAGTGTGATTTAAATTAAAATCGACGTAAATTAAGGTGTATTAAATTAACGGAATTTTTTTTTAAAATCGCGTTAATAAAGTGTATCGTTAACTTCCTATCATGAGTATTTATTACTATTATGAGAAACATTCAGTTTCCCCTTGTTAACTTACTACTTAACCAGGAATATAAATGGATATCACTTAACTGTTGGAACACATGTTGAAAACCGTGGGTAAGTTTCATCGACTAAAAGAATCCCGGGAGATTAGAGGCGTAATACTTTAAAAGCTGTAGTTAGAACAGCTCCAAGTATTTGGGTCATTTGGATCGTAAAGACTGCCTTGTGTTACGTTGTTACTAAGTGCTCCTTCTCGTAAACAAGCACCGAACATCCAAGTTTCTTTTTGCAGGCTGTCGTGGGAAGAAGAGTCCAACGTGTCAACTGGAGACGACAACTCTCCAGCAGGTTTGACAAAGATCTTTTTATCGTTGTTTTATCTCTGTAACGATTTCTACTGTTGGCGATATTGTTGAAAATTTTTTTTTTTTTTTTTTTTTTTCTAGCATTTGGAAGCGTACCTCTCGTGAAAAAGAAAAGAAAGAAAAAGGCGAAACACAAGAGGCGTCCTAGATGAATTTCGAAGATGTTTGTCAGTCAAAGAAAACTACGGTGTTGTAGCAAGCGTCTTAACGTGATACGGGCGAGGAGAAAGTGTGAAACTTAAGTTCACTTAGTTTGTCATTCGGCCTTTGCACAGTGTGAACAGGTGTCTATGTGCTCAGAGGAACACACCTTTTCTTCCCGTATTACTTTACCACACTACCCGGAACTGGCAGACAGTCTTGCAATGCATAATTTGAGACGGTTCTTTGCTGTCGGTGGTCACCTAAATTTTCTGGGTTTTCCAGAGTAGCAGTGACGTGTCGAGACGATATTTGAAAGTGATAGGTTTGAAAAGGAGATACCATTGTTTTCACTTTTCGCAAAATTTCATGCCTAAAATTTACTCTTTCACATGTCGGTGATGAAACGTGTTCAACTTTCAAACTGAAATGCCCTGTTGCTTCAGAATTTCGAGGAGACATGTCCGGCTTTTCCAGAGGCAATAATGAAGGGATCGGCTCCTTCGACGTGAACTTGCTTGCAATGTTAATTGCTTACAGCTTAATGTTCAACTGCTTGTACGTTTACAAGTTCTGATTATATAGCCTCTGTGAGTGCAAGTTGTTTATGGCCTGAAAAAATTAAATTTGAGCAATTCAACTTGTGTTTTGTGTGTAATTAACGACTGTGTTACACACTGTATGGGAGATGGATGCCCGGGAGTCGTCACTGTGATCAGCTGGCCCCTAGACAGTAAAACGCTCCTATGGCTAGCAATCCCCCAACCTGGCCATGAGCCCTACATACAGCCATCCAGGCACCCGTCACACTGAAATAACAGTGGATAAGGGGGGCGGGGAGGGAGGTTCAGACAAAAAAGAACCAGAGTCGGTTGTGAGGTTTTCACAGCGAGGTAAAGCCGTAGAACAGACTGGTCTCCATGTGCTTGTAACTAACGAAGTAAGCTGTACAGGTTTGCACCTTTCTTAACGCATTCAGTGTGGCAAGTGCACGAAACATTAATAAACAGTGGTCCTCGTGAATTCATGGGAGACACGAGTCTAACGAGAAGCGAGCTGGATTCCGGATCGATAATTTCAGGTTTTGACTCGGTAGAGGCTTGTGTTGTTCTTGAGAACTTCCTCACACAGTTCCTCTCTCCTCTCAGGTGTATAAACAGATACAGGTGAGTTTATTGCTGGAGGGGGGTAACCCTGCAATGGACTCGGACATCCCGTCAGGCAGGGGAGGTGGGGAGGTAGGAGTGGAAATGCCCTTAGGTTGCTTGATACCTGAGACACTCGGCCCAATGCAGACTTCATCTGGCTTTACTTATTGAAATACACAGTATACTTAGCTGAATGCATCTGAGAGGATTTTGACTGTTAAGGGCCCATGAAAATATCAGTCCATCCAGTTCTTGTTACTTTCATGTTTTATGCTTGAAAGGTAACACTGATCCAGCAAAACTAGCTGGTCAGTGACTATTTTCTCCTCAAAAATATAAAGTTTACACTGGTATGGAAGTTATGACAAAAAAAAAACCGATCGGCCACAAGGACATCTGTACTAGATCTATATACGGAGAATCAAATCTTCTAGAAATACTGTGAAACCCCGTTCTACCGACGCCCGCTTACAACGGACAGTTTTCTTTGTCCCGACAACTAAAAAGCTCATATATTTTCTCTTATTAAAATTAGCCCGCGTAATACGGACACCCGGATAATGCGGACACTTAATCATATCCCTTGGGTGTCCGTATTAACGGGGTTCCACTGTAAATCGAAACCATGGCATGTTCGCATAAGCTCCTAAATAGATTTAAGAGTCAAATATCATCGGGCTCCATATCATTAATATATTCCATTTCAGTTCACGTGTAGGGAGCTAATTCGCTCGTTTTATTTTCTGTACAGGATCTTGCTTACAGAGCCAGCTTCTACCTGCATTGAAGAATCATGGTGACTCTACTCGAAAGATAGTCTTCCCAACGTTTTTAATTTAATTGGCCTGAGTTTGCCATCATTTCTTGGAAGAGTCTGTTTTCGCGGGTTTCTTGCTAATCACTCCTTTCTTCCTTGATGATTTTTCTGGCGCTTGACCAATCCTTTCTCCCTGGCATTTCGGCTGAAATCAAAATACAAGAACATAGGTAAGCAAGGCGTTTAACTGAAGACTGCTGCATTCGAGGGTCCGTAGCCTCTAACGATAACTTGGTCTCACATTGCAGCAGTGTTGTGCCCAAGTCAACATGTTGCGCACAACATCTTGCATACGGTTGGTCTCCTGTTGCACCAGGCTGACCGACTCTTGCCACAGGGTAGCCAAACGTGCGCGACTTATTGTGTGCAATAATGTGCCAATATGTTGCGTTGAATGCCGTTCGTGCATTTTGCTGGGCCCTTCTTCCTCTCTACGCATGCGACAATAATCAGAGCGACTGCCAAGAAACTTGAAAGACTGGCGTATATTCGCTTAGCCCTATGACATGACAATTTTCGACCGAATTCCGCGTTCCCTGTTTTGTTTTTGCCTTAGTTCGTATTTTGTTTTGTTTTAAGCGTCAGTGAAAGGCTAGATTTCCAATAAAACTGACTTTACCAGAATTAGAGCTCCCTGAGCATTGTTTCTCACATTTTGTTTCTCAGAAAGGGACGGGGAAGGAACACACCACAGAAAACGTGATCTCTCATCGGATCGTTCGGGCGCTTTCCATTATGCCAGACCGACAGGTCAGAGAGCAGTGGGAATACCCGAGGAAAATGAATGATTCTTACCATTTCAGTATTCCTTTTCCGAATTCCCTATTCATGAGTGAAGAGAAGTATGGCAATGGACCGGTTTGTAAAATGGAACGGTTCGGTCGGATCGGTCCGACCGGTCAAGGTGGACCAACTCCAGAGGTGGACCCGAATATTCGGGTCGAAATGAACCGAAAGGGGCCTTTCCATTTGACTTCCGACTGAAATTTCCGGAATCTTTGGCGTAATGGAAAGCACCCTTAATTTCCACCCCGAGTCAGGCTCCTGACTGCGCTTGTGCCCAAACCTTTTGTTTTGTTTCATGCAGTTTACGGTCTGATATCAGGGTAAATGAAGAGGCTCTAATTGAATTATATTCCCGCAAAGCCAGCCATTATTGGCACGCTTATTTAATACTGGTCGACTTCATAAGCTCAGATTAGCTTAATCCTATTTTGAACGATCTTTGTCGTAAGTTGTGACCGCTGTAATTAACTGTTACACTGCGTCCAATGGGTTCCATTATATACCGCAGCATTTGGAAATTTAAACCTTGTTTTCACGTTGAACTACGAATGTCAGTGAACGCCAAGGAATATATGCAAATGTCAGTCAGTTCGATCTCAGAGAGTGTTTGAAGACATGTAGACATTTTCTCTCTGATGTGCGAGAACCTCTCAGCAAGGCAGGGTATTTTGCTAATTAAAAGATTAACTCGAAGAAACTGTAGTAATTAGCCCCGAATTAGGCTCCAAAGATTTATTTTGCCAATGGTTACACAACCTGATCTGAAACACAGGCTGGTCGACTTATGCAAAGTAAATGAACTTTGGTCAAGTAATTTCAAACTTAATTCAAGTGTCCACCTGTGCTGTCAAAGAACTGTCATTTTATTGAAACAAGCGAGTATTGGTTTTGTATAATCCAAACACTGAAAAGCTTTTGAAATTTGTGTTTTTTTTCCGTAAACCGCCTTGCTTCTGCCTAGGTTTTTTTTTTTTAATATGCAAATTTGAAAGTGATGCAAATGTCCTTTCTGTCACCACCGTCGGCTCAAAATTAAACAATTTCAAAAACGGCATAAATAATTATTGATAACTTTAGTTTCTCGCTTCACTTTGCTTTTGGAGTCCTTGCGCAGGAAAGCTAGTTGCTGAATCGCAAATGACGCATTAAATACGCTTGCAAAATCTCTTTCGATGATGTAGCGCAAATTCCTTTTATATTCAGTAGGCCATACTCAATACGCAGGGATCGAATGTGCAGATGTCTTGGTTATATATACACGGATATTGGAACAACGCTTCTCTGTTTTAAGATGTACCTGAAAGCAAACTCGACACACGGCTGAATCTGTCATGACTCCATGAAAATCCCCTCGGCCACAGGATTTACAGTAATTTGTACCACAGAACTTGCATTTGAATATCTGAAACAAACCGAGCAAATTAGATTAATTGTATTCGTTATAAGCTCGTGCGCCCTGAGCTACCAGGCGTTTTGCTCGAGTTCCTCGACCCCCCGGCATTCTACTGTAGTCGCTTTACAAGATACCGTTGCTTTGGAGTGAGCTGTACATGTTTTTCCATGCTACCGGATTCAATGCTCTTCAGTAATCTGAAATGAACTCTCATGAAAAGAACTCTGTCATCATCGACACGCGCTTACATTTAGAGAAACTGAATTCACTGTCTTCAGCTACCCTCCTCTGGTAGTTCTCTGCGGATTCTCTGGAGGCCGTTCAAATTATCTCTAAGTTGGTCACACTTTGCAAATTACGCAAATGAATTTTAACACTAACGTGGGTAGTCTGTATATACAGAAGCAAAATTTACTATACTCGCTTTTTAGAGGATGTTCAGAAACGTCATGTTAATATAGCCTGCTCACGGGCCCTATTATCACAGTGTTGCGACTAAACGTGTAGTTTCAAACTTTACCGGACAACGTTTATACATACCAAGTTATTTTCGCGGCATCCCCAGCGACACATGACTGGAAGATATCGTTGATATATCTTCGACCCTTTTGTATAAGTATTAATCAACTTATCTTTTTGAAAAGCTAATAGACACAAAAGTAGAAGAGCACCACAGAAATGCTGACTTGGTTTTACACACTGAGTGAGCAAGTCATTGAAGACGTCTGTTACGGTCGTTTTACCGCTGCAGATTTGCGCAAAATGACGGCGGTCACACGCAAAGACAGAGCTGTTTGTCGACTTTACTCAGTGATAATATTAGCGGATTTTACTTCATTGACAGCTTGTTTACAGTTGTTGATTGTGATGCAAATCTTCTTTACTTTGTCGTTTTTCAGTTGTCCGGCAAAACTAGACAGCCTGAAATGGCCTCCTGCCAACTAGACGCGTGAAAAGAAAGAAAGATACAAATTTTTTGTTTAGGTTTTCTGGTCCTCAAGTGTAGTCTGTTGAACAGCTGTTGAAGAGGTCTCAGCCATAAAATGGGCTTTGCCTATAGTTTTTTAGTTTTAAGCAAGCCTTTGACTTTTTTTTTTTTGAGGTTTTCTTTGTTGTTGCTCTACGTAGCCCGCAACCCGCAGCGTGTTCAAGTTAGGGCAGGACTGCAAGGCCATATTATTTGTCATGGGTTCTATTTTTTAAATTTGAATCCGCAAAGTGAAATAAACATGTCAATTCGTACAGAACGACTGAGAAAAATTAACGAGCAAGGAAATCAATGACAATAGAAATAAACCGAGCAAATTGTTAAAATTAAACATAAAAAATACATCGGCGACCAAAGAGCTTGGCGGGTTTCTCCACCCACATCACTCATGATCATTCGACATGTAGTCTATCGTCGAGTTTTTTTCCGGTTTTCAATATTTTTTCAATCTCTCATATCGGCTCACGAATATTATTTACTCAGCAGCAAGTTATACCTCATTCGCAATTAACTCTGGCTAAAGGTAAGGTAAAAGAGCGAGATTCGAAGTTTTTGAAATTACTGAATTACGATATTTGTATTCGCGCGCTTCATTTGGTCAGCGGTTCACTTCTGGAAACCATTACCAAATCTTGGAAGTTTGCCCGTTTCACTTCTTTGCATTGCCTGCCAGGGATAGATTTGTTTTGTACCACTTCCAACCTGCTGCCCAGCCATGAACAAGCCGCAAGCAGGGAGCATAAAAATTAAAGCTAAACGACTGTCCATACGGCGCACTCGCTCGCCAAACAGAATGGGATCGGAGGCGATACGCCAAGAAGCTTACGATCAAGACCGGGAGAGCTCGCTGCCACCAAACCTCCGTTCAAGATTGTGGTCACTTTTTGCTCAGATAGAAAGAGAATTCGAGTGTGTACATGCCGAGAACCTTGCTTGTAAGTACACCAAGATTTTCTATCTTGTATGTATCTGAGTTCCTTTGATAAAATTATAAATTAGTCCCCGTACTTTCTGCCAAAAGGTAAGCTTACAATAACTCCTCCTCCAGCATCCAAACTATTTCAGACTAGTTTACATTAATCAGGAATTCGTTTTATTCTCCTTCAATCTGTTCCTCCTTATATGCTGGATCTTAGATCCATTTTATTTATTGTTCGTGTAATTAGGACACGTACAATATGCAAATACTACCAAACGTGGCTGTTGTTATTGGTTTATTTTCGGATTTCATAGATTTACAGTAAACATAAGCTTATTGTTTTAAGTTTACTTTTTCATCAACTTTGGAGACTAATACCGTTTGTGTCACATTTTCAAGAATTGCTTGGTAATAGCTTAAAGAGACTTGCAGCTGACGCATGTACAGTGACGTCTAATAGCTTTTGCTATTATCCGAGCAAGACTCATCAAAAATTAAATCTGTGTCAAGGAGGAGTAAATTACATAAATGTGCAAATTACTATAAAAATCTTATGTAATTTGCACCCTTCATTACCACTCAGGTGTAAAATTTCAGATGTAATGATCAAACCGTGTGGAACTTGCCATTTATTATGACACTGAATGAACATTTTCAAAACAGCTCTGTACACAAATGTGGGTACCTTAATAATGGTGCATTCATTTGTGCTCTGACAGGGCATGCGTGACGTTTGAGAGCTCTGAATTTATATCAAAATTCACCATGAAATGATAAATACCAAAACTGAATGTAGTGAATTGGGCACATTTTTTCCCCCTCAATGTCTGGCAATAAATTAAATGTCATATCACTAGACAGTGTCTTAAAACAATGGAGGATCATTTGATATTTACCAGATGACACTAGAAGTTCATTAGATCTGATCCTAAGTTATTTAAGTAACAGATGTGACCACCTGTTTTGAGGTTTTGTAACTTACAAATTATGTACTGGATCAATCGAAGACATGTATTTAGCGGTAGAGTCATAGAAATGGATATTACATAGCTTTTATGAAAAAAAAAAAAAATTAAGCCAAGATATCTATGAGTTTACTGTAGTAAAGTTACTATATGGTAAATAGCTTTGACCAATCAGAGCTGGACAATGATTGGAAAAAAAGGATTATATTTAACTATGTTGATCAATATGTTATATCACCAACATGTCAGTTATTAATTTATATCAAATATTCACCAACATATTTTGAATGTATGTCTATAGTATTAGAGAGAGTTGAAACTTTGAATGAAAAGTTGGACCTTGTTCTCAGTGGTGGAGAAAAGCTGACAGATGGAGAACTATCAGCTGAAGGTGGTCCTACTAAGCCTGGATATGGCAAAAAACCATGTAAGCTTCTCATTCATAGGTTATGAATGAATGAATAAATGAATGAATGCATGCATGCATGCATGCATGCATGAATGAATGAATGAATGAATGAATGAACGAACGAATACATGGACGGACGGACGGACGGACGGACGGATGGACGGACGGATCGATGGACGGATGGATGGATGGACGGACGAACCAACAAAATGTTCAAAAGAACATTATTACCCACATAATAAAACAATTAAACACTGGTTTATATTGAAACCACCATGTTAACAGATCTTAAATTTAGACTTTACAAACTTTATTTAGTATCAATAAATATTACATAATGAAGGTTTGAAAGTAGTTCTTGAAACCTACATGTGCATGTATGTGTCATACCCTTATGGGTTATTGACCAAGCCTAAGGTTGAGATGGCTGGACATTGGCCAAGTTCTTTTTTTAGGCATGTTTATGACGGAGTCAAGGTCCATAAACTTGCATAAAAAGAACAAGTCATCTTGACCAAACAAGCTTGGTCAACAAAGGATTTATTATAACAATGGCTTTTGGGTAAATTTTTCTTGTGGGACACAGCGGGTAGTCCCAAGCGTGTAAAATAGCGCCATCTTGTTCGCTCAGGTAGCCAATCACAGTGCAGGATTTGGTTCATCTTGCCTGCTCATGGAGCTAGCAATATAATAAAATGTTATTATGGAAAAAAGCATGTTGCTAGAAGTGAAAGCAACTGTGTTTTCGAAAGTCTCATTAACACTTATTGCTTGTTATTTTCTAATTACAGCTGCTAGCCAGCTGATGTCTCAGAAGCTAAAAACAACATATAAAGCTTCCACTAGTAAGGTAACAGACAAAGAAATAATCTAGAGCTACATTTATTTTAAAAGCCTGGGAGAGTAGATTGAAAATCTTTGTCAGCCCGCAAGCTTTATTGTCAGCAAAAAACAGATGTCTAACTGTTGGCAGTGCTGAAGGAAAGCAACATGTTCTTCCTTTTATACTTTGCTGCTTTGATCTAGATTGTCTCGAGTTTCAAGACTCCTAACCAAGCAACCAGTATTGAATGTCACAGGACAAGAAGTTATGCTGGCCATAGAGATGGCGTGTGGGAGGTGTCCTGTGCTAGACACACACCCACCATGATTGGGACAGCATCTGCTGGTAAGTTGCATTTATTTATTTCAATTTAATCGGGGCTCCCTAAATGTGCCAAGATTTGAAGCTTAAAAGGATGTCCATCATTTGTGAAGTTTTGAACTTCAAAAAAATTTATTAGTGAATTCACACTGTGGGATTTCCTTGAAAAATTTTACAGCATGGTATACATAAGTTTAACATCCGAATGATGATCGCACACTAAGGTTTTCTTGTTCAGAATCAGAATCATATATTTGAAGAGCATGCTTTCAATAAAAGGTATCGTGATAGACCTAAATAGTTATATGTAGTATGTATCCTTTATATATTGAATGTTCAATCCTTGTGCCATGGGTGAAAGTATCTACTTATTGGCAAGGGTTGCAAAACATGTA
This sequence comes from Orbicella franksi, assembly GCF_964199315.1. Lineage (NCBI taxonomy): Eukaryota > Metazoa > Cnidaria > Anthozoa > Scleractinia > Merulinidae > Orbicella > Orbicella franksi. The sequence continues at coordinate 3,752,336 of NC_138149.1, read as the reverse complement.
TGCCCCAAGAAAAGCATAAATGATGGAGGGCTAAGGAGATGTAGTGATGGGGAAAAGCATAATAAAGAGAGAATTAAGAAGTGTGTCTGCACCCTTGAAACTGCTAAGTGATGACCGGAGGAGTCTGCCAGCTGTGGTGGCTGACCCTTATTGAAGCCACAAGTTGGACTCGGTGCTTTGGTCCTGAGGTTACTGGAGTGTCAACATGATACACTTAAAAGTTAGATCATTCATGAAGATTTCATTTTACAGCATTTCGTTTCTTGCAGATCGTTCTGCCAGACTTTGGGATGTAGAAACAGGGCAGTGTCTTTTAAAATACTTGGGCCATAATGGATCAGGTACATGTACATAGAGTTGATTAATTGCTAAATTACCAGCGAAACCCATGTATCATGTCTGCCCATGCAACATGTCTGTATAATGTGAGTTACATATAGCATATTTTACACCATTCAAGTCAGTTTTAAGTTTGTCCATCCATTCAATTATCAATGGCAACAAAGGGTCATAGATTGCACACCAATATTGAATTAAAGGGAGGTATGCTCAGAGCATTTTTTACCAGCTACCCTACTTAGATGATGTGTTGTTTTTTTAAATTAATATTTTATAACACTTTCTTCTTGTTAATTTTGCAGTGAACTCCATTAGATTCCACCCAACTGATGCAATAATTTGTACAGGTAATCTGCGACATCATTCTGTAATGTCAGTGACGTATGGTATCTATTCTAATAAGCATGATTATTGTTTTGGGGAATAGCATCCCCCTCTCAGGTGGTGCCTTCCTATCTCTAATCAGATTACATTTTGTAACTGATTAGCACCCATCTTCCAATAGCCACTCTTAAAAATGCAAAATACAAGCCTCTGTCTTCTTACGACGGGAAGGGGCAATGGATCTACTGCAATTCTTTTAAAACATATATTTTTTTTTTTTAGGATCAGGAGATGGCACATGTCACATATGGAGGGCATTAGACTCAAATCCTGAGCAAGTAAGACATCAATAATATATAGTGCAACAGAAAGCCTACTGCTTACAGGGCACAGCAATGAACGTACATGTGAAAGTCCACAGTCAAAATTGTTACATGTATGAAAATTTGTCTGATGTGTCCAGTGTTTTGAACATAGATTTTTGCAACAGCTTTATGTTTGGAGCAGATTGCCTGAGTGTCAGATTTGATGCATAAACTTACAACAAACTAACAAAAAATAATTATTAGAAAAAACAGGATCTGATGCCTGGAGTGGGCGGGAAGGGGGAGGGTGGCTCAAATGTGAAAAGGTCACTGGTGAAAAACTTTAAATTAAGCTCCCAAAAGGAGACCAATCTGAGCATGGCTCTAGTTTTGTTTTGACAGCTGTTATTGGGATCATCAATCAACACTAATTCTCTTTGGCTGGTACTGAGACTTTTCATAACTATAGATCTCTTCTTATAAGATTAAATTTGGAAATACAGTTAACAATAAAGATTAGCGAAAAAACTGAGCAACGGCGTTTCGGTGTCATCCTGGCACCATTTTCAAGTTAAAAAATATTTGTGCGAAAAGTAAACTAATTTATACCAATGGTTGAGGTGCGAAATTGAATAAATTAAGATTAAGATAGCTGTTCAATGTTCATGTTCATTCCAATGAGGTGTCAAACACTGGTAATGAGTTCAGTGTCTGTTCAAAGTCTAAACAAATACTTTTGCGCTCGGTTTCTTCTTGCGAATCCACAACATTTCGTGGATCAAGCAATCGAACTTTCCCTGACATTTCTTTAGGATCTTAAAGTTGTTAGTCAGGTCACCAACTGTATCAACTCGGTGTTCATTTTGAAGGTGTTTTCCGATGGCGGTAAATCGGTGTTCCTCAATGCGCTTGTAAAGATGACGGCTAGTGTAACCGACGTATTCTGCATCACACAGATCACATATATAGTTATAAACAACGCACTGTTGATTGATCAAAGGTGGTTTTAGCTCTTGTACTTTGAGATCATCGCCAATTTTACGGCTTCTGGTGGACAAACATATCCAGAACATTTCCTCCTACAAGCTTTCATTCTTCCAGAAGCTTGTTCTGTGTCGAGGTTTGAAGTTTTCCTTGCCGCAACGCATCTCTTCAATGGACATTCAAGCTAGCTTCGAGAAAGCCTTCTGGCAACTGGAGCCTTCATTATCCGATGATAAGAAGGAATTAGCTGCGGCGACCCTTCGATCGATCGCGCTTAACTACATCGAGTGCAAAGCCCCCAAACCACCGAAAGCGCTACAAAGAGCTATTGAGCAACTAAAACGAAGAGATGACATCGTAATCACGAAACCAGATAAAGGTACAGGAGTAGTTGTTATGGATAAGGCAGAATATATTCGCCTTTTGAGTGAATCTTCCATCAACGATACAGCTAAATTTACCGCCGTAAGTTCGGAGAGACCCAAGACGCGTGGACGACCGCTCAAAAACTACCACCCTTTACTGCAGAAAGAGAAACACCTTGAATCTGTCGTGCGCAAAATTCTCCCAAAACAGATTGCCGACTCAGTTTGCCCGAAAGGATCACGACTCGCCCATCTTTATGGTCTGCCAAAGACTCATAAAGAAAAACTGGCGATGAGGCCCATTCTATCCGCCACAAGTACTTACAACTTCGCGCTCGCGAGATGGCTCGACGATAAACTGAAGTCCCTGTCGATCAACAGCTACACAATATCTGACACATTTTCCTTCGCTGATGAGATTCGCAATCTGAGCCTCAACGAATCTGACATCCTAGTATCTTATGATGTCTCTTCGCTATTTACGAACGTCCCACTACAAGAAACCATCGAGATCCTTGCTGATAGAGCTTTTGTTGACAACTGGTTCAACAAAACACACCATCTAAACATCAGCAAAGCTGATCTAATTGAACTGTTGTCAGTAGCAACAAAGGACCAGCTATTTCAATTTAACGGTCAACTCTACCAACAAATTGATGGAGTAGCGATGGGCTCTCCCTTGGGTCCCCTAATGGCCAATACTTTTCTTTGTTCTATCGAGGAAAAGCTACAAAACGAGAACAAGTTGCCAGACTTCTACAGACGCTACGTGGATGATACACTAGCCACAATGAAAGACATACCAACCGCAGAAGCCTTTCTGAAGACTTTGAACAACTGTCATCCATCCATATCCTTCACCATGGAGATCGCATCTAACGGTAAGCTACCATTTGTCGGCATTGAAATATGCAAGAAGGGCTGCAAGCTGGTAACAAGTGTTTACCGTAAACCCACAAACACTGGTCTCCTCTTACACCACCAAAGTCATGTCGACAACCGCTATAAAAGATCTTTAGTTAAAACCATGTTAAACCGTGCTTACCGCTTGTCCTCAACATGGGAACTATTCTCAACAGAATGCGAACGCCTTAAACTGATCTTTTCTAACCTCAAGTACTCAGATTCTCTTGTGAACTCCACCATCACCCGTTTCGTTAATTCAGTGATGTCACCAGACACAAGATCGACGCCTCCAACAGAGAATATCTACCGCATTGTCCTGCCTTTTAAAGACCAGAAATCAGCGGACATAGTAAAGAAACATCTCTCGGACTTGAGTAATAAACTTGATCACAAACTACAGCCGGTGTTCAGAAGCCGTAAAATTGGCGATGATCTCAAAGTACAAGAGCCAAAACCACCTTTGATCAATCAACAGTGCGTTGTTTATAACTATATGTGATCTGTGTGATGCAGAATACGTCGGTTACACTAGCCGTCATCTTTACAAGCGCATTGAGGAACACCGATTTACCGCCATCGGAAAACACCTTCAAAATGAACACCGAGTTGATACAGTTGGTGACCTGACTAACAACTTTAAGATCCTAAAGAAATGTCAGGGAAAGTTCGATTGCTTGATCCACGAAATGTTGTGGATTCGCAAGAAGAAACCGAGCCTTAACACACAGTCAGACTCCATTCGCGCAAAAGTATTTGTTTAGGCTTTGAACAGACACTGAACTCATTACCAGTGTTTGACACCTCATTGGAATGAACATGAACATTGAACAGCTATCTTAATCTTAATTTATTCAATTTCGCACCTCTACCATTGGTATAAATTAGTTTACTTTTCGCACAAATATTTTTTAACTTGAAAATGGTGCCAGGATGACACCGAAACGTCGTTGCTCAGTTTTTTCGCTAATCTTTATTGTTAACTGTATAGATCTCTTGCTTATTAAATGTTTGATAAGAGATCTGTACAACTATGTCTTTCCTAATTTCGTTTTGCATACTGTTTTGTAGCGCTCCCATCCAGGGTCAGCAGATGAGGCAGATAACATAACAGATGAAGAACTTGAAGGTAACTCGTGTCTAAAAAACATACAGAGTGGCAACCAGTAGTGGTATTTAAATCAGATTAAGTGGAACAACACTTGCTCCTTAACATTATGTTTGATTGATTTGTTTAGTAATGGATATTGTTATCCACCTGTAGGTCTTGATAATCCAGATTTTGGTGCTCCAGCATTCGTACTGAAGTCTCCAATATGTGAATTGAAAGGACATGAAGGTATCTATCAAATAGATGTGTTTATAACAAGCGTAATGCATACATCTCTGCAACCCTTGTTTGCTTCACTGTACATTTCAGGTGCAGTAATTGCAGCTGATTGGTTCACCTCCGGAAAGCAGATTGTCACAGCTTCGTGGGATCGCTCCGCTAAACTATGGGATGTGGAAACAGCTGAACAAGTTCATCAATTGACTGGTAACCTTGATCATCATATTACACCAGAGTTTTAGAAAAGTCGAAAAATGTGTCACTTGTAATTGTAATGACTTTTCTTTTCCTTTTCAGGCCATGACCAGGAACTTACCCACACCTGTACCCACCCCACGCAGCAGCTAATTGTCACCTCTTCCACCGACACAACCTTCCGTCTGTGGGACTTTAGAACTCCTTCTATTCATTCAGTTAACGTGTTCCAGGGTCATTCCGAGTAAGAAATCCTTAGTTCTTTCCCGTTTTGTGTGTACAAATTCATCTCTTATTTGCTTTACTTGTTAGTCGAGTCTTCCTTTAAACTTCTCGTCGATCTTAGGGTTCAAAATGGCAGCTTTGTTGACGCGTATATCTTGTTTGTTTGTTTGTTTGTTTGTTTGTTTACAGCACGGTTAGATCGACTGCCTTCACAACCAAAGATATTGTTGTCAGTGGAAGTGATGACAGAACTGTCAAGGTTAGTACATGTAGTCTTCATTGCAGAGGTTCGCGGCTAGAGGTGTTAGCGATCTGAGGCTAAGGGACGCTTTCCATTGGGCGAAAAATTCTGGTTTGAATTTCCGAACGTTTCCAGCGACGAATGGTACAGCATTATCCAGATTTTCGGGAAAAGAGGACAATCTCATGAGTTATGCCAAATTCTCGTAAATTTCCATATCCGTTCCATTTGAATTTTCCCCCGGAATTTCAGGAATTTTCAGTTGAATGGCTTGCATTTCGGAAATTCAACAATTTTTGGAATTTCCGGAGAGGTTTCCAGGAAAGTTTCCGTACCATTTGCTTCCGTTTCGGTTTTGGTTGAATGGAAAGCGCCCAAGTTGGGGCTGGTATGTAGGCCGTTGGGGGCAGGGATGTATAGGAAAGCAGGTTACTCAGCGAGTAGTGGGCTGGAGCGAAGGTGGATTGTGGCTCAGGGAGGTGAGAGAAGAAGAGGGCACTGACAGGCAGAACTTACGAAGGATCGCCACCGTTGATGCCTTATGCAGTGTAAAAGAGTTGAAGAAATGCAATTTTTGTACAAATGGAAGGAACACTGAATGAACGCACAAGTACCTAAATACTGTACGCTTTTTCACTTTCTTTGATTTCCTCGCTCAAGTTTGAATATTTTTTTTAGGTTTGGGATCTGAAGAACATGCGCTCACCTCTAACAACCATTAATACAGATTCATCTGTCAACAGGTAAGTCAAAATCAATATGTATGTAAGATAACGACTGCTAATTGCCACCTACTTTGACTCTTAAGCCCCGGCCAGACGATCGCAACATTTCAACACAACACATCGCAACATTGTTGAGCACATCATGTTGCGTGCGTTTGCAATGTGTTGCGACATGTTGCGACAAGTTGGGTATTATTGGCTCAAATTTGAAAATGGTCAAATTTTTCATGCAACATTTGTGGATGTTACATGAGGTTGTACTCGTTTGGCCAGGTTCGTGCAACAGTGTTGCGCCCGGGCATGCGCACTAGTTCGATTATTCAATACCCAACACAGGGCTCGAAGTTACCTTTTTGGTCGACTTGCAAAGTTTTGCTAGTAAGTTTTTTCCTCTAGCAAACTGGTGAGACCGCTAGCAAATTCTTTCCAAATGTTTGGGAGACATGGATGATTCTAACTCGCAAACGTTTGCTGGTGAATATTTTTCTCACTCGCTGATTATCAAAATTACTCGCATTTTGCGAGTTTGCGAGCGTTGATTTCGAACCCTGCAACATGTCGTAAGACGTCGAAACAATAGTCTGCAACTGAAACACTTTACTAAAGGTTGTTCACATTTTTTTCCCCAGACTTTCCGTGTCAGCAGTAAACAATGTGATCGCCCTTCCTCACGACAACCGACATATTCGATTGTTTGACATCAGTGGTGTAAGGCTTATTCGACTGCCTCGCAGAAACGGCCAGGTATGTGTTTAACTCTGGACTGGAGTATTTTTTCAGAGGTTGTCGTAGCGTAAACTGGGTGTTTGTTAACTGCATTGCTCAGGTGATTAAACAATCAAGGTTCAGGAAGAACACCAATACATTTCTACATTTTACACCGTAGCTTTTTGGAGAACATATTTCTGGTGAAAATCCAAAAAAATTTAAATCAAAGAAAACATAACTTTTTGTCAGAAGTTTCTCACACGATTAAAATCCAGAATTTAGACCATCTAAATTGGAGTTTTTTTTCTTTTCCAGGCTAAACAGGTTCTTATAATATTTTGGGTATTAAATGCCAAATTTCAGCCTGCAAGTTCTTAAATCACTAGGTTCGTATATTACTGTATCATTCACGTCAGATACATTGCGCAAATCATGGTTGTAGTGTTTTCTCAGTGTACCAGCGATTTTGAGCGTCTTAGTGTACCTCAGTACCTGGGGAAAAAGTTAGGACAAAGGTAGTGTGAACGCAAAGCTTTTGACACGTTTTCAGTTCGAAAACGCGATCATCCAAAACCGGTACATGGTTGTGATTGGCAGTCTGGAAAGATTACATTGGTGTTACATTTATTTGAAAGAAAACTTTTCCTGCCAACGTTGGCACAATAGTGTCTTATAAATATATGCCTTTCTCTCTGCCTTGTGTTATTTTTTTCAGACCTTTCTGAAAGCCACAAAACATTACCTACATAGTTTTGTAGCCTTTTACGGAGATGTTCTTTCGGCTTGTTACGCATGTTACCTTCAGTAAGTAATAGATCAAAGCTGTAATCCCTTATGGTTCACGTTTTCAGGGTCATCAACGAATGGTTTGCTGCACAGCATGGGGAGAAGAAACCAATGTCAAAACTTGCAATCTGTTCTCTTGTGGATTTGACAGACGTGTGCTTGGATGGCAAGTCAGAGAAGAGAAAGACAAATGATCCAATGAATATATTTGTAATAATGAGGGTGAATAGTCTAATTCTGGCCCTCTCTCTATCACGCAATGCTAGGGAGAGAGAGCTTCGCGTTGCGTGGCACAGAGAGAGCCAGAACTGGACGAGAGAGTAAAATGCTTCTCCTTTGTGGAGGGAGGCGTTGCACCGCGGTTAAATTTTCACCAGTGGAAAAATTAATTGTCCAGCACCTGGTCTTAAATAAATACTTAGAAATTGGATAAAATTTTTTGGTAGATGTGGACTGTTGGTTTTACAGGAGTGCAGTGCACAGTAATGGTTTACAATTAATTTATTATATTAATAACATTTGTGAGAGTGGTTTCTCATACCTGCAGTGGTTGTGGGTTTTGCTCCAGTTTGAGTTGTTTTGTACAACTTCTGTAAATTAGTGAATGATGCGCTCCAGGCATTATATGTCATTTAAATTTGTCCACAACTACCATTTGTATAAAACAATAATATTAAGAAATATGACCAATATTTGATTTCACCTCGCGTATTCAAAACACTTTCTAGCAAGTAATAAATGAAGAGAGTCTTCCGCTAGAGGACATTTTTTTGATGAGTACAATGCAACCTGTCGGCACAGATATTCTTGCTAAAAAGAAAGCAAAACAAACTAAAAAGGAAAAAAACGGTAAACGAAACGGGAAACGGTAAAGCATGCCTACACGGTCATCCCCAGCCGCGAGGAGAATAGTGCGAGACGCCGAATATGCTTCCGGATTTCGCGCCTCGCTCTAGACTCCTCGCTAATCGGATGAATGTTCGTCAAAATATTGGCTTGGAGCCTGACCACGTAAGGTACAGTTGCTCTATGCTTTGTGTATTAGATCAACAAGGTATTCCCCGGTTGAAGATTTTTGTCATTTTTGACGGTGATATTGTAAGGGTAAGGAAAATTTTCCATTTCGCGAGTTCTGTGTCTTGTAATTTAAAAAAGTTTGAATAAAGAAGCAAGTTTGGTCATTACAGAGAATGTATATGGGCACGTTGCATATACACAGGACGAAGTCCCACGTTTCCGCATTTCTTAAACGTGACGGAAGCGTAGAGTTTTATGTTTCCGTTACATTTCCGTTTTGCGGAAACCTGAAATACCAAGTCTTGGTGATTCTATCAAGTCTCCGGAACGGAAATGTCAAGTCATGTTTCCGTCATATTTACTTCAGGACGTTTGCCGCTGTTGTTCGTTTCTGTTATATTTCTGCAAACGGATTTTTAATAACCTTGTTGAATCTTTGCAAAGAAAACAAACTGGTGATGGTTTTGTGCAGCTTACTATTTTGACGAAATTGAAACGTTAGGAAACTGCACTTATCATTGAAATGATAAATATGGATTTTCAGAACAACATTCGTGAGAATTCGTTTATATATGAATTAGCAACTCCGGCTGCTGGCACGACTTGCAAAGTAATAAAATTGATATTATAACACAGCATGGAATCGCAAATTTACCCATCTTCATTTCTTGCATAAAAACAAATTCCGCGTTCCGTGAGCATGCGTTGACGCAGAGACTTGGTAAAGAGTAATCGATATTAAAGGCGCGTAAAGGGCGGCGTAGATTAACGAAACCAAACAAAATATAACTGGTTTAATATCAGTCATACAGTGGTCAACAAAGCTAAGCCAAAGCATACGCGTAATTACTTTAAGAAGTCAAATTTATTTGTAATTTATTCTTTCTAAAGAAAATCAAACAACTTATGATGCACTAATTTCAGTTCATTGATTATAGTTTTGTTTCCTCGTAACGATTACACGAAAGTCCTTTATCATTGGTCAACTCATCAACAGTTACAACAGTTGTTCTGTCCTTCGGTTCGTGTAAGGTTTTCAACATTATCGGCACTGATCTGGATCTCTGGGCATTCCTCTGTTTCGCAATATGATGACATTTAGTTAGTGACACGAAAGGGTTTTCATGCAGTGAACTTGATCGCACAATTTTCCAACCGATAGGACCCTGAGATCTTCCAAGCTCCGTGGTGTTTTTCGGTAATTCAATTTTGCGCAGACTGCCTTTCCCTCCTGGAGCATTTTCAATCTGAACTGTTACGGTTAGTTGGTCGTGCTGTGGCGCAAATATCTCGTCGCTTGCTACCCTCGATGGGGCTGACATGGGCAGTCTTTCCTTTACTGCTTTACTCGACCTCTGTCGAAAGGTGTCTGAGCACATCACTGCACCGAGAGATTTTGACCTGAAAAATCGGGGGCGCTTTTGCTCACTTTGCAACTTTTCGACATCTAGCGATGCCACGGAATAGCGACGTTGCCTTACATGGCTCGCAGTGCGCTCTGTTGTCCTGTTTCTGCAACATAACAGCTCCAACGTAGCTTTTCTTAAGCGTTTCGTGCTATACCAGTACAATAGTGGATTGAAAAGAGAGTTAAACTGAAGTATTGTTTCTGCCCATCGTACAGTGGAAACCTGGCGGAAAAAAGGCGCAACTCCCCGAAAAAGATAAACGCCGACGCTCGGAAAACCCGACACTGCAAAGAAAACCGTTAACCAGAAAGTCGTGTAAGTAAACTTACTTTCAAGCTTCCCTTTCACCAGAACATTTACTGGGAGGATTCGCGTTCGGTTCCATTTTCGCACGGCGAGATAAGCCTTGACATAAAAATATGCTATAAGTGATAAGCAGAAAAACCAGAAAATGCTCAAAATTACATTTACGACTAATATAATTTCATGAAGAACGCTAGCGGATTCCATTACTGCAGGTGGAACAGCCAATAGTACTGCCAACAGCCAAGCAACTCTCGTGTACTTGTTTATACAGCCTCTTGTCACAATAGCTTTGTAATCCATCCATTTCGCTACGGCCACATACCTCTCCCAAGCAATTAAGAGCAAATGTAGAAATGACGCACCGCAAATAGTGTACATTAAAGAGACACTTACAACATCTATTGTACAGATAATATGCACATCTAAAACTCTCTGGATAACTAACGAGTCTAACGAGATAGACAGTGGCATAGAAACAGCGCCCACCAAAAGATCAGTTAAGGCCACGCTAGACAGCAAGATGTTTGAATTCTTTTTCATTTTTCTTCTCGTCTTCACTGCTATTATCACCAAGAGGTTTAACAGAATGGTAACGGGACAGACAATGGCCGTGATGGCAACGATAATCTTAAAAGAAGTTGTGTGGTTCAAGTCCCAGATGAATTGTGGCAACTCCGGGCAATAAAACACTGACCTGGTTTCGTTTGAGGAATTGGCGAGTGAATCTGTATTCTTCACTGTCATGATCGATACATGTACACCTGGTTCAAGTAGATGATTGTAGTGAATTAGTGTCTTGACTGCTCGGTTCTGGTTTGGTTCTGTGTTACTGTCTTCCTGTCAAACTGCTTTGCCGGTCTTGATACTTGCTCGACTGAATTCATAATACGGTCGATCGGTAATGGTTTATGCTGCTTTTAAACGTGCTAATAATATATGTCGAACTGTTTTGTCTTGTTTTGCTTTCCATTCACCGGTAGCTATGTTGACAATTGTTCAAGAACGTTTTTTGCAAACTGATTGAGGAAAGCGGAGAATGGATGTGGACAAGTGGTAATTTCCACCTCTTTTGACATCACGGATTTCCGCTAGATTTCTTATCGAGAGCTGCGCTAGATTTCTTATTGAGAGCTGTTTGCCAAGAAAATTTCATCAGTTGTATTCTTTGTTTCTGTTTTAAGCTTTGGCCGAAGCAATTAAGGCCATTTATGAGCATTACGTACATTGAGGTGCGCGGGAAGTTTATCAGTCCTTCGCGCTGCGGGCCAAGGTTGCACCTGATCGATTTTATCGGAATCAGTAAGTTTCCTCGGTAAAATTCCGTTTTGGCAGAATGTGACAAAAAAAGGTTTGTTTTAAACGTAGTTCTTGGCGAGTAGAATTGGGTTTGCAGCGGGGATGGAAAAGATTTCAGAAAATAAGACTGAGGTCCGTATTAATGGTTACCGAAAAACATGGCCGTGATATCAAGAGTTGTTAGTTGTATGATTTGAGTCCAAGATGACTTGTGAAAAGTTCCGGACAATAAAATAAGGACTTGTTTTGAGATTTTTCAGTGATATCTGCCTTGCTTATTCACTGGTTTATGTGACATAAGATGAAAGAGTGCTTAGAAGAGCTACGTCACGCTTTACGCATCTTGAAAAGTTACGCCTAAATTTTTCAAGTTCGTCATTTGTACTTCTCCATCCTAAACCATCCCTTTTGGTTTATTATTATATGGCTTGCTCCGTGAGCGAGCAAGATGAATCAAATCCTGCGCTGTGATTGGCTACCCGAGCGGGCAAGATGGAACTATCTTGCCCGCTCGGGACTACCCGCCGTGTCCCGCAAAAAAAATTTCTCCGAAAGCCATATAATAAATCCTTTATTGACCAAGCTTGCTCGGTCAAGATGGCTGGATATTGGCCTCGTTCTTTTTTTGCGGGTTCATGGACCGAGACGGAGTCGAGGTCCATAAACACGCAAAAAAAGAACTTGGCCAATATCCAGCCATCTTGACCGAGCAAGCTTGGTCAATAACCCATACTTATAATCTCTTTGGTGTTTCTCTATCTTAGTAAACTTTTATTTTTGGGTTTCCTTCACTTTAAAGGTAATGGTACTTTAGCACGACTGAGACCAAAATAACGTGACTGAGCTCGTTTAAGTAAAGGACCAAACTGTAAGCCAGGATAACAAGAGCCGGTGAGAAATTCACGAAACACAACAAACTAGCCTGAAATGTCACCGACTCGCGATCGCCTACAACCCACGGACTGGGAGCGAGAAGCGCTCCTTTGGCCAACGACACAAATGACCGTAGTAAAATTAAAATAGCCATTTTATTAGCGGTATCTTTTCTTTACATTTTGTTCGCGGTTAACACCGCCTCTAGCTACTCTTCGTCTTTTTCAGTTCCTGATGAAGAGAAGCTGGCCACCCTCGGGCTTCATTACAGCGTGCAGGAGAAGGTTACCGCGAAAATTGTTTTTCAGAAATTCAATTTCTCTTCTTCTTGAGCTCCTGGCTTCTCTCCAGGCCCATCCACTGCGTCCTCATCCCACAATTTTTTCCACCAAGGAAGTTTGAGTCTACGCATTTCCTCATTATGACACTGCTGTGCTCTGGCTATCACGGGCGCCGATCTTGACGTGAAGGAGTCGAGCATGTCGGGAGCCACTTCATGAAGTTTTGGAGCAGCTGCAGAAAACGACATAATGTACTGTTTAATAATTTACTAAACTTTGTATCTTAATATCTTGGACGTATCTGATGTGAAACAGGCACTGAACCGCGCAATAGACCATTTCCGAGTTGCCTAGCCTTTCCCTCTATTTCAAAATGAGTCCTTCTACAAAACTCTTTTTTTTTTTTGGAGGTCAAACACATTTTCTCACGAAGACACGTTTTCACACAGAGGCAAAAGGCCACTCGGAAATGGCCTATCACCTTGACTGTATAATACCAGTTTTTGTTTTTGTTTTTTTTTTTTTCCTCACCTAACAGCTGATCTGTGTCCACGTTCAGTCTGGCCAGCAGTGCATCTCTTCTCTGTTCACCCTTTCTTATCTTCATGTTAGACAACACGTGATTGGCAAGCATTGAAAAAGCCTTGGTGAAAAAAAAAAAAAACGCATACAGGAACATGTTACACCTACTACGTGCAAGGCTTTCACTGGATTTTACTCAGTTTTTTTGTTTTTATTTGTGAACAAACTTGGCTTACTAGACAGCGTTGCTCTCTTCTCCGGCCCAACCACGCCACCTCCCCCCACCCCTCCCCACCCACCACCTGGATCGGTTACTCGTCCATCACCCTATTAATTTTCGCCGAGTTGTCAACCAGGGCCCATACCCCTAATGCTGATGAGTGCAAGGAGCGCTGCGAAAGGCCAAGAATAACACAAAAATAATACCTTCTCGTGGAGCTCTTTGAGTTCCTCCTGTGTTCTGTGCTTCGGCTAAGAACAAAAGCAAAAAACAATACTTTGGAAGACGGTCTTCCGGATGTTTTGAAACTCTAACTAAAATTTGAAGGGCTAGCGTTTTGAAAATTCGCAGAAATTCAATCCTTAAGCAAGCTTCTCGTTTCCAAAAATCCATTTCCATTCTTCTACACTATCGCTCATCGCTTGCCACCTTCATTTCCTACGGGCGTCATGTACTGTTTAAATCGACAAAATCGAAACCTTATTGTTGGAATCCTATGCACTAGATGTATTTAGGAGTTTCTCGAAGTCATTCTAACATTGATGACTTTGCCCTTGAAAACAATTCCCGTTTTACACACTTATTCAACTTATGAATCCGTTGACCAGAACTATTTCATATATTCGCGTCGACTTATAGATCACAAATACAAGTTAAGACGTTTGTAAGAGATGGAAAAGTTACACGTACCGGATACTTCTGTCGATGATCTGCAATCATGTTCTGTAGTTCAGCTCTCCTGGCGTCAGTCAAACCTGGTACTACAGGATAAGGAGTGTTACGCTCTGCCATGCGCTGTCGGTATCGGCGGAACTACAATAACAAATCGATAAAAAAAAGTTAGAAAATACAAAGTACTTATACCTAAGCGCTTCAAGTTTCGTTACGAATTTTCGGAGAACATTTTTCCACCGAAAAACAGGTTTCGTTTTTTCCGCACCATTTCGTTTCGGGTGAGACTCGCGTGAAAGACATGTTTCTCAAACACTGGTAATTTTTCCGCGATATTCCATGTAAGACCGGTTTAAGGTCTGAAAGGAAGACCGAACATTGCCCAACAAATGCGCATGAACAAATTCACTTCTCTGGCAGGCACACTCTCTATCATCTTCAGGCCCGGTCCACATTGCGCCAGAGGAATTTGAAAACGGAGGTTTCACTCTGAAAACGCATCAAATGTTTTTCGTGCACACTACGGCGGGGAATTTTGAAAACGAAACAATCAGCGGTCATTTTGGATTTTTGTTTGAGCAAAACTCTGTCAGGAAAATCACATGATTGTCGTGACGTCATCGTTTTCGAAAAGCTCCGTTTTCAAAATTAGTTTTCCGTCCACACGCGAAAACGAAAAGCCGGCGTTTTCAAATTCCTCCGGTTTGAAGAGCGTTTTCGAAAAGCTCCGTTTTCGTGACGGATTAGTGTGGACGGTAGGCCTAACCGTGGAAATAAAGCTGTGTTTTCAAATTTCTCCGGTGTATTACGCGTATTATGCGTATTACGCTTTAGTTTCATGGACTAAATCACCCGTAACAAACCTGGCGCTGTATAGTTACGGCAGCTCTTTCACGCGTCACTTCATCGAATCGTTCGCGATATTTCCTCCTCCCCATCATCCCACGGAACACAGCTTGTATCTTACTGGCTGCCTTCCCTTGGTTCTCCGCCATAAACAAATTTACTTCTCTGGCAGGCACGCTCTCTAACATCTTGAGCTGTTTTTGCATGGATGATCTGAATTCGTTGATTCGCTTCTGCTCGATAGCCAGTTTGCGTTCTTCATGCCGCTTTTCCTTGTCTCTCGATCGCTCCTTGTCCAAGCGGCGTTGTCTGAATTTTCTCTGAAGTAAAATGATTCCCAGCTCGGCTTGTTTGAGGCTCCGTCGTTGTTTGGAGCCACGGTAAAATGCTTGAATGACTGTTGCTGCACGAGAGAGTCTCTACAAAGTTAAAAAGAAACTTTGTATACTGCGGAACAATGTTGAAACACAAGCACTTGAATATACAGTCCAAGTTGCAACAGAACGTTTGCAAACTTTTAAAAACATCGTTAGCCTCGTGGTGTGTCCTCATTCTGTGTGTCCTTCTAGGAGCCAATACTCACATCATCCTAACGCCGCTATCGTGATCTCGAATTTTTTGGGGCAGATTTAAATTACCCGAAACCAAATTAAAACAGGCCGATATGCATCGAACATTCACTTTATTTCCTACGCGTCCATTTGTCACAAATTTTCCGCGACTATAATGAGGACTGGATATACATTTTGATACCTTAAATCGCATGTACTTCCTTATTCCCACTTAATACTTTCGCTGTTCCCTACATCTAATCGAACATTCTTCCCCAAAATTACCTTTAATAGTTGAAATGCCCCCTGTCCCTTCAATTAATCCAAAATATCCTTTGTTCCCTTGAATTAAATGATTGTGCCTCCTTGTTCCCTGAGAGAACCTCAGTGTGGTAGTGGCACACATAAGATTAACGTTTTGATCATACGTACCAATTGTTCTGCCTGAGCAATGGAGCCAGCCTCCAGTAATGACACAAGTCTTTTCACATCATTATCGAACCCTCGAGCCTTCCATTTACCCAGGTAAGCCTTCAAACCCCTAAAAACACAGACAACAACTCCTTCTTTAAGACCCATCGGTATTTATCAGTAGTGTTTTCTTCTAAGTTGAAGTAAAACACGGAAACAAGTTGTAAAATCATTACAATTTTTCTAAAATTAAAAAAATAATAATAATAACTTACAATATTTAGAGAGGAAGCCACATCAGCCCGGATTAGTTGATTTTCATCCGGGTCCTCTATCCTGGTCGAGTTGGAATTTCGTGGAGGGAGGAAAACCGAAGAACCCGGAGAAAAACCCTCGGAGCAAGGCCAGAACCAACAAAACACTCAACCCACATGATACCTGGCTAGAATCAAACCCGGGCCACATTCGTGGGAGGTCAGCGCTCTCACCGCTGCGCCATCCCTATTCCCTTTGACTGAAGATGAGAAGTCCCTCCACATGTTTTTCTTTTTTTTTTCTTTTTTTTTTTTTAGCGAACCACATGAAGAAAAGCACACTCTATTCCTGAATAACATTGTTTTTTGTTTTTTTCAAGAACATTCAGAGCTACTCACCTGTATCTTTTTGACAACAAAATTTCAACAAGGGGTGGGTGAACATTGGTTGCTGTTAGAATGAGATGAATTGATGCCCTGTATGATGACAATAACAGAAAAAAATTCAATTACTCGTTCTGACTCACTATTTGTCAATACACAATCAAACCTTGTTACCATTGACATTAAGACACAAGATTACAGGTGATATTTACAGACTGGAAGTGTAGAAGTGTAACTTCCAATGAGATACTACACTTCACACCTAGGCCTCCTTGGTCAAAGTACCATTAAGCTAATCCAAGATTAGCGTAAATTCCTATTCCAGTTTTATAACTTTTCAGTGAGTTTTTACTTCTTATTACACATAACTCATCAACAATAGATGAGGTTCTGGTTGGGTGCCTTTTGGATTGTGGGACATTACAAGTGTGTAGGGGCTGTGTGCCCCTGAGGTATCCATGGCAACCCTGTGAGTAGCAACCACCATCCAGCACTGTCATGCCAAATAAGGAAAAATTCCGTGGAGAAAGGTTATCACTTACCTAAGAGGGAGGGAAGGAGAGGGATAGAAGCAGTAAAAATGCTTCGCAAATGCTCTAAATGCTCACATGCAGAATAATAATAATATTGTGCAATAAATCTCAGAAACCTGAGCCCTGTAAAGGGTTGAGCATGGTTTTCATTAACATTTTCAACAAGTCAGGAGGGCAACTGATTTTCACAGGCAGGCAAAACTTTTTGAACTGAACTTGTTTATTTATCATAAGAAAACTTTCCTCTAGATGGTCAAACCAGGTAGACAAAATCATCCTCACAGCCAGTCAATTTACCCAATGCCTGGCCCTTAATGAAATCCCTGTGTGAGGCCTGTGTGAGACCCTGCAATGTAATGGGCTTTCCTGCAGCAAATGTGAGTTGCCATGAAGAAGACCATTGGCCAGCATTGTCTAAATTTTAACTTTGC